>NC_067402.1:133530549-133890549 GCF_016432865.1 Antechinus flavipes | reverse complement strand
ATTTCAAGAATATCTTTGCCTAGCCGCTAGGTTACTCACCATTACTAATTATTTATTTTACTTGCCACTTTCTTAAAATTATGAGTTTTCTTAACATGAATAGATTTTTTTTATTCCCTAGCCTAATTATCAGCTATATTTTTCATGCTTAAGATAGATATAAAATCTTTTTTAAAAAACTTTTTATTGACAGAACCCATGCCAGGGTAATTTTTTACAACATTATCCCTTGCACTCACTTCTGTTCCGATTTTTCCCCTCCCTCCCTCCACCCCCTCCCCCAGATGGCAAGCAGTCCTTTACATGTTAAATAGGTTACAGTATATCCTAGATACAATATATGTGTGCAGAACTGAACAGTTCTCTTGTTGCACAGGGAGAATTGGATTCAGAAGGTAAAAATAACCCGGGAAGAAAAACAGAAATGCAAGCAGTTTATATTCATTTCCCAGTGTTCTTTCTTTGAGTGTAGCTGCTTCTGTCCATCCTTGATCAATTGAAACTGAATTAGCTCTCTTTGATAGCTATAAAATCTTGTCTTCAATTAATGCAAAGCAGTTCATTTCTCCATCAGCCTAGTAGTTCCTTTGGCCTTGTTCTTTCTCTTTTATTATAGTTAATGTTAGTATCTTGTTCTCAAATGAATATAGTTTTGTTCTCAAGTTAAAGTCTCAGTTCGGCCCAGAAATATATTTAAAATACCACCCTGCCCTCCCTATTTAATCCATCCCACTGGATTCAGGCTTCCCTCCTTCGCATTCTGCCTGCCCCCCCCTTTACCCTACCAAAAAATCTATAAATATTTATCTCTTTCCTTTAAATATATACTTGGGTATCATCATGGTTAGTCTATTTAGCAAGTCAATCAGTGTAGGCATAATGCTCATTTTAATTGTATTAATTCGCCTCCTCAGAGAAAAAAGGCGAAGCTTCCATCTGGCTCTGCCAGTTTTGTTTCTTCCCAAAGAGAAGAAGACAATGACATTTATACCACATAGGTGTGAAATGCTCCATATTCCTCAATTTTGCTCCCACCCTCATTTGGATTCCATGAAATATTCTAGTCAAAAAGAATATAGCTTGGGGGAGAAGAATAGCACAAGCAAGGTTACAGTCACTAATTTTAGAAGCTGCTCCTTCTTTTTTAATCCAAACCCCAAAGTAGAAAAGCTCCACTAAGTTCCATTTCTTTCCCTATGGTTATAGGCCTTTAAGTGATGACCTGATCCATTGGGATATTGCATAGCTCTTTCATGCATGAAATTAATTCCATGCTACAGTCAAAATAATGTACAGTGAAACCCCCTCTCTATGATTTCAAAGGGCTTAAAACAGGAAACATTTTAAGTGGAAAAATATTTTATGTGAGGTACATCCCATCGGTGTACAGATTTGTCTGGTTATTTAAAAAAAAAAAAAAAGAAAGTTAAGGGAAATGTTTTATGTAGGCTTCTAAATAGTATGTTAAATCAGTAAAAATCACTCCAGGACAGCATGTTTTTCTCCTTTAGAAAAATTAGAAACATTTAATGAGAGAATGTCTCTCTGTGGATCAGCAGGGAAAAACATCACTGCCTCTGGAGGGGTACAACTGAAAAAAAAATCTTTCCTTCTAAATCCCTAATTATAGGAGCATCAGAAGTAGTTAGAATTCATCTAAAAGTGCAAGTAGCCTAAGGAGGGTGACTATTTCCTTTAGGGTCTGTTGTCCCCTGGTGCCTTCATGTGGTTACAATCCTGCTTGGACATTCCTCAAGTGACCAAACATGGGTCTCATTGTTTGTTCTCTTCAAAAGCAGTTGGTTATCATAGCTGTGATACCAGCAACATGGAAACTAATCAAGGGTTTCTAAGTGACCACAAAATCTCTATGTGTGGAGGGAAAAAACCCAAAACAAACAAAAAAAGCCCCAACTATTCCCAGTAGAACTTAACAAGGAGGATTGTACTAAAGCAAATTATTTACACCCCGGCATGTATCAGTATTAAAGAAGATATTGGCTTCCACCATTCCCCACTCAGATCAATAAAGCAGCCAAAGGCACTTTATGTAACCCTCATCATTTGATTCCAGAAGAACCTGTGGGAGGGAGGAATTGTAGATTCTGTAGGCTTTTTATCTGGTCTTTTTAGTGTGTGTCAAGTACTTTTTTGACTATGAACTCCTTCTTAAAATAATGATTTAAATGCATAAAATACATAGGTGTGGGAAGAAAATAAATTTTATTGAAAGATTTATTTTAAAAAACAGTAACTACTACAAATGTTTACATGGGAGTACTTACCAGTTTATCAAATACTGCTTCTTGCTTGATACTTAGATAAGAAAGTATAGCAGAAAGAGATAGGAGTATTGCTAGAGCACATTGAATAAGTCATTTTTACAGGCCCATCTTATGTAAGTGGTAAATTAATTGCTGATAGTGAAAAGGTGGTTTCAGTAACATAAAAAGTTGGCCAAGTCTCTGTCTGTAAAAATATAATCTGATAAAGTAACTTTTCATCTCTAAGGTCCTCTTTAAATAACTCCAAAAAAAAAAAAAAAGACCTTGCAATTTCTTCACATTGATAGGTAATTCCCCAAATTCATCAGTGACTCTCCTGATTCCCTTCTTACATCTACAATTCACTATTTTTTTTTTGACGTGAAAGATATTAAATCTGCATTCAAGATTTAACATGATGAATATACTTTTTAACATGTTAATGGTTTGTAATCTCATGAATGAGTATTCCTTCTTCAATAAAGATTGCCAAACATTCTTATTCTATGAAATTTTTGTCCTTTTTTCTTGAAAAGATACTCAAAATTACCCATTTGGGGTATTGAAGGACTTCTCCAATCCATTTCACATTTTGTGAGTTTCTGTTTCTTTATTTTATCCCTCATTCTTGACTAAATGACAGGCCAATCTCATTTTTGAATATATCTCTTCAACAATATTCCATATGCTTCTTGTATTTAGGTCATCATTGGGAATATGCATAGGGTATATTAAATTAAAAATCTCTTAATTAAAAAAAAAGAATCTCTTCATTATTCTTTAGGTCACCTGAAATGTTTTTATGATTTCACTTTCCAAGAAATACCATTTAATTATTGTAAAATACACACACACACACACACACACACACACACACACACGCCTTCAAACATGAAGAAATTTATTTCATTACTTAAGCTTTTCTTGATAATTGTAATTATCTGTTTTATTTCTGTTGTTTGCAAGTTATATACTCTTCTCAACTTTGTTGTTTTCAGGAATGCCTCAAATGGTTTTCTTGATGATTATCTCCCTTTTTCCTTTGGCAATTAAGGTCCCCTTTCCAGGATACATTATTGTGAGATGTAGCTTAAGCTTCTTTTCTTTTAAAAATATGCTCATCCATTCATGATGGGAACTTTGAGTTGCTATTTGTTATTTCATGAATTCTTTACCTTGTGTTCTACTTCTTTCTTATTACTGTGTAAATTCAATTGCAGATCTGGAACATTTTGTTGTCATTGTTGAGATTCTGAATTTGGAGAAGTTTGCAACACCAACCAAAAACTTTACTCTTACATCCTTCCAATCCTATGATCTCCCTATATGTTGTATGATCCTAAGATATTTATGAGAGATTCCTCATTAAAGAAAATTGCATTCAAATAAAATGTTTTCTTTTTTAAAACAAAATAAACACAGCACAGTCTTCTATTCACTTTCCTTTTCTGTGTCTCTAATAACTTGCAGTATGATTATAAATATGTTATTTGCTATGGAAAACTGAAGGGCTGCTTCTTTAATTCTTATATTTTCATCAATATTGTTAATTTGTTGAAATAATGCTTGTGAAGATTTTAAAAAGTCAAGAAAGTCAAAAGGCTTCATTATGTTCTCCTGTATCCAGGATATGTATAGAAAAGATTCCCTAAAAGGTCTCTGTTCCACTTCTGTTATTTCCTTGATCACATATTACAACCCCTCTCCCCCACTAAAGTATCATCATGGAGTCTGATTTCATATGAGTGATTCAACCAAAATGATGTGCAGTGTTTGTATTGGGGAGAGAGAGCTAATTTTCCAACTGAGTAAACAAACAGAATACCATACAGAGCATTGCTCGGCAGGTTGTGTGAATATACTCTCCAGTCTTTCACCTTCTCACCATGGGGCTCCAAGAGATATTTTCCAAAAGATTGGGCACTGTAGCTTGTAAACAAAAGATGTATCATTTCAGAGTTCACAAAATAAGATAATAAATTCAACAAAATTTCAATGAACAGGAACCCTAACATCCTGAAAATATTAACCAACCATATTTTTTGGTACTGTACTTTTAGGAGATTAGAAGTAAATGGCAACCAAATGAACATATCAGAAATTTTCCCCTATACCAATTTAACTTTCCATCTGTCTCTATCTACATTAATATCTCCTGATACAATAGTTTTCTTTTCTTCCCTTTAGTTAACCAATAAATGCAGTTAACCAAAATAATCCTTTCCCCAAGCATTCTGGCTAATTGAGACTTACTATATATTTATAGTAGAACTAATCTTAGCCCACGGCTCAAAGTAAGATAGGTTAACATTATTATTGAATATTGGTCTGCATAATGTTCTTCATTAGGTGTCGAATAAAATTATCTATTTTTCATAGGTGCCAAATTAATGGAAACAACCTCTACCTTCATTGATGTTACATATATATGACAAGCATATACATATATGACAAGAAATAATGCTGACTGCAAAGAGAGTAGGAACATCTACTAAATCAAAACATCTTTGAATGTTAGACTTGAAAGGGATATTAAAGGAACCTTCATCTAATCCCCAGAGTTTACATATGATAAAACTAAGACCCAGATGTATAAGGGATTTATCCAAATTTAAATAGAATCCCAGGTTCACATAGTTAGAAAGGAATTGGAGGATCATTTAGTTACAGATTTCATAGTTACAGAATCATAGATTTAGATTTAACAAGAACCTTAGGAGTTCTCTAGTTCAAACTCTCAGTTTTCAAATGAGAAAGTGAAGACCCAGAGAATTAAAGACTTTTCAGGATTACACAACTAATAAGCACAACAGGATTTGAACTAAGGTTCTCTGATCCCCAAAGCCAGCCCTATTTCTACTACATATTACTGTCCCCCAATAATACATATCGGATCAGTGTTTATATCACTTCCTAGATGACACAAAATGAATAAAGTACTCACAGAAGTCTGTTATCAATCAATGTCATTCTCCCTCTCTAGTCCTGATCTTTTCATTATTAGGTCGGAAACTATCAGACCAGACCTAGAGTTTTTTCTCGTTGCATCCCCAATGCATAGGATAATAGAGGCAGGCTGTATTGAAAGGAAGCTAGACTTGGCAGTGGAAAAGACTTTCATTGGAGATTAAAAGTTGCAGAAAAATGCCAATATGAGTTGGTGGAGGGAATTTCGTCATTTATCCAGTTAAATCACAAGTCTTGTGTGAAAAGACCTACCTCACAACATTGTTGCTAGTATCTAATGAGATAAAAGCAGTTTATTAGTGTATGTGGGGTCAATTACAATTTTCACAATCAATATTTAATAAATTCAAATATATTCATTCAGTAGGCATTTATGGAGTGTCTACATAGTGTTAAAGATGCCATCTTGGCAATTTTATAATTAAATTTCTTTGTAGAGTCAGTTAGATGGCACAGTTGGATTTAGAATCAGGCAGAACTCAAGTTCAAAATCAGCCTCAGACCCTTACTAGATGTGAGCCTTGTCCAAGTCACTTAATCTCTGTCTGCCTCAGTTCCTCATCTGTAAAATATCACCCATCTCCCAGGGTTATTGTTAGGATCAAATGAGATAATATTCGTCAAATGCTTTGAAAATTCTTAAAATGCTAAATATTCACAATTATTCTAATTTATGATTTTTAAATTACAAATATTCTCTTGTCAAAAGACAAAATATATGTCTTCAATGCACTTCTTTCATACTCATTTCTACCTATTGAAATTTTTTCCCACTATTCAAAAATCAGCTGAGGTGTCACTTCCCTTATACAAGATCATGACTTTTTTTTTTTTTTTTTTTTTTTTTTTTGCATTTGGGACAAGTCAAGAGGGTTAGAAAAGAAGCTGCCCTTTCTATATTCCCATAAAGATAAAGCTGGTGAGAAAGACCATTCCCAGGATGCTACTGGGGGTGCTGCCATGCTGAGTGTAAGCTATGGAATATTGCCCCTCCAAATAGTCTTATCTATTCTGGGGGAAAAGCCCCAACCATCACCTTAGTTATAGCCTTATTATCACAAAGTTTTCCCTAATTCCACCAAAGGAAAATAATTTTTCCCACTTGAATTTTTTGTAATTCTTTGTATGTCTCCCATTTATTTATTATGTTCTAATTTATACCATAGTTATTTGCATACAGACCACATTTGTTCATTCATTCACTCAATAAACATTTATTAAAGGCCTAATGAAATTAGAGCATTGTGCTAGATAGATAAAAAGACAAATGAAACACATCCTTTTTTCTTCAAGAAATTTATAATCTATCAAAGTATGTACTCAGATAAATCTAATACCAAATGGAATATGTTAAGTGTAAAAGCAAAATTTCTTTTGGTTGAGGGAAGACTTCTTCCCTCATTTAACCTGGGTCCTTAGGGCAATAGTTCCTGCCCTTAAAAAGGATGTTTTTTGTCATGGAATCTCTTGGCAGTTTGGTGAAGCCTCTGGATCTCTTCTTAAAATAATGTTTTTAAAGGCATAGAATAAAATATACTAAATTACAAGGGAAATCAAATATAGTAAAATTCATTTATTAAAATACTAAAAAGACAAGATCACAGTCCTTGGGGCACTATATCTTGGATATTATCGTCCCTGACAGAGTGATGTGGCAGACATAATAAGAATATATATTAAATAAAAACAATTATGTTATATCGAATGCTAAATTTTAATAACTCAATTGCATCTTATTTTTTATACCCTCTAAGATAAAATACAAATTGCCTTGCCTGACATTTAAGATGTCTTCAAATCTAATTTAAACTTCCTACTTCCTTGCCATATTTCATTTTTTAATGTATCTGGCTTCTCTCTCTCTCTCTCTCTCTCTCTCTCTCTCTCTCTCTCTCTCTCTGTCTCTGTCTCTCTGTCTCTCTCTCCCTGCTCCCTTCCTCCCTCCCTCCCTGCCTCTCTCTTTCTCTCTCTAGTTCTGTCTCTGTCTCTGTCTCTCTGTTTCTGTCTCTCTCTCTCTCCTCTCCCTGACTTCCTCTTTTTCCTCCCCATTTTTCCTTTCACTATCTCAAATTGTCCTTAAATCCAATGCATTTCCAAGTTCTGTTTATTATATTTTTCTAACATCTTTCTTTATTCTGGTTTTGCCCCCAGTCTGTGTAGGCCCATACAACTTCAGGTCAAGACTACATAATAGCCTATTGATTGGTTCCTATTCTTCATCCAGTTTATTCTCCAACTCAGTTATCAAAGTGATCTGCACTGGTCTGACTTGACCATGTTACCTTCCTAATCAATAAGCTCACATGACTTTGTGTTGCCTCCAGAATCAAATAAAAAATCCTCTGTTTGGCTTTCAAAGTTCTTCATAATTGACTCCTCCATATCTTCAGTCTTCGTATACCCTATACCCTTTTATGTACTACCTTCCCGTGAATTGGGTGTGATACATATACACATTTTCCCCCCAGAGTTGATCATTTAACAGCACATTCTTGCTTTGTTTGTTTTTATCATCCTTTATCTCTTCCATCCTGTAGAATAGAGCCTGTCACATAGTAGATGCTTAATGAATCATTTAATTGAATTATTCATCTTTGTATATGTCTCAGGAGCGAGAAGACTGTCATATACATTGTAGGTACTTAATAAATGTTCATTCCTTCAAAAAAACATTCATCAAGTATCTGCTGGGTTTGTGGAGCACTTTGCTAATCTTTTGTTTATTGAATGACATCGAATTGAAATGTATGTCCAATAAGAAATTGATATAGCATGAAAAGTGGAGGTGCCGGGACTCAGGATACTAAAAATTAAGGGATTCCCTTGCACCTGGAAATTTATAATTAATCATAAAATCAAGATGCATCTTGTTGGGAGTTTTTCCTATCTATTTGACATTTGGTGCTTTCTAATATATGTTTTGTTGTTTTTCTTATCTTCCTCTTCATTTGGCACCCAAGTACCAGGGCCTAGTATTTATTATGCACATAGAGTAATAATAACAAAAAAAGATGGTAACAAGAATTCCTCTCTTCCCAGTGAGAAGGAGCTCCAAGCCATGGAAGTTAAAATATTCGTGCAGAGAGACATCAAAATTATGTTTGAATCCTGTGCAAGAAAAGCTTTGTGATATTTTAAGAAGCTTATTAACATTTTACTCACAAGTGGAGGCAAATCAAAAAAGTCTTGAAATAAATTTCAAATATTTTGGAAAGTAAGAGTCATATAACACAGAAAAGAGAGTAAGAAAGAGAAACACTTATTATTTTAGGATGCTTATACCAGTTTAGTTTTCAAGCTCAACGTTTGGTTTTGAATTTATTCACTTCAAGTGCATCTGCACAGAAGTGTTGAAGAAACTAAATTAGATTTCATGAAGAAACCATTCAACAATATACCTTGGTTGAATTTCATTCATAGTTTCATCAAATTTTGTTCTATTTACTAGTTTGTTTGTTTTTTTTTTAGAATTCCACATAGAGAAATTCTGTGGTGTAGTCATTTGATCATTGTACTTATAGTCAGGAAGAACTAGATTTGAAACCCACTGCCAGTGTGTACTCTGTTACCAAAAATCATCCATTTTGCCTCTCTCAGAGCCTCAGTTTTCTTATTGGTAATATAGTATAATAACAATGTAGTAGCACCTTTAAAAAGGCTATCTTGAGATTGCCCCAAGATTAATTCATGTAAAGCCTTTTGCCAGCCTCAAAGTATTATATCAATGTCATCTAATGATATGAAAAATAATGTCTTTAAAGTTATTGCTAACTATAGCTTAATCTAATTCAACAAATATTAAATATTATGCTAGGCGATGGGGTAAGATCTAGCAGTTAAATATAATCTAATCTCAGCCTTCATAGAGCTAGAAACTTAGTAGGAAGATTTGGTAATTATAAATATAAGTGTGATACATAATAATGCCCATTGTACCTAAGATTGGTGTAAAATGCTGTACAAATTCTGAAACAAACTTGTCTTTTTGGCATTTTAAGTCCTTCAATCTGACTAGATCATCTCTTTCCAGATTTTCCATATATTATTCCCTTTCATATATTCTCTTGTCTAAACAAATTGATTTTCTTGCTCTTTACAAATGACATCCCATCTCCATGTCTAAGCCTTTGGTCACCCTAGGATTCTATGCCTGGAATTCTTCATCTTTTCACCTCTGCTTCTTCAAAGCCTTGCTTTCTTTTACAATTTAATTCAAGTGCAACAATTTACATGATATTTTTCATGATTTTCTCCTTCCCAGTTACTATGATCAATCTCCTTCACCCCATTATCTTGTATTTAAGTATATTTTGTATTGACATATATATATATATATAAATGTGGTCTTCCTAATAGACCACAAGTTCATAGAGATGAAGGTTTTTTTTTTTTTTAATGTCTTCATATCTCCAGTTCCTAAAACAATTTCTGGCATATATAGGTGATTAATAAATATTTCTTGATTGATTTATTAACCGAGTCAGGGGAATAGAGAAAAGGGAAAAATGATAGGAAAAATCATGTAAATAATTATATACATGTAAAGTCTTTATTATATCACCATTCAGAAAGATCATATTTTTCTGTTTCACCAAAAAATTATTAACTGAAAAAGATTAGACTAATTTTAGTTGATTGAATTTCCTTATACAAAAAGAAAACTATAGCAGTTTTAAATGAAAACATACATAGTTCAAGAAATTTCTCCTCAAAGAGCATTTATGTATTTCTGCAAAAACATCAATTAATCAATCAAATCTTCAAGAATCATTTATTAAGTAATCATTATGTGACAAGCTAGACTATTGTTGAGATTAGGGATAAAAAGACAAAAGTTAGGGATAAATCCTTCAAAAGGCTTCTGTTCTCATTGGGGAGAAATGTGCACAGATGAACACAAATACACACACACACACACACATACATATATATGTAATGAATACATTCATCATTTTGGAAGGGAGAGCAGGAACATTTGGAGGCATGAGGTGGAATGGGGAGAGAAATAAGAAAACAATTCATGTGTAAGATAGATGTTGGGTCAAATTTTGAAGGAAAAATAAATATTCCAAGAAATGGAGGTTAGGAAAGGAAACAAACATTCCAGTCACGGTGAGAGAGCCATTACAAAGGCATGGAAATTGGAGATGGAGTGGCAGGTATGAAAAGCAACAAGTAGACCAGAATAATGATATCACATAGTCTGCAAGCATATGAGATAGGGTAGGCAAGGACACATAAGAAGATCAGAAAAGTAGAAAGGGGCCAGGTAATAGAAGCTTTAGATATTAGACAGATTTTATAATTTGATTCTAGAGGTAATAGGGAGCCACTGGAGTTTAATGAGAAGATGATATAGTTAGACCTAAGCTGTAGAAAAAATGATTCTAAAATCTATGGATTGGATATATTGGTGTGTAGAAATATTGAAGGTAGGGAGGCAAATGAGAAGACATTGTGAGGTGCTAAGGACCTGAAATAAGGTGAGCTTTATGTGAGTAGGAAGAATCTAATATATAGGAGATACATTATAAAAATAATTTGACTCCATCCCTATTATCCATCCCACCATTTATGAATTACCGGTAATTTTTTAATTGAAATTTTGCAATACTTCCATTTCATCTATCATTGTAAGTTTAGACTTTAAATTAATAAGATTTTTATAGAAAATTTTGAAAAAGACACAAGATCATTAAACTCTTTCTTCCTTCAAAAAAAATTGGAGTCTCACAATTTTTTTTTCCTAAGAATAATTCTGAAAATGTGCTGCCTACTTTCTAAGCAACTTAAACCAAGTCTCAAAAAGATAACAAGCAATATATTCAGATGGAATGTTCACCTTCCCCTTGTCTGAATTGTTCTCTTCTACTAGATCAGCTTACAATTAAGCGCCAGTGCTTCCCACTGCCATCAAGGGCTATGCAAATGATTCCTGGCAGATCTCTATAGCACATATGCTTCTTCTAAGAATAACCAAGAAGCAATCTGCTTATGAAAAAAAGCTTTATATTCCTTCCTTAAAGTCCTCCAGGAATGCTTCATCTCCACACTGTCTAAACAGAACAATGATGTTGGCTTCGAGGTAGTCATTCTCATTACTTCTGCAACAGTCATTCAGAGATACATGAAAGAAGGCAAATTCAAAAACAAAATGAAGAAATCATTCCAGTTGGAGACATTATTATCATTTTAAAAAGCAGTATGAGTAGCTTCTAAGCACATGCAAATAGATAAATTTAACCTTGCATGTAATATCAATGCTAACAACAACAAAACATTATGTGATTCACATAGATTAACCTCCTCCCCCCTAAAAAAGGTAAGATTCATTTTGCAAAACAGAATGAAAATCTGCTGCCATAACCCTCACACAGATTATCTTAATTTATGTTTGTCATAACCAAAGAGATCATAAAAATAAAGACAAAAATGGTTTATGTGCCTCTTAAAACCATTGTGAAGAACCATTGTCAACATTAGTTTTGGTGGATGAAGGATATTTTATTGAAAGTGCTTAACCATATGCCACTAAAGGCCATTTTATAAATCACAAGTGAGGTGGTATTTTTAAAATTTATTTTCATCTCATTTTACATTCCTAAGTTAAAAATAAAAAATAAAAATTCATTTAAAAGTTTGCTTACTCTACAGTGTTAGAACTGTCACACAAATTTTATCCATCTTGAAAATCTCCATCAATCTAGAACCTCAGAGGAGAGGAAATCTTCTCTTACTAAGTCATTCAGGTTCTCCATTTGCACATTATTAAGCTTTTTGAATAGAGAATTACTCAGTGCTAGCCAATAATCACTGAAGGAGAAGCGTATTATGATATTTTTGAGACTTAAAGATATACAAACACTCAGAAATGTATTTTCTAAAAACTATAAATTGTATTTTTCATAAAAACTATAGCTTCATATCTAAAAGATTAATAAAACAATTGAAACGTAATAAAGGCTTCTTTTATGTTTTTTCATTAGGAACATTTATCGTTAGCTACAAAAAAAATGACAAAGATCTAGTTATACCCTCACAAGTTTGAAATCTATTTAGCTAAATAAGCTCAGAGAAAGGAGTATTTGTTTTCCACCTTGATAAAGTTCATTAATGAGGTGGGATCTGAGCCAGACCTCAAGTGTTAGACAAGTTTGAGAAACATGGAAGTGAAAGGATTGATGTCTGGTAAAGCATCGAGGCAAGAATATGTAAGGTATGTTTGGGAGACAACAAATAGAGTGTGGCTAAAATTCAAGTTGAAAAATAGTCGTAGGCCACACTGGTCTCTTGGGTCCCATTATATTTGCCCCCATTACATTGTAAGCTCCATGAACACAGATACTGGAGCATAACTGTCTCTACATATCCAACATCTTGCTCTTATAGATAGTTAATATACACTGTTGAGCTTGAACTAAGGAAACTGTCAATTGTCACGATGAGGAGTTTTGACTTTAATATATGCAAAGAGAGCAATTAGAAATTTTAATCACAGAGCCCTGAACATTCATTTGTTCATTTAGTTAACATTCTTGAAGTGCCTACTATACACAACACCATTTTCTAGGTATTCAGAAAGAATATGAACATGATACAATATGAAAGTGATATTTCAGAAACATTAATCTGGCACCCTATAAAGGATGGATATGGGAGAGGTTGTTTATAGAGCAATTCAGAAGCTATTACAATGGTATAAATACACAGTAATCAAGGCTTACAGTACTTTGGTGGCAACAGAAATGGAAATGAATAGAAGAATATAGAACTCATCATAGTAGAAGTTCTAAAACAAAAAAAATATAAGCTCTATAAATCAGTATTTGTTAAATACCAACTATGTGCCAGACATTATGTTCCATGCTGAAGATACAGTCATAACATTAATTAGTAGAGTACACTTGGCCAAGTCATTTAAAATTTTTAGATCCAGTTTCTTCAAATACAAAATAAATAATTGAACTAGATGATCTCTATGGTCTCTTTAAGAGATTCTATTATTCTATGATTCTGTGAAGAATCAACATGAATTAGTGACTAATTGGATATGGAGGAATTAATTAATATTTTGACTTAATACATGTCTTTGAAACTGACTCAGAAATTTTGAGCCTGGATGACTGGAAGAATGATAATATCATTGACAGAAATAGGAAAGATAGGAGGAGGAAAGAGATTTCAATTCATTTTTTAAAAATAGTGCCAACTAAATGCAAAATGCAACATTAAGCACTAGGGATTCAGAAACAATAATAGTTGACACATAGTGATTCGCTGCTTGTGAAATAATTACATTGTGTCAGCTGATCCTTGTACTAATCCCATGAGTTTAGAAGCATTAAGAAATCAGTCTATGATCATTCAACTAGTAGGTGTAGATGGTAGAATTTGAATCAAGGTCTTTTTTGATTTCAAGTTCAGTGTGCTCCTTCCTTTACACCAAGTCACTGCTCTGAAACATGAAAACAAGACATAGACTCTGGCTTCAGAAGATCACCATGTCACAGAGGGAAAAAAACACCAGATAATCAAAGATGTTCAGTCCTCATCCTTCTAAAACTCTCTGAACCATGACATTTGAATTTCTTTTTCTCTTGGTTATTTTCTTCTTTTGAGGTTTTCTTGGTTCTTCTAGTTCCCCTCCAACCTATGTGACCAGTCCTTTTGAATATCTTTTGCTGAAATCATCATCCATTATCATGCCCCCCAACTTAGGGTGTTCTTCAAGATTCTGGTCCTTTCTTTTCCCTCTACAGTCATTCAGTATGCATTGGGTTTAACTGTTATTTTAACAGATGACTGTATATATCTAACTTCAATCTTTTCAGTCACTTTTTATCAATTGTCTATTTTACTTTTTTTAAACAAGATGTTTTAGAGATATTTTAAACTCAATATGTCTAAGAGTGAGCTCACTACCCTCCCAGATTGTCCCAAGTTCTTTTTTTTTATAATTTTCCTATTTATATTAAAGATACCATCATCCTTCCTGTATTTCAGATTCATAATCTTGAAATTATTATGGGTTCTTCCATCTCCTTCATCCAATCTATCTAATTCAATCACCAAATATTGCAATTTCTATCTTCACAATATCTCTTTCATTTTACCCTTCTTTTATACTCAGATGCCACCTTCTTTAAGGCTCTCTTGCCTAAATTATTATTTTTTTGAAGAGAAAAGTAAATTTTTTTTTAGTTTTTCTAATAGTATTTTACTTTTCTGAATAGTTGTAAAGATAGTATTCAGCATTCAATTTTGTAAGACTTTATGTTCCAAATTTTTCTCCCTCCTTCCCCACTAGTCCTCCCCCCAAGATAGCAAGCAATCTTATATAGGTTAAATATGTGCAATCCTTTTAAACTTGTTTTCATATTGTCATGCTGTGCAATACAAATCAGATCAAAGGGAAAAGAAAAACACAAGAAAGAAAACAAAGAACAAAGGTGAAAAAATTATGTTTCAATCCATATTCAGTCTCCATAGTTTTCTCTCTGAATGCACATGGCATTTTCCATCCCGACTCTATTATAATTGCTTTGAATCACCTCATTGTTGAAAAAACCCAAGTCCATAACAGTTGATCATCCCATAATCTTGTTCTTTCTGTGTACAATGCTTTTTAGTTCTATACACTTCACTTAGCATCAGTTCATGTAAGTTTTTCTGAAATCAGCCTACTCATCATTTCTTATAGAACAACAATATCTCATTACATTCATATGCCTTTACTTATTCAGCCATTCCCCAACTGATGAGCATCCACTCAGTTTCCAATTTCTTGCCACTACAAAAAGGGCTGCTACAAACATTTTTGAATGTGTAGATCTTTTTCTCTCTTTTATTATCACTTTGTGATACAGATTCAGCAATGAGAATGCTGATTCAAAGGGTATGCAGCTTTTCAGGCATAGTTCCAAATTGCTCTCCAAAATAGTTAGATCAGTTCACAACTTCAACAGTGCATGTTTCATTTTAGTATCACAATTTACCCACATTCCTTCTAGCATTTTTCACTATCTTTTCCTATCATCTTAACAAACTTGAGAAGTTTGTTATTATTAAAGTAGTACCTCAGAATTATCTTATTTTGCATTTCTCTAATGAATAATGATTTAGATAATTTTTTCACATGACAAGAAATGGCTTTAATTTCATCTAAAATTATCTGTTGATATCCTTTCATCATTTATCAATTGAGAAATGACTTGTATTATTAGAAATTTGAGTCAGTCCTACTATGTATTTTAGAATGAGGCCTTTATCAGAAACACTGGCTATAAAAATTGTTTCCCAACTTTTTGTTTTTCTTCTAATCTCAGCTACATTGATTTTGTTTGTGCAAAAAAGCTTTTTAATTTAATGTTACCAAAATTATCCATTTTGCATCTCATAATGTTTTTTAGTATTTCTTTGGCCATGAATTCCTCGCTTTTCTGAAGATCTGATAGGTAGACCATCCCCTCCTCTCCTAATTTGCTTTTAGTATCACCCTTTGTGTCTAAATCATGATTTAGACATCACTCATTTTGACTTTATCTTCCTGTAGTGTTACAATTTGGTTAGTTTCTTCCATACTATTTTCAAATTTTCACAGCAATTTTTGTCAAATACTGAGTTCTTATACCAAAACCTGGAGTTTTTGAATTTATCAAATACTAGATTAATTCAGTCATTGAAGAGTTGGTCTTGTGTACCTAACCTATTCCACCAAAACACTTATTTCTTAGCCAGTATCAAGTGATTCTGATGACCACCACTTTATAAAACAGTTTTAGGTCTGATACAGCTGTGGCCTAGATTATTTTAAAAGCTTCTTAATTAGTCTCCTTGCTTCAATTCTTTCACCAATCCAATCCACCTTATACACTTCTGCTTAAGTTATTTTCCTTAAGCACACTGTAACCATATTACTCTCCACCAACCTTAAGGGAAAAAATATATTACCCCATCTATTTACCTTTTAAAATATTTCACACACATCACCATTGGACACTATTCTCTCTCATATACTTCATGATCCAGCCAAACTGTTCTTCTTTCTATTCTTTATAAGCAATTCATCCCCTATCCCACTTTACATTTATGGTATATGTAGATGTTATGTTCTTATTGGCTCTCTAATTAAAATGTGAACTCCTGATGACTAGGAACTGTTTCATTCTTTGTACTTGACTCCCTAGTGCCTTGCTCAATACTAGAACAGAATAGTCACATAATAAATGCTTATTGATTGATTATTTGATTGAAGGAAATAAAATGACAAAGTCTGATATGTGCAATGGAAAAATCCAGATGAAATTTTAATGAGTAACAGAAATTTTATAAATGAAGTGATAAAAGAAATTTGAAGAGGAAAAGACCATTCACAACTGGGGAGCATAAAGAAAAATAATAAGTTTGGCTTTAGATATGTTGATTTTTGGTTGATTGCTGGAGTATCCTGGTGGAGATATTCAGTTCACAGGATAATAAAAGATTGAAAACAAATTCAAGAAATAGAAGTCAGAATTGGAAATAGTGACCAGCAACAGTTAAAACTAGATTTTTTTTTTTTGGTTTTTGTTTGTTTTTTTAGAGGGAGATACTGATTTTGATTTTAGGTATGTTGAATTGGAGATGCTGGTGAAATATCCAAGAGGAGAACCCTATATAAGGCCTTGAAAAATACAGAAAATTAGAACTTGAGGAAAAAGTTTGAGATGGATATGAAGTCCTCTGCAGAGATATAACACTTTAAGGAAGGGGTAGGAAACAGGGAGGGATGATGACAAAAGAGAGTACAAAAGGATCAAGACCATAAATTTGGATCTATGAAGGAATTTAGAGGTCAAGTACAATGCCTTCTTTTTATGAATGAGGAAAATGGACAACTAGGTAGCATTGTGGATAGAGAGCTGGGTCTAGAGTCAGAAAGACTCATCTTTCAAAATTCAAATCCAGTTTCAGACACTTTTTTGTGTGTCCTATTTTCCCCAGTTTCTTCGTCTGTAAAAAAAAGAGCTAAAGAAAGAAAAAGTGAACCACTCCAATACCTTTGCCAAGAAAACTCCAAATAGAGTCATGAAGGGTTGGGTTCAACTGAAAAATGAACAATAATAAAGTGAAGCATAGGGCAATTAAGTGATTGATTGAAGATCACACAGGAAATAAGTGGCAAGGGGAGAACTGAACCCTGATTCCAAATCTAATTCCCTTTTCACTATAACATTCTGCATCCCAAGAAAGAGAAAAGGTAATGACAATCACTGTGATGACCACGTATTTAAAATCAGCTGGAGTCAGGAATTCAGGTTAAGGGAAAAATCTTCAATCTTTATTCTTTTTGAAGTGAAGGGAGATTGCCATAGCAATATGGACAGCTGCAACAGGAAGCCAGCCAGCAGAGGTGAAGGGGGATTGCAGGTGAAAGGGGTATTGGAGGTGAAGGAGGGGTCGCGATAGCAATGCGAGCAGCTGTGTCAAGACGCCAGCCAGCAGTCTCTCTTTCCGCTTCCTTCTCCACTCCCCTGCCTCCACCCACCAAAATCGTCATTTCCTATACAACCACATCAGGACTTGCACAAAGAGTGGGCGGGGGCCATTCTTTCTCCAAGCATATATATTAATAGAGTATGGTCCAATTACTATTTAGCCTCATGTGCTTGGGACCTCAGTGCATCAACTCAAGCCTCAGCCCATTACAAATCACCACTGTGATTTTACTGTTGTAAGGAACTTCCAAAGATGAAACCCCTGCACTATATTATATACAGCTTGGTATATAGTGCATAAAGTGTTTGACATAGAGCCAAGAAGATCTGGATTCAAATTTTGTCTCAGTTACCCTACCTGTAAAATTGGGATAAAAATACCATCTAAATGATTGGGGTCATAGGATAGTAATCTCTGAATGGAATGGGACCTTGAAGACCATTGAGTCTAGTCCTTTTTGAGATGAAGGAATTAAAGCAAAGAATGGTTAAATGGCTTATCCAGAGTCCTCCAACTAATTTTGAGGTCCTTGTTACTATAAGCTTAGTGCTTCTTTTTGTTATGTCATACTACTCACACAAATCACTTAACTTCTGAGTTTCAGTTTCCTCATCTGTAAAGAAAGAATAAAGTAGCTTTAATGGGGAAAGACGTCACCTTAAAAAAAGCTGAAAAAGGAGTGTGGGCATGTGTGTGAGGAGGCAATTCAAAGGTACCCAACTAGAAGGCTTGATCAAGACCTAAGTGCAGCCTCGAAAACAATTAAATATGATTAACCTGAGGTTTCTTCTTAATCAGAGATCCTGAGAAGAACAATCAGGAGAGGCAACCGAGGAAAACAAATTCAAACATTTGGATTCCTGAACTGAACTGACGAATCAGAATGAAAAGGTAGGGCAAGGTAGAGGATGTTCTGAGTACAACTGGGTGAGGAATGAATATCCCTGTCTGTCAGTCTAAAAGTGTGTGTCATTTACTAAAGAGTCTTAAATCTATAGTATCTTAAAGAATCTCGCAAATTATATATTCTTGCTTTTGTATTTGGTGGAAAACTCAAGTCAAGAAAGAAGTTCCATGATGTTATTTCAAGAGCCTTTTGCTATCTAGACCCAGCTTCTTAAACTATGGTTAGTGATCTCATATGGGATCTTGTAACTGAATTTGGGGGGTCATGAAATTATTATTTATTATCAGTAGATGATTTATATATCTATTTTATATGCCTATCTACTCAGGGTTATGTGAAAATTTCTTGGGCAAAAGGAAGTTGCAAGTGGAAAAAGTTTGAGAAGTTTTTAAACTTTTTTGCATTGTGGTATAAGTTTTAATGATTATAGCTCTGGCTCATATTCTTTCTTCTAAAGTTTTTAGGGTGGAGAGTTATACTGAAAACACAATCTTGCTGTGACACCATTGTGGGTTCTGGAAATCATCTCAGCAGGGTACAAGCTCTGTTGGTTCAAAGTTTTCAAGCCTAAAAAAATTTAAATTTCAGAGTAGGTGAATAATTATAAAAGATGTCCCAAAAGTTTTAGTACAATTTTAAAGCTTAAAAGCTGAACCAAGACTTTTGAGACACCTGTGTATCTGTTAAATAAGGGTCTACCAAACCAAGTTCACAAAGACCCATTACCAAAGTATTAGCCACCAGGTAAAAATTTGGAAGGGGCAGAAGGGGATGTCAGAAGTAATGATGTGCCATCTTCATAACACAGAAATACCGTGAGTTATATCACTGAAAGAAGTTACATAAATACCTGATTCTAAACACAACAGTTCAAATTATTGCCAGGCATATTTGAGCTTCCTAAATGTCTTGGATTTTCACAAATTTAGTGAAAATTTTCATTTGAGGGTTTTGAGGTAAATTTCTAGCATGTTTATTTTGGATGCACTTGCAAAGCTACTAAGAAAATATCTTTTCCCAGATTTTTTTTCATTTTTGTATTTATCAATCTAATCCTACAATTAGAAGAATAAAGACATTAAGACAAAGTGAAAAATGAGTAAGAATGAAAGAAAATTGACATTTCAAAATTTTTAGAAAACCTCCATTTTACAAAGGTCTTATGTGTCAACTCAGGAATAAGATGATTTACATTTCATCAGCTCTAGAGGATTAATGGTTGGGAGAGTAGGAGGGAGAAGAAAAGGAGGTCTTATTAATAGTAGACCTTGTTCTATTTCTGGCATCTTTTTGTTGTTGTTAAATTCAAACAAATCCTAGAAGCAGCCTTATTAGTCTCTTTTTCTAAAGAAAATATCCATACAGCATTATCTTTCGGATTTAAATTTAAACTCATAAAAATATTTTAGATTCACAGAAAATAAGCATTAAATGTATGTGTATACTTGAGCAAAAGCATATGGTGGCTGTGAGTAGGCTGCAACATATGATAAACAGGGAATTAAAGGAGAAGTGGGAGGGAGTATGTTATCAAAGAAATATATGAAATAAAAAGATGTACTCATCACATGGTGAGAAGTAAGAAATAGCAAATGAAAGTCTATATGTTCCATTGACATCCTTATAATGCTAAGGAAAAGTAAGAAATGAATCCATTATATTGGGGTGAACCATTTGTGATTGATTATGAGTACATAAAGAAGAGTTGTATAGGATAGATGAATTGTTATCTGCATGGAGGAGATATCTTCTACTTGTTGTCTCATCATCCTTGTTTTTTGGTGTCTGAGCCAGAAAATGACAGAGAAGAGTAGGTAGAGCAGGTAGAAGGAGAAGTAGCTTCTGGTTAATGAGTCTCTGGGTCAATTTTTGAGAAGATGAGATGTGACTCGGGGGGGAAAGGGAGAGAAGAACCATAGCCAGAGCAGAGGTGACAATGAGCCCTAGATAAGAAAAATATCCCCATCACCCCAGGGGTCTTCACATTGGTGAGTGTCTCTGGATAGATGAGTTTAGAAATCTTGAAGTGGGGGGAGCTCTGGGATCACTGGAGTTGGTGATCTTATAGTCAGATATGGTTACCTTGACTTCATATTTGCCAGTCTTCAGACTCAGTGTCCTTGCTCACTGGGCAGCGTCAATGGTTCTGGAGACATTAGAATCAATTTTGATTAACTTGGGACTGGAAATTTGATGTCAACTGTTAAAGTTTTAGCAGCAGTGTTCAGGTTTGTGCACGGAGACTGCCTTAGAGGTTCTTGAGCTTGTTGAATTTGTGCCTGTGGAAGTTGGACTTGAAGACTGGTTATGGAAACCTATATGGCCTGGGCCTGGGCACCAGCCACTGTGCAATAATGCCCATGACTTGGGCATTGTAGTTCTGCATTTTCTTCAGTTACTTTTTACTGTTCTTCTTAGAAATGTGAATGTTTTTTAGAAACTTGACATGAGTTTCTAGTCATTTGAAATATTAGTTGTTACATGGTCTGTAGATTTGACCATCTTCATACTACTATCTGCTCTTGGACACATTAACTGTTAAATGGATTTGGAAATGAGATGAACACTGCATTTAGTTCAAATATTTTGCAATTAATGTATACTTATCAATTCTTAAAATATATAATAAGCTACTTGATTACTTGATTATTTGCCCAATGTCTTCATCATAGTTTAAAAATTTGTTGTCAACATCTTCTTTATGAAAATATAAAGTCTTAATTTTTTAAATGGTCTTTCAAACTCTTAGAGAGACAGTGTGGTTTAATGTTTAGTGTACTGGATTTAAAGTTTACTGAGCTTGAATCCTATCTCACATATTTATTAACTGTGTAATTAAAGAAAAATCACTTAACCTTTCTAAGCCTCAGTTAATTCACATATAAAATGAGGCTAATAATCCGATCTGTCTTGCAAGGTTTTAGGAAAGCTACAATGGTGAAGGTAAAGCTTCATGCTTATGTCAAGTATTATTACCCAAAATTTCAAGTAAAATAATCAATAAATCCTACAATAAATGTTGATTAAAGTACCTACTATGTGTCAAACATTATACTGAACTCTGGAAATGCAAGCACAAAGAACAATCCTTTCTTTCAAGGGACTAATTCTAAATTCTATATTCCCCCATAAATATATAGATTTGTAGCCTATGAGTCAGCCAGTCAATGTCAGAGACTATGCTAAGTTCTAGGGATTCAAAGTAAATCATATCTCTGCCCTAAAGCAGCCCATGACTTAATATCATGCAAATAACTATGAACTTATAAGCCATATAAATATTTATATACCCCACTAGTCTGGGGAAAGGTGGGATGGAATTTTAATCGCTTATCTCTAAATATATGTTTACACGTGTGTATATACATATACATGTATATATACACATATGTGTATAATATATATGTTGTATGTTAAACACACACATATACACACATAGAGTATGTGGAGGATAATCTCAAAAGAAACAAAGAAGGAAGGGATCCAGAAAAGATTTTTTGAAGAAGATAGGATTTGAGCTAAGTCTTGAAAGAAGTCAGTTAATCCAAGAGCAGAGGAAAGTGTAGAGGGCATTGAAAGCTTAGAGAACAGTTAGAGAAAAGACTGAGAATTGGGAGACAGTGTCCTATGATTTGAAAAATGAGGAGTCCAGTGTCACTGAATTGTAAAGTATGTATA
This sequence comes from Antechinus flavipes, assembly GCF_016432865.1. Taxonomy (NCBI): domain Eukaryota; kingdom Metazoa; phylum Chordata; class Mammalia; order Dasyuromorphia; family Dasyuridae; genus Antechinus; species Antechinus flavipes. Next base: position 133,868,256 of record NC_067402.1, on the reverse strand, counting down.
GGGAAGCATGGTATTAGAATACTAGTAAAGTAGGAGGAAGCCAGGTTATAAAGAGCTTTAAACACCAAAGATAATAGGGAGACTGGTGTTTATTGAGTAGTAGAGTGACATTAAAAGTCTTTTAATAAAATCATCTAATGTCATTTTTCAAATTGATGGACATGTGAGAAATTAGAATCTTGGTTTTATATTTCCTAAATATGAAAATGACTTTATTCAAATCACTCAATATTAACTATGGCTATTCAACTCATGTTTGAAGTATTATTAATTTCTTTTAGTTTTTAATAAATACTTCTTCCTTTAGTGTTTCACCCCAATGACCCACCATAGGATTGACATGACCCTGAGTTCTACAAGGCATGTTAAAGGAGTGCCATTCAAAGCTGAAATGATTTCAGATATAGTTTATTAATATAATATGTTTATTTTCTTAAGATTAGCCTAGCTATATTTAGAGAAAGTTGACTACAAAGTGGTGAATATTTTCACAACTGCAAATTATGAAGCTTAGACAGTTACAAAGATTTGCACATGTGATGACATCATATATTTAAAGTATTTTGTAAATCTCAAAGTATTTTGCAAATATGATATTATTATAGTTATATAGTTAATTCAATTTAATACAACACATATTTATTAAGCAACGATTATGTGTACTAGTGCTGATACCAGTATAGTTGTGATGGTTAGATAATGCTGCAGAATATGCTTTTGATGAGTTCACAATTTGACCCTGCAATATTTATCCTTTACCATTTTCTCTTCCCTTTTGGAAGTATTGATGGAAAATAAAGTGTCTACCTCAGTGACCTGGAAGAACAAAGAGAGTAGAAAAATTACATGATTTTATGATCCCTTAAGAGTTCTCTGAGTAAATAATTTCCAGCATGGCTTAAATGTGAGCTCTATGAGCTCTGATCTCAATGACTTCCTCAATGATCTGAGTTTAGTACTATGAGTTCTGAGTATCTATTTTGTACTTTCCTGCTAATTATTTTAACTGACTTAGATATATATTCATTTTTAAACATGATAGAAAACTACTGTTGAGGGTTTTTTTTTTTTGTTTGTTTGTTTGTTTGTTTTTTGTTTTTAAGGGACTGAAAGATGTGCTGAGAAAGATGTATGATAAAATCCTGGGTAGATCAAAAGTACTAAAGAGTGGTGACATGGAATAACAATTCACCAATGTAGAACAATTCATTTTCACTCTTCTTTTGGGATATATCAACACTCACTCTTTGGGTTGACTTCTTCATTCCAAACACTCTTATCCTGGGGAAGTAAACCACCACTATACAGTTGTATTCAAATTCTCTTAGAATCATAGGTGTAAGTCTTTTCACAGGAAAACATTTTTCCCTATTCAATTTAGCTTTTGAAGGCCCAACTAACCTATCTACCTAACCAAACCTTGAAATGTCATGAACGCATAGAGTATATAATATTAACAATAAACCACTCGTAATAATGACATCTTTAGATTTTAGACATACCCATTTACTTACAATCCCAATAATATTATAGGTTCTAATATGTTTAGGTTAATGTTTAGGTAATAAAATATGTCACACTACACATATAAACCCAGAAAATAGTCTCCCACCAATGTATTCAACAGCTGTGAAGAAAAGGCATATTTTTTGGTAGGAACCTGAAAGTGAAAAACATAAGGTAGAGGAATTCACAACTCTGGATTGTAGGTTTTGCTATTACTTTTCTATTTAAGAACAACTTTACCACAGGAAAATGTTCCTCTTCTCATTACTCGCGTGACTGTTAATCTTTACCACTCTTTAGCTGGGAAAATTATCTCTTCTCTACATAAATGTAACATTTATAAACTCACTTCTTCCTTTAAAAAAATCATAACTTCCCAAATTAGCAATGTCAAATCAATGGTCCTCTTAAAATTATACTTCAATGTTCAAATATTTATGTTTTTGTTCTTTTAATTTTCTGCAATAATCAAAAGGTAGCTATATGCAAATGAAGTAAATACCATAATGTTCTGTAGCTCTAAGTTTCCAAGAGACTTGTTTATTTTTTGTTGTCCTTTACATTGTATTTCATTTTACATTCATATTTGTCCACTTTTTAATAGGTTTTTAAAAATTCTTTTCTGCCTCTTTATAATAACCTACTTTTTCCCAGAAGGCATCATTCTATATCCTTCATTTTATATTCATCCCATAGTTCATTTCCTATCCAAAACTGTTCAAATCCTATTGGAAAGCTATGTTTTTTATAGACATATATTAGCAATTTTTCATCAATCAACAGACATTTATTAATCTACTATATGCAAGACATTGTGCTATGCATTAATGCAAAAGGAGCTTACAGTCTAAGGAAGGAGACAACATGCAAACAAATATAGATAATACATATTTATGGATAAAGAGAGAAAACATACCATAAAGCTGTAAAATAAGGACATTTTAATAAAGACATACACTAAATGAAGAAGATTGTCCTTATAACTAGAATAGACAACTATGGAAATTTCATCATTAGAGTTCCATTTTTTTTGTATTAAAGGTTTTCCCCACATTTAAATATAAATGGCTGTAGAAATGGAAACACATATCATTCCCAATGTCTTTCCATCAGTCTTTCTACAACTTTCTACAACTTAGTTTATTCTTCTCTTCTAATATATAAGGTAACAGTAAGTTTTGATAAGAAAGAAAATGAAGAATCCATTATTGAGCCTCTGGGGGTTATTCCAACAGGAGAGAAAGATTGGAAGGGAAGAGGGTACATCAAATAAATGCATAATTTATTTTCAAAGTTTAATTTTTCATCATTTCAAGTTTTTGAGCCACAAGAACATATATGTGAGAGCAATATTAATCTAAAAATCAACATATTCCCTGATTAGGAAGCTATCCTGGTTGATTGATTCATATATGTATTTAGGAACAAATAGAGTGAAGTACAGTTTAGGGAGCTTAAGCCAGGAATAATGATAGCAGGAGATCAAAAGAACTGAATTTAAGGAAAACTAAAGTCTACAGGAGGGTGAATGCCTCCCTGCCCAAGAAATTTCAGGGGATAACTAGGAAGCTTCATAACTATTGCACAACAGACTGGAGGATTATAAATATTCCCCTTCAAACTACTGGGACCTTCAGGATATAAAGGACTGTGTTTCCTCTAATTTAAAAGAGGATTTTCTGTGACTAAAACAAGTTATCTGGTAGTTTAAGACCAAATTATAGCTTGAAGATGGTTCAGGAGCATATTTTTCTAGGTTGTGAGGAATTACTGAAGTCCATATTTGGTACTTGAGATTCCCCAGAGTTGACATCTTCTAAGTCATTCCTGAATCAGTCCCTATTCCCTTAGTTTGGGCATACAATACACAAATTAGGTTGCTGTTTCTCCCAGAAGAATTTCTACAAAGTGTTTTCCAAATAGTTGAGATGTATTTTTAAAGGACAAGAAGAAAAAAAATATCAGAGTCATTTTCATGGCTCATTATAAAAGACTGGGAGCAAGTTATTCATCCCTTTCAGGGATCTAACACGTGTTCTAATTATACAATGCTGGAATGTCAATCATCTGGCTGAGGCTTGTTAGCAACTTTGCACCCACCCTTAATGATTAAATAAATTGAACACATCTGCATGAGAAGAGATCTGGTTAAACTACAAAACTGGGCAAACTGAAATAATGTTCTCTTTAGTTTAAAATTAGCTTAAGAATTAGGAGTGTATCTGACAAAGAGAACTCCTTTTTACACACCTTCCCTAAGAGGTCTGGCTTTTGTGAGGAATGGAATCAAAATCCTTCTATTTTCCCATCAAAATTTTGCAGACTTGAGATATATAAAATTGTGGCATCCTAAAAAAAAATACATGAAGAAACTATAGGAATAAGGGACAAGGAACATGAAACAATATTTAGTGCACCAGAAGCAATTATCCTTGAGATCCTAGATATGACCTTTCTAATTATATAATCATGATATTTTTCAAAAAATCTATAAAAATTGGGAATTGATCTAGATAATATGGAAAGGCTCCTTTCTATTCTGAAGTGTTATCATTCTGTGTTTTTTAATATAAAAATCATACAGCATAATTGGAAATTTCTTGAACATTATGGAAAAGTCATCAGATATACTGTCTTAAGCCTTTTGTCCTTTTTATTTTCCCATACCTTTACCTGGAGGGGACATTATTTTTTTGAGCATATAAAAAGCCACACTTCACTGTGTAACAACAAAAGCATTCAGCATTGTTCAGAGAATCTCTTTATTGAGTTATGCAATATCTTGGTAATCTCTCCTTTTCCCCAACTACACCCTAGGCAACTAGGACACTAGAAAACTAATGGGGAAAATGGAAAAGTACTCAAAACCCAGAGTTGTTTGAAATTTAGTAATGTCCTCTCTCACTCAACTCACCAAATCTCTCTTTTACTATTTTCCATTGTAACTACCCAGTTATTATTTTGCTTCTATTTTAAATGCCAAATAGGAAGATCTTTGTCCTGAAAAAATTATTAATAGAGGACTGAAAAAAAAATCAAGCAAAATGATAATGAGAGAGCCCTAGTTATTTTTAATAAATTTAAGTCACCTAGCCAACACATATAACATCCCAAGGTGTTCAAAGAATTGTTGGTATATATATATATATATATATATATTTGTTTTGTTTTGTTTTTACTGAACCACTGCAGGGGAGAAGAGAACAATTGCTCCAAAACTGGAGAGGAGCAAATGATGCATTTTTTTTAAAGGAAAGAGAATAGCCAGCTTATTTTAGCCTATTAGAGCTTGACTTCAATTCCTAAAAAATTCTCAATGTATTATTAAAGGAATGGTGTGTGAATATCAAGAAACAAATGCATGGATCACTAAGAGCATGAACATGATTCATCAAGAATAGGTCATGCTGTGAACTGATGCTAAGTGAAATGAGTAGAACCAGTAGATCATTATATACCTCAATAACGATACTGTTTGAGGATGTATTCTGATGGAAGTGGATCTCTTCGATAAAGAGAGCTTTAATTGATCAAAGATGGACAAAAGCAGCTGCACCCAAAGAAAGAACACTGGGAAATGAATATAAACTGCTTGCATTTTTGTTTTTCTTCCCGGGTTATTTCTACAATTCTCCCTTCTGAATCCAATTCTCCCTGTGCAACAAGAAAACTGTTCAGTTCTGCACACATATATTGTATCTAGGATATACTGTAACCTATTCAACATGGAAAGGACTGCTTGCCATCTGGGGGAGGGGGTGGAGGGAGGGAGGGGAAAAATCGGAACAGAAGTGAATGCAAGGGATAATGCTGTAAAAAATTACCTTAGCATGTGTTCTATCAATAAAAAGTTATTTAAAAAAAGAATATTTTATGGTAATGAAGAATATATTAAAACAAAAACAACAACAACAAAAAGAATAGGTCATGCTGGACTAAATGCATTTTCTTTTTTGACAAGGTCAAAACTTATATCAGGGAAGTGCTGTCTATGTCTCACCAAAACACTAGAGAAAGGCAGACATGTTATACTTGTGGGCAAGATGGAGGGAAATTGGTGTAGTGAAAGGATAATTAGAAAGTTTTGAACCGGCTGAAGGATCAGACTCAAAGGGTTAGTGGCTTAATGTCAACATTGAAGGAAGCTTCTAGGAAAGTGTTCCAGGAATCTGTATGCCTTTGGATGAAGTAGTAGTTGTCATACTTATCACATTTAAAGATAGTCAAAAAGCTGGGAAAGATAGGTAACATACTGGACAAAGACACTGGAATTCACAATTATTTTTTCTTTCCTGTTTCAAATATTATATAGTCAATCAAAACCAATTCCCTCAATGGCCACATCAAAAGTGGGCATTATCTCAATCTCCATTCTGAATCTACCACCTCTTTCTGAGGAGGTAGAAAGTACATTTCATCATTACTCTTTTAGAATCATAATTGGTCATTGGACTCAACAAATACTTTCATGTGCTAGAATGTCAAAATTGAAATTCCAGAGAAATATATGTAAAGTTCTATTCTTGAATTTAAAAAAAGGATTTCACAAGTATAAAATTGGCAAAGCATGGTACACAATGTACTCAAATAGATGTGGGAACTCATGGATTTGGATGTTTCCTTTAATGGAACACAGACTTAACCAGAATCAATAGTATAACAAAGTACCAAAAAAAAAACCTAATGTGATTTTAGGCAACAGTAACAGAAACAAAATGTCCAGAACATGAGAGGCAACAATCCTTCTGCATTTTATACTCTAGATTGGCCATATATGGAGTATTTTGTTTTTAAGTATGGAAACCACATTTTAAAAGACACTGACAAATGAAAGAAATATACAAAAGGAAGTGACCAACATGACAACAGACCACTTACACATGGGGGAGGGAGAAGGAAGAAGGCCCAGGTGTAATGATGTAATCAGAGAAGAAAGGGAGGACCTAATGATGTAATTAGGAGTAGAGAATCACATTTATACTTCCTGATAGGTTGGGACCTCTGTAGTGCTCAGCTTAAAAAGAAAAAGACATGTTTATTGATTCCAGTTGTTTTATTGGACATCCACCTATGCAGTAGTATAATTAAAGACTTTTAACTTCATCCATCCCAAGCACAATTTCTCATATATGTCAAGAACATATTCACAAGATGTACATGGCATGATCAATGCCTTCCAGTAATTAAGTAACGTATTTGAGAAGACAGGACTAATGAATACATGCGAAACTGAAGTGAGCAATATAAGTCAACAATATAAATGAACAGCGAAGTAGTAAGATACAATCTATAAGGAATGTAGAGAAAAGGAATATTTGAAAGAATCATCATGGAAGATTTAATGGAGTATCTGACACATGTAAACCTCAAAAGATTGATAAGATGTGAATAAGAATAATTCTTCAGGTAAGGAAAATAATATAAGCAAAGTTTGGAGGTAGAAATGAAAATGAAGAATTATTTGTGGCAAAGTGAGATCAACCTGACTGTATTAGACATTTTATGTTTGGGGGGATGGAACAGAAAGTGGAGAAAACAGTTGAATATGTGAAAGTGGAAACAGATTATGAAGGGACATAAAAGTTAAGTAGAAGAATTTAGGCAATGTCATAGGAAATAGGGAGTAACCAAAGGTTTTTGAAAAGAAGAAAAACCTAATAAAAGTGAATAAATATTGATGGGGGAAAAGTGTGTGAAAAAAATCAATTCACAATACCCAAATGAAATGAAGATTTTAAAAGAAAATTCTGAGTATAAACTGATTGACTTTGCTATTCAGATTGATTTGTCATTTTTTAGTTCATTCAAGGACTGTCTCAGGGCTTATTCCTAGCTCCTGACCCATTAGAACTTGGCTTCCAGCCTATTCTTGGCTGCCTATATATAAGATATTAAGCAACCTCAATAACATATCCCAGATTTCTTCAGGCAAAGTCTCCAGATCTACCTGATTCAGAGATCCTTATTCACTAGCTCTTCAACTGTCATGTTTTTCTGACTTTCTTCCAAATGGAAAAACATATTCTTTCTTACTTATTTTTCCCAAGTACCAATTTCTATAAAAATCAGCACCTTTTATTTCTATTTTTTAATAACTCCCCCAAACTTATTCAAAAAGCAGTAACTTAAATGAATATAAATAATTTTGTCATATGTGGGTGTACAAGGGAAAGGGAAATACTTTTATATCCAAAGTTCTGGCTCAAAACAGGGTTGGAATGGTGTTTTAAAAGTCATATATTCATACGTTTAGAGCTGTAAAAGATGGAGACCATTGAATTCAAAAGCTTACCATTTTATGAATGAGGACATAGGCAAGAGAGTTAAAGTGATTTGCTGAAAGTCAGAGAAGTAATCAATAGTAGAACCAGATTCAAATCTAGGTCTTCTGACTGCAAAGCCAGCACTTTTCCCATTATACCATCATGAGTCAAGCCAACAAGCATTCCCTAAGCGCCTACTATATGCTGGACAATGCCCTAGATAGTAAAGATGCAAAGAAAGGGGAGAAAATAGTTTTGATCCTTAAGGAACTTATAGTGTAATGAAAAAGATAATGTGTAAATAAGGTATTCAATATGCAGGGAAAATTGGAGATAATTACAAATAGGAGACACTAATATTAGAGACTGGGAAGGGCTTCTTGCAAATGGTGAGATTTTATCTGAGACTTTGAAGGAAGCCAAGAGATTGTGAGAGAGGAGAAAGACCATTCTAAGAATTGGGGAAATTCAGTGAAAATGCATCTTGATTGCCTCAAATTCAGACTGTTGCAATAAACTCTTGATAGACTTGCCTCCCTCAAATCTCTCCCCACTCCAGTGGTTTCCTCTCACCTCCAATCAAATACAAAATCCTCTATGGACTTTTAAGACCTTTCATAACTTAGCTGGCTCTATTTTTCAATTCTTCTTACACCTTACTCCCTACTGCACATTTCTTCATCTAGCCTCTTGTCAGTTCCACAAATAAGACATAACATTTCTCAGCTTTAGACACTTTCTCTGGCTATTTTTCATGCTTGGAAGATGCTCCTAGACTAACTTGGCTTCCTTTAAGTCCCAACAAAAATCCCATCTTTTATAGGAAACCTTTCTCAACCCCTCTTAATTACAGTGCCTTCTCTTTCTTATTACCTAATTATCTTGTTTATAGGTTGTTGGCCTATGAGCTCCAAAGGCCCATTGTAGAAGAGAGTTCCACTCAGATATTTCCTCATTTCTCATCTGGCTCAGCTGGGCACTTCTCTGACTGACTTTTCTACAATACCCTAAGAAGTTCTTTTGTGGGATAATCTTGTCATCCTGTGACATCACAACATCCTTGATCCTCATCACTATCCTCTTCCTCTCAGATTAAACAATGAGACCATTAATTCCAAACTTTAATGTAAAGAGAGACTTTAGTTAAGTCTTTCCTCATTTCTTACCTGAATGCAATATCTTTAGACTTCTTTAACTTCTTCATCCTGTCTCTTCATTGGGTATAACTCTTGCTCCCTCATGCCCCCACCTTCTCAGCTTCCTTTTGTGTTTTGTCCTCCCCCATAAGATTGTAAACTCTTTGGTGGCAAGGCCTCCTCCCTCTCCTTCATATCTTCCTCTCTTCCCTACTTTCCTCCTTCTTTCTTTGCTTTCTTTGCCCTCTCTGTCCTCATTTCTCTCTCTCTCTCTCTCTCTCTCTCTCTCTCTCTCTCTCTCTCTCTCTCTCTCTCTGTGTGTGTCTCTGTCTCCTTCTCTCCATCTCCCTCTCTTCCTGTCTCCCTCTCTTCCTATTTCCCTTCCTCCTTTTCTCCCTCCTTTTCTTTCTTTTCCCAGTACTTATTACAGTGCCTGGCACATAGTAGGTACTCAATAAATATTTTTGACTCACTTTCCACTATACTATGCTGACTCTCATGAAGGAATGGAAATAATCAAAGACAGCACAACATTTGAATCATGGGAGACTAGAATTGTACTATTGACAGAAATATTAAAGTAACAAAACTTGGATTCAGAGCTAGGACGATTGAGTTCAAGTCTGATATTTATCTACCATGACCATTGGCAACTCAGTTAACATCTAGTTCCTGAGGAAATCTTAAGACTATCAGTTAAAAAGCATTTGTTTGTCTACATTGGCAGAAGAACTTCCTTAAAAACTTTACACAATAACAAAAAAAAAAATCACAGATATGAGATACACTCCTTTCTCCAGTACCCTCCCCCCCCCCCCCAAAAAAAAAGAATAGGTTTGAAGAAAAAGGTAATGATGCTAATTTTGAGCATGTTTAATTTTTGGTATCACTGGCAATCTCAAGTGGAGAAGTTTTATAGGTTTTGGAGGATGCCGATCTAGAGTTTAGATGTCAAGGCAGGGCTGGAGATTTAGATTTGGAAGTCATTTGTATAAAATTGACATTTAAGGGGTAAACAAAATTATCAAGAACAAGATTATAGGAAGAGGAGAAAATAAGGCCAAGAACAGAGCCTTGGGAACCACCCATTGTAAGAGATTTGGAAAGGAAACAAAGAAAAGAAGATCATGCATCATGGTGAAATTAGAGATAATTTATTTCATACATATGCCTTTACCCCTACTAAAGTATAATTCTAAGGACTTAGAATGTCATGAAAGTGACCCTGGAAGGCTTTGCCATCAGATATTTGACAATACATTGTATATAGGTCTGTTCCCCAAAGACCAATTTAGCTAAATTTAGAGATACTCATTGTTATGGGATTACATATCAGGCAACACTTTTTTAAAAGCTATTTTATTCATTCAATTGTCTATTAAGGTATGGAGGGCTTCCAGTCTACATCAGAAACAGCATTATCCACATGGATAAAATCAAAGATGTTTAAAGTGTTGAAGAAAATCCCTAACTGTATTACTTTAATTTTACATTTATTGATGTACATTTACATGGTCCTACCTTTTATAATCATGTGCATCAGTTGATGCTCCGAGGGATATCCTGTAATGCCAGAGAAACTGAGGCAACATAGCGATTAGAGAGTTTTTAATATTTTATTTGAAAGGGAGAATTGTGCTGGGGGCATTCTGCTCCCAGGGCTGATGTTCAAAGCATCTAGCCAGCAATGTGAGTTCTCAATGACATATATATCCTTGGTTCCAAGTTTGGGACACTAAGACAAAGAGGGGTGAAGTCCAAATCCTGGTGAGTGGGAATCTCCAGGCAGGGACCTGACAGGTTGGGGGTTAGGACCATAAATTCTAATAAACTGGGAATTAAGGAGATGTCCAGCTTAGAGCTAGAAAGTCTGAAACTTAAGAGATATAAACAATGCCAATTAGGTATCTGAAATAGGACATCTGGAGTCTTATCTTCTGGAATGACAGATCTGGAATGACAGCCCTAATTTTTCCAGTTTTAATGGGTAGAAAAGGAAGGTTGAAACCAGGGGAACTGAGGTAGGACAATTAGGAAAACTGAGACAGGACAATAAAAGGGAACTGTAGCACAACAATCCAAGATGTTTGGTGACTAGCAAGAGTCACTAGTATATTTTAGAGATACTGTTTTGTTGTGTTATGGTGAGATATATAAATCCCAATTATGAAATTTATAAGGTGATTCATTTTTCCTATAAATAAAATCAAAATGCGGTTAAACTTTAGCCAAGATTTTTAATGAAGCTAGCTTAAAAGGAATGATTTGAAATGGCAAAAAGCTCTCTGACCTTCTTCCATGAGGCATGTGAACTCTTTAGCAAGAATAAACTCTTGCAGATAAGTGTGGTGGCCAATTGGGCTTTTTGTGAGTTTATTATATGAAGTGTAATTCTTTTAATGACAGTTTAACAACACCTGAGGCATGACCCTAAAGGTGAATAGGTGAGGGGTTAATTTCTTCCAGGAAGGAGCTGCTTCCCATTTTCTGTCAGTAGGGGGATGGGTCAGGATAATTGGACAAGCTAAAGTTCTTGGGATTTGCAAGGGGCACAGGTGAAGATGTAACTGGTGAAAATTGAAAGCTAATTATCTTTCAGCTAGGAAGTAGTAACCAGATGTTTTCCTGCACACAAAATGAGGATTTGGGGACAGCTTAGGGGAGTTAGTAGTAAATAACAAAATTTTAAAGAGATTGTAAAAACATTCAACTGATCTGACTGTAGTTATAATTTCTGGTTTACTTGGAAGATGTTTTTGACAGATGAGGTGGGCTCTAGTAAAGCAAAATGTTCATATTAGCTTTTAAGAGAATCTTCATTCTTTGGGACATTTGTGACCTTCAGTTATGACTTTCATTTTAATTTATTTACACATCTAAACTGAATTCTAATTCTTTTAAAGTTTTTAACAAGACTAAGATAGCATACTGAAAGGGAGATCAAAACTCTTTATTCAGACATTACCACTAAAAGTGAGTTTTATTATCCCGATTCTATCGTTTCCCCCACTCCTTTGTTAATAAGAAGGGATCTAATTAATCCAAATCTTTTCTGAAGATTTAATGAAACAATTCTCAGCTCCCTCCTCTATGAAATCTTTCCTGATTTCCCCCAATTATTAATTCCTTTTCTTTATATTCTGTTTTATTATATGTTTACAGCAGATTTTTAAAACATGCTCTATAAAACTTTCTATGCAACTTGAATACCTGTTTATATCCCTGATAAAAAATAATTTCCCTGAAGGCAGGAAATGTATTCATTTAGTCTCTGTGTATCTAATGTCTATCATAGTATTTTGTACCATAACAGCTTCTTGATAGATTTCTATTGAATCTAGTAGCTAAATTGAAGGAATCTCTTTGTAGGATCTTTTATATAAAAAGAAGACAACATGAAGACTTGGATTTGGAATTAAACCTCATGGTTCAAGTAATGGCTTTGAAGTTGTTTTCTGTGTAACATAGGACAAATCATTTAATCTCCTTGGACCTCATTTTTCTCATTATAAAGTACAGAGATTTAAAAAGGTGATTTCTGAGGTCCCTTACAATTTGAAATCTGTGATCCCAAGTCACTCACTCTTTTCAGGTGATCTTTTTATTTTTTCAATTTTTTTCCATTTAGTTATTTAATATTTTTATTTTCCCCAGTTAAATATGAAACAATTTTTTCTACATTTGTCTTTAAAACTTTTGAGTTCCAGAAATAAAAGATTTTTTTTCCATCCTCCTGACCCCACATCAAGAAAACATGTGGAGTTGTGCGAAAAATTTCCATAAAAATCATATCATAAAAGAAAATCTAGATGTCTCAATTCTGATGGACATGGCTCTTTTCAACATTGAGATGATTCAAACCAGTTCCTCTTGTGCAGTGATGAAGAGAGCCATCTACACCCAGAGAGAGAACCTTGGGAACAGAGTGCAGAACACAATATAGCCTTCTCACTCTCACTCTCTCTGTTGTTTTTTGCTTGCATTTTGTTTTCTTTCTCAGTTTTTCTTTTTCTTCCTTCTTGATCTGATTTTTCTTGTGCAAGAAGATAACTGTATAAATATGTATACATATATTGGATCTAACATGTATTTCAACATATTTAACATATATTGGACTACCTGCCAGCTAGGGCTGGGGGTGGGGGGAGAAGGAAGGGAAAATTTGGAACAAAAGATATGCAAGGGTCAGTGTTGGAAAAATTACCCATGCATATGTTTTGGAAATAAAAAGCTTTAAAAAGAAAAAAAAGAAAAAAGAAAATATAGATCTCTCTTAATTCCCAAAATAAAAACCCTCAAGAAAAATAAAGTTTTAAAAAAGAGTATGCTTCAATCTGTATTCAGATATTATCTTTTTTTTGGGGGGGGAGGTTTAAATATTTTTATTGTGAAATTTATTGAGATCCTGAATAGGGACAGTATTCAGATATTATCAATTCTTCCTTTGGGCATGGATAGCATCATCATCATAAGTCCTTCAGAGTATTTGTGAACTACTGTATTCCTGAGAATAGCAAAGTTACTCATAACTGATCATCCCACAACATTACTATTACTCTGTATACAGTACATTTTACTTTGCTTGAGTTCATGAAGCATTTTCCAGGTTTTTCTGAGAACATCCTCCTCATCATTTCCTACAGAAAAATAGTATTCCATCATAATGACATACAACAATTTATTCAGCCACTCTTCAATTAATGGGCATCCTCTCAATTTCCAATTCCTTGCCCTGAGAAGAGAGCTGCTATAAATATTTTTGTATATATAGATCTTTTTTTTTCTTTTTTAAAAATATTTATTGGGGGGCAGCTAGGTGGCATAGTAGATAGAGCACCAGCCCTGAAATCAAGAGTATCTGAATTCAAATCTGGCCTCAGACACTTAACACTTCTAAGATGTGTGACCCTGGGCAAGTCACTTAGCCCCAATTGCTCAGCAAAACAAAACAAAATCTTTTTTGGGATTCATGCTTAATAATGACATTGTTAGATCAAATAATATGCCTGATTTTGTGACCTTTTGAGTATAATTCATATTTTTTGATCATTTATCAATTGAAAAATGGTTCTTAATTTCTTATAAATTTGACTTGGTTCCCTATACATTTGAGAAATGAGAACTTCATCAAATTTACTTCAGATATCTTTTCCCAATTACTATTGCTAATTGTATTTTCCCCCTTACTTCTATTTTTTCTCTCTCTTTTCCTCCCTATCCATCTCAAATGTGTTTTGTATTTTCCTCTCCCCCAATATACCCTCTCTTCTGCCACTTTCCCCCCGTTCTGTATCCCTTTCCTCTTCTACTTTCCTAAAGGGATAAGATAGATTTCTATACCCCTATTGAGTATGTATGTTATTTCCTTTTTGAGCCAATTCTGATGAGACTAAGGTTCACTCATTCTTCGTCTCTTTCCCCTCTTCCTCTCCTCTGCAGAAGTTTTTCTTGCCTCTTATATAGTAGATAATTTGTGCCACTACACCTCTCCTTTTCCCATTATACCAGTATATTCCTCTCTCATCTCTTAACTTTATTTTTGAATATTATTCCTTCATATTCAACTCACAACTCTGCCCTCTATGTATATTCCATCTAACTGCCCTATTAATGGGAAAGTTCTTATGAGTTACAAGTATCATTCTTTCATGTAGTAAATAGATATACCTTAAAACCGTTATGATATTTCTTTCCTGTTAGCTCCTTATGCTTCCTCCTGAGTCCTGTATTTGAAAATCAAATTTGAAAAATCAAATTCAGCTCTGGTCTTTTCTTCATCAATACTTGAAAGTCCTCTATTTCATTGAATATTCATCTTTTCTTCTGAAGGATTATACTCCATTTTATTGGATAGATGACTCTTGGTTTTGCTCTAATTGCTCTCCAGAATATCGTATTTCAAGCCCTCCAATCATTTAATGCAGAGGCTGCTAAATTTTGTGTTTTCTTGACATGTTACACTACATGTGATTTGTTTCTTTCTTAATGATTGCAGCATTTTCTTCTTGGCTTGGGAGGTATAGAATTTGGCTATAATATTCCTGAGAGTTTTCATTTGGGGATTTCTTTCAGGAGGTGCACAATTTTTATTTTAACCAGACAGTTTTCCTTTATAATGTCTTGAAAGTTAATGTCTAGAAACTTTTTTTATCATGATTTTTAGATAGAACAATAATTTTAAAATTCTTTTTCCTGGATATGTTTTCTAGGTCAGTTGTTTTACCAATGAGATATTTCACATTGTTTTCTATGTTTTCATTCTTTTTGGTTTTGTTTGATTGTTATTTCTTATAAAGTCAGCTTCTATTTGCCCAGTTTTAATTTTCAAGAAATTATTGTCTTCATTGAGTTTTGTACTTTCTTTCCCTTTTAGGCAATTTTGCTTTTTAAGGCATTCTTCTCATTAGCTTTTTGTATTTCCTTTTACACCACTTTCAATTTTCTTCCCAATTTTTCTCTGTCACCCTTGCTTGATTTTTAAAATCCCTTTTGAGCTCTTCCATGTTCTGAGACCAATTCTTATTTCTTGGAGGCTTTGGATGTAAAATCTTTTGCTTTGTTTTCTTTTGAGTGTGGGTTTTGATCTTTCTTGTTTCCATATTAGCCTTCTATGGCAGAATCTTTTTCTGTTGTTTGCTCATTTTCTTAGGCTATTACATGGCTTTTATTACATGGCTTTTTGTTAAAATAGGACTGAATTTCCAGAGTAGAGGGCATATGGTACCAAGCTTCAGGGGTTTTGTGCAGCTGTTTTCAGAGATCCTTCTAGGGAGCTGATTACAAGCACTCTTTCTGCCCTGAAAATGTGAGGAGTGCCTCCTTCCATTGTAACTGGTAAGTTCTAGCATGCTAAAGCAACAGAGTCCTTCCTCAGTGCTAGTAAAGAGACCTCCTGTGAACTGAGGCCATTGGAAGCTACCACTGCCATCACCACCCACACCTACTCCTAGTTTACTGATTTCCCAAGTCCCATTCACCCTACTGACAAACCTTTCCTGCTGACCTTCCAAGTCATATTTGGTATCTCTGAGTTAATATTACTGCTGATTCAGAGGTTCCAGAGCCCATTACTGCTTTTGTGGCATGCAGCAGAGCAAACTCCCATCCTAATGCCATGGACTTTTCCTGCTGATCTCTGTTGTCTTTGGATGGAAATTTGTTCTACTTCATCTATTTGTGTGTTCCTCTGCACTAAAGTTTGTTTAGAGTTATTATCAAAGGAATTTTGAGAGGTTTGGGGAGAGCTTTGCAAGTCCCTGCCTTTACCATCTTGGCTTCTCCTTCTTTCATTTATTTTAAATGGAATTTTTCTTACTATCTCTTGCTGCCGACTTTGTTGGTAATATATAGTAATGCTGATTATTTATGTGGATTTATTTTATATCCTGCAATTTTGCTGAAGCTGTTAATAATTTTAAATAGTTTTCTAACTGATTCTCTAGAATTTTCTAAATATAACTTATCAGCTAAAAGTGAAGTTTTTTTTTTCCTCATTGCCTATTATATTTTTTTCATTTTTTCTTCTCTTATTGCTAAAGTTAATATTTCTCGTACTATATTTAAAAATAGAGGTGATCATGTTTATTCTTTTTTCTTCCCTGATTGTATTTGGAAGATTCCTAGCTTATCCTCATTGCAGATATTGTTTAATTTTGGTTTTAGAGAAATATTTCTTATAATTTTAAGGCGAACTATATTTATTCCTATTCTCCCTAGTATTTTTTCTCATAGGAAGCTCACTGATGACTTGTTCAGTTTGTTTTTCAAATACTGAGCTATTTAAGCATAGTTATTCATAAGTTGTTAAATTTATTGGCATATAATTGATCAAAATAGCTCTAACAATAGTCTTAATTTCCTCTTCAGTGGTGTTGAGTTCATCCCTTTTATTTTTGATACTAGTAATTTGATTTTCTTTTTCTCTTTTTAAAATCAAATTAATCCAATGTTTTATGCCTTAAATTGATTTTTCCCTATAAAACTAGTTTCTAGTTTTATTTATTAGTTCAATGATTTTCTGACTTTCAGTTTTATTAATCTCTCCTATGATTTTCAGGATTTCCAATTTGGTATTTGTTTTTTTTTTCCATTTGTTATTTTTCTAGATTATTTTTTAATTTTATGTCCAGTTTATTGATATGCTTTTTCTTACATCTTATTGATATAAGAAATTAGGGAATAAATTTTCCCACAAGTACCACTTTGGTTGCATCCCATAATTTTTGGTATGTTGTCTACTTATCATTGCCTTTAGTGGATGCATTTATGTTTCTGTGATTTATTTTTTAACCCATTTGTTCTTTAAGATTAGGTAATTTAATTTCCAGCTCATTTTTAATCTTTCTTGTTGTTTAGTGTTATAAATATTATGTTGCCCTATAGAAACTTAAAAATTTAATTTTATTGAATTTCTTATGTTTTCTTCTCTCCTTTTTAAAACTTTTTAATGTTTCCATTGAGTCTTGTATTTGGAGGTAAATTTTTTGGTCAGCTCTGGCATTTGAATTAGAAGTGTTTGAAATCCTGTATTTCACTAAATGTCCATTTTCTCCTGAACATTATGTTCAGTTTTGCTGACCAAATTCTTGTTTGGCTTCCAGTATATTATAGTACGAAACCTCCAGTTCTTTAATGTGGAAGCTGCCAAATCCTATGTAATCCTATCTGTAGCTCCATGATATTTTGAATTATTTATTTTTGGATGCTTGCAATACTTTCTTTTTGATCTGTCGGCTTTGGAATTTGACTGTGATGTTCCTGGGAGTTTTTATTTTGGGATTTCTTTTAGGTAATGATCAATAAATATTCTCCATTTCTATTTTACCTTCTGGTTCTAATATATCAAAGTAGTTTTTAAAAATATAATTTCTTGAAAGATATTATCCAGGTCTTTTTTTTTTTTTTTTTGGATCATGGTTTTCAGGTACTCCAATAATTCTTATATATTTTTCTATTTTATAGGTCAACTTTTTTCCATTGAGAAACTTCATTTTCCTCTTTTTTTTTTTTAACTTTTTGGATTTTGTTTGATTGTATTAAAATGTTTCATAGTCATTAGTTTCCATTGCTGCCCTTAAACCTTGCTTCCCTCCTAACCCAGTGAGACAGATATTTCCTGCCATGCTGGTAAGCTACTTCTCTTCTCCTAAGTCAATTCTGAAGCAGTGCTGTAGGTGTTTGGAGGGAAATTTGGAAGAGAGTCAGAGGGTTCCTTCCTTACTCCACCATCTTAGTGCCAGACATCAAGATCCTTACCTTTAAAAGTCTGTGTTTGCTTTGATGACCCTCTAGCTTCAGAACTTAAATGTTTTACCCAAAAGGTTATCTAATGTGGCCCTTTCCATTATCAGCTTTCAAGAATCATGCTGTACTGCTCTACAGCATAGGGCAATTTAAGTCAAACTAGGAAGCTAAACATTCCCCATGGAGCTTTCACCCCAGTCACATCAAGAATGTGGAAAAGCAAAAGAGGCTTTTAAGCACTTGGCAACTACTTAAGGCTGCACAAATAGAGAATAAGATTTGACACTTAACATTTCCTAGAACTAAATCTAACCAATAACTTATACTTCTAACACTTTTATAGAAAGAAAAATAGAGATGCATTGGAGAAACATCACCTGTGGCACACTGACTAATTTGTGGCAGTAATCAAGTAAATCTAATATCTAAAGGGTCAATGTTAACCATCAAAGAAGCAAGCTAAACCTATTTTACCATTCATTCCTGGACCCCAAAACTATTTCATCTCTCCTTTTCTTTCCCAAAAGCAAGAATTACTCCTTATATAAGTTTCCCATAGTCAATTGGATAATTTTGTTTATCAACTCATTAATAAAATCAGGAGTGAATAAGGAAGGCTTCTAGCATATTAGATGGACCTAATGTATCAAACTTAAATAAGGACATGAGCAAAACTAAGATAGGATGGACAGGTATGAATGGGTTAATATCTATACCCTTGGAGACAGTATCTATATCAATAAGACCACGAATCTGTTTGAGTATTTAATAAAATATAAGGATTTCTTAAAGTAAAATATTCTTAAAATTATAGAGGTAGAGCTAGAAGAGACTCAAGGGCCATCTGGTCCAATTCCCTTACTTGATAAAAGAGGAAACCAAAGCCCAAGAAAGTTAATTTATGGAGAGAACATTACAAGCAACATTTGAACCCAGGTTCTCTCATTCTAAAGACAATGTTCATTAAATTGTTATAAAGAATCAGTGAATCTTAAAGGCAGAGAGGATTTTATAGATCATGTAATTCAATCTTCTATTCTTTGCATATGTTATGGAAGAAGTTTCTTTTTTCTGAATTTTTGTGGTAGGTAACTACTGCCAACATATATTTACTGTAATGCAAAAATGATAGAGGTAAAAAACCTAGGTTTTATTATTATACTCATGCATAGTTTCAGGCTTCAGAGAAAGCTCATACAATCATTAGGATTCTGACAAGATCTCTTGTAGGCAAAATTACATCAGAAAAACAGAGATATATTTAACATATTACAATCTTATACATTCCTCTTAGGTCATAAAAAATTAAAGAGAAATCCATAGTTCCATGATCCTTTCAGTATCATAAAAGTTGAATAAAATTAGTTAAACATAGTCAAATCTAAGGACTTATCCCCTAAGGAAATAAAATTCATCAAAAAAAAAAAAACTCTATAGGTAAACTAAATCAGGTTGCAGATTAAATTATATCTAGAGGATTAATAAATAGGCTGATTCGGGGGGAGATTTACATGTTACCAAGGGATCAAAGATAATTGAGATTCTTCTGATTTCATATCTAAGGAATCTTTACAGCTTTTAGTTTTTTCCATATCCCATATGACAAGTTTTGGTCAAGTGAAGTTAATATTAATAAAACACAGACTTTTATTTGACCAAAATCTTCAGGAGTAATGCTAGGGGAAAAAAATTTAATTCCTAT
This sequence comes from Antechinus flavipes, assembly GCF_016432865.1. NCBI lineage: Eukaryota > Metazoa > Chordata > Mammalia > Dasyuromorphia > Dasyuridae > Antechinus > Antechinus flavipes. The sequence goes on along the minus strand of NC_067402.1, from coordinate 133,848,406 downwards.
TATGCATGAATTAGCTGTATAATATCCTGAAAAAGTTGTTGTCTAACCAACTGACAATAATACCAGCAAATAGAGGTCGCACTATTTACCCAGCAAGCATTCAGTAAATGACTATTATTGGCTAGACATAATGCTATATAGTAGGGATGATAAGGAAAAAGGAAACAATCCATGTTCTTGAGGATTTTACATTCTATTGACAGAAAATAAATACATGGAAATTTAAATATAGCACATGCACATACATAAACACATAAAGTAATATCCATAGGTATTATGTGAGAGGGATTAAGATAAGTTTCTTAGAGGAGGATGAATTTGAACTGAACTCATTCTATTTAAAAGTATTTCTTTGTTATGTTATTATGTTATCAAGTGAAAATCTAACTCCCTATAACTTCAATTCATTAATCCTAGCTTTATTACCTGGAACCAGAAAAAGTTAGTCAAAACTCTCTTGTATATCCCTAGTTATTTTTTTTTGACATAGGTCATGTTTCCCTTAAAAGTTTTCAGTTCTTCAGGGTAAACAATTTCTTCAATTGATCCTCATGTAGAACAATTTCAAGTTTGCTAGTTATCACAATGTACTGAATAGGTTTCAATTTGCCAATATCTACAATAAAATATGACTTCCAGAACTAAACACAATGTTCTGAATCTTCTATAATCATTGAAAATATTTTGAGACCCAAGTAAGTTCAGTGGAATGTCTAAAGAAGAAAAAAAGATATTTTCTCATTTATGAAAAGCAGAAGTTCATTGCCTAAATTTATTCGTTTAGACAGCTTATTCTTATTTCAAAATATAGATGTTCTTTCTCCCATATCTAAGATCCTATCAAGAAAGACCAATTAGAATATGGAATTCTATTACTAGATTTTAATTTATGACCTCTAAGTTTCCCATGCCAGTATTTCCTCCACCAATCATTTTTCAGCATTGCATATTTTGTTAAGGAAATGCTTAGATAAAGGATTTTTCTCTGACTCAAGTATCCCATTCTTCTCACATGGATGTGTGGACACATATTTATACTCTGGGCTAGCTTGCTCACTCCAATGTGCCTTCAAACTAAGTTCCTAGACTGTCCCCATGAAGTTATACTCAATTCTCCTTGGGTTTGTTGAGAGAGAATATACTTCCTATACTCATCACTTTATCTTCTTAGCTCCCATCAATGCATTTTCATTTATACCAAACAAAGACACTCACCGAAATGACACTTTTCAAACTTAAACAAAGTAACATATTTAACAGTAAAACAAAAGAAACAATAGCATCATAGATACTCATATTTTAAAGCAAATGCAGAATGATAAATTCTACCAAAAAAAACAGTTTGAGAGTAACTTTAGAATTACTCCCAAGCATATGGAAAACCCATATGTTTGGAAGTAACTCAAAAGTCTAGACTTCAAACTGCATTGTCCTCTTTCTGTCTCAGAAACTATCTATAAAAGTTCTTTGATAAATGTAGCTCCTGAATTGATTACATGTATCCACTACTAATCCGAACTGATCTATGGTGTGCTTGATTAATACCATACTGAATCAAACTAGACAAAAAGTCTAGAAAGAGAATCTGAATCTCTCCTTATTTCTCTGTTCAGCTAGACTTATTCTTCAATAGCAACTATAGTATCAGTTACTTTTAGCTTCAAGCATAACTGATGCCGTTCTAAGATTTGTCTTTTTACCTCTCTCTTTTATTTTTCTAGGTTCAGATTCTGGATTTTTTTCTGTGAATGATTCTACCTTAGCTAATAATCTAGTAATCATCTTTTGCATATAATCAGATAATTTATCTTCATAATTCTGTGACATAATTATCTAACAGTTCTAGTATATATAATATATATATATATATATATATCTTTCCAATATATTTACAGTTTGTAACAGAAACATCAACATCTTGAACACTTGAATCAAAATAACTATTTATTCTTAAACAGTTCCATATGTACCTTAAAGATATAATACCTAACAATAGTATTGAACACAGGGTAGAGTTGCTCTATGTTCTGCTCAGTATCTTTCTTTTGTTTTGTTACACTTTCTTGTCTTTCTCAGCCTATATCCCTTCCCTTCCCCCCCCCAAAAAAAAACAACTTGTTGATTTCAAAGTTTAAGCTTAATTTTGATTATATTAAGTTAAAAAGTTTTTGAACAAACAAACCCAATGCAGACAAGATTAGAAGGGAAGCAATAAATTGGGGGGAAAATTTACATCCAAGCATTCTGATAAAGACTTCATTTCTAAAATATATAGGAATTGACTCAAATTTATAAGACTACAAATCATTCTCCAATTGATAAATGGTGAAAGAATATGAAAAGGCAGTTTGCACATGAAGAAATTAAAACCATTTATAGCCATGTGAAAAATGCTCTAAATCACTATTGATCAGAGAAATGCAAATTAAGACAATTCTGAGGTTCCGCTATCCACGTCTTAGACTGGCTAAGATGACAGGAAAAGATCATGATGAATGTTGGAGAGGATGTTGTGAACTGATCTAAACCATTCTGGAGAGCAATTTGGAACTATGCCCAAAGGGATATCAAACTGTGCATACTCTTTGATGCAGCAATGTCTCTCCTGTGCCTGTGTCCCAAAGAGATAATAACAAAGGGAAAAGGACCTACATGTGTAAAAATGTTTGTGGCAGCCCTTTTTTGTAGTGGCAAGGAACTGGAAACTGAGTGGATGCCCATTGGTTGGAAAATGACTGAATAAGTTATGGTATATGAATGTTATGGAATATTATTGTTCTAAGAAATGATCAGCAGGATAATTTCAGAAAGGCCTAGAGAAACTTACATAAACTGATGCTAAGTAAAATGAGTATAACCAAGAGAACATTGTACACAAAAACAAGAAGATTATGTGATGATCAATTCTGATAGAGGTGGCTCTTTTCAACAATGAAATGATTCAGGCCAGTTCCAATGGTCTTGTGATGAAGAGAGCCATCTGCACCCAGAGAAAGGACTGTAGAGACTGAATGTGGATCACAACATAATATTTTCACTCTTTGGTTATTGTATGCTTGCATTTTGTTTTCTTTCTCATTTTTTCTTTTGATCTGATTTTTCTTGTGCAGCATGATAATTGTGAAGATGTGTGTATGGAGGAATTGCACATGTTTGATATATATCAGACAGTTTACCATCTAGGGGAAGGGGTGGGGGAAAGGGAGGGAAAAAATTTTTGGAACATTAGGTTTTGCAAGGATTTATGTTGAAAATTATCCATGCATACTTTTTAAAAATAAAAAATTAAAAAAACCCAAAATTTAAAAAAATACTATCTATATACCTTATTATTATGCTGTGGTATGATGGTGATTAGAGATAAAACATTGTAATCAAGAAAAATTAGGTTCAAATCATACCTGTGACATATATTGTCTTTTTTACTTTAAATGGGTCACTTACCTCTTAATTTGCTAGATAATTCTCTATGACTATGAGAGGTTTCTGATCTTCTTTGGTAGAGGGAATTCCCTCTACCAAATATGTTTATTATATTATATAGATAATATATATTATATATATTTGTAGGAGACTTCTGAAGTCTCCTATAAATAATAGCTATTACACAGTAATTTTACATATATTATTTCATTTGATCCTGACAATAGCCCTGTGAGGTGGGTACTGCTATTATTCCCATTCTACAAATGAGGAAGCTGAGGCTGAGGATTAAGATTTAAGTAATTTAATTGAGATCACATAGCTATTAAGTATCTTGAATAGCATTTGAAATGAGATCTTTTTTTACTCTTAACTATAGTGATATATCCATTACACCCTACAGCTTTCCCAAACCTCTAGAATTACATAATCAGAGCAGTGTTCTATACCAAACATGTGTCCTCTATTTCTATTATAGCTTCTTAAGAGTAAACACTCTTTTAGGCTGTTCAGATAGCCTTATGCATTCATTTCTGGTCTCCTCTGTTCCATTTTCTTTTCCATTTCCTCTCCCTCTCCTTTTCATAAGCAGAATTTCTGAACAAGAAATAACCTTTGAAATCAACTAACCCACACCCATAACCCTATTTTGTAGACAAGAAAAATAGTTTCTGGAGATGTTACTTCACAGCAAATTGTCTAATCCCAAAATGGGTTACATTATTTTCCCCTCTCCTAACCGTGGTTATTATATACTAAAATATTCAAACATATTCAAGAGGAATGTCATCATTGTTCTGTCAAAAGAGAAATAAAAATCTGACAAATAAGAATGAGTAGCAAAGAACTTCTTCAATCACAGAATCTGGATGGGAAGCAGTATTACTGAAGAAGGAATATATAACATAAAAATAATACTTGACTTTGCTCATAATGCTTTTATATAGGAAAAAAGCTCATCTCTGAAAAGCGGATAGATGTTTCCAAGTCCTGAGAGACATGATTAATCATTTGTGGAGAGATACTCTTAAAAATTAAGTGGCATAATCAATCAACAGACATTTATAAAGAATGCTCTCTGTTCCAAACATTGTGTTCAGCTCTGAGGATAAAAAAGAGAAAAAAAATGAAGCAGTACCTTCCCTCAAGGAGCTCACACTAAGCAAATAATTTGCCTCAGAGAAAAAAGCAGAGAGGAGAACTCTAGTATTTTGAATCCTAACCTCTTCAGTATTTTTATTTTTATATAGGTATTACTTCAAATAAGTCGTTTAATTTGCCCAAGTTTTCATTTCTTTAGTAATAAAATACAGAAAATATGATACTGTTCACCCCCTGCCTCTCATGTTCATGATTAATAACAAATGACATTAGGCATTTGCAAAACATAAGACTAAATACAAATGATAAATATCATTATTGATTTTGAATTCTTACTTTGCTTTCCTACATCATTTCTTGTTAATTCTTCAATACATTGATTTTGCTTCTCTTATCAACCAAATTTTGTGCTACTTAAAATATTCAAATAAAAAGCCAAATATTTCTATGGTGGTTGTAAAGGAAGTTGAAAAACCTTTGGGTTTTGTTCTAATTATTTCCGTTGTATCTAATTATTTATGAATCCATTTGGGGTTTTCTTAGTCAAGACACTAGAGTGGTTTGCCATTTCTTTCTTCAGCTCCCTTGACAAATGAGGAAACTGATTAAGTGACTTATTCAGGATCACACAACTAGTAAAGATCTGAGACTAGATTTAAACTCAGGTTTTCCTAACTCCAGGCCTGCCATTCTATCCATTGAGCCACTTTTCTTCCCTAAAAAGACCTCAACCATGGAATTATATAATCTAGACAGACCATATATGGACTTAATTGTCTAATCTTTGTGGGGGATGGCTTAGACTTCTGTATCCTGCCATTTCTTTATCAATCAATATAATCAGAATTCATTGAATACCCACACTGTCCCAGTCACTGTGCTAAGCGCTAGGGATATGAATAAAACAAATGAAATTATCCCTCCTTTTAAATAATTTAGATTTTAATGTTTAAAAGGCAAAGATACTGTAACAATATGTACCATATACATTGTAGTGAGAATAAAATGATGTAATAAATACAAAACATTTCGTAAACTTTAAAATGTTCAGGACAGAGAATGTGTTTTGCCTCCTGTTCTATCTCCTGTATCTAGCATAGGTTAATAAGTGGCATATTAACTGATATAGCTAGAAGTTATTAGTATTATTACTGGTGACTACCAAAGTGATACCTCTAACTTGCTTTTTCACTCTATGTCATTTCAAAAGTCTTTTTAAACTATGACCATCCCCATATTCGACAAAAATGTGATGACTACAAAGCATAAGAAAGGATGACAAAAATCCCGTAAAATTAAGCACTTAGTAAGCTTATAGTACCATACTATATGTTAAGGAACCAGATGAATAAGAAGTAACCCCTGTCCTAACAATCTGGTAGAGTATAGGAGATAATAGACACAAATTGCTATAATATTAGGAAGAATCTGATATGTATCTAATAAAAATATGAAAGACCATAAGAAAAAGTTCACCACCAGCAGAGGCATCTGGAAAGGCTTTTTGAAGGCTCATAAGGATTAAAAAGATATCAACAAATGTAGATTGGACATAGAGACAATACATGCTCATAACAAGTGGCTTAAGTAAAGGTAGACAAAAAGAAAAAAGTGAACAGCCTAGTTTAATTCAAGGATAAAGTGTTGAAGGGAGAACAATGAGAAAAGTTACTAGAAATGGAGTTTGGAATCAGACCTGGAAGAATCTTGAATGGGAAGTTAGAATTTTTGTATTTCATTCCATAATCAGTCATCCAGATCATAATTGCTTCATTTGGGGGAAGCCAAAATGGGTTATTGAGACCCCAAGAAATCCATTTTCACTGACATTACAATGTGGTATTACAACATAACATGAAATTCTTGAGTAGGAAGGCCCTGCTAATTTTGTTAAACATCAAATAGGCAGGCTGAGGATAGTGGTGCTGAAGTGGGAATTTAGGTTCTTCTACAAAGAATTTCTTAGCAGAAGCTGGGTTGGCACTTACTGTTTATTTTCCATTTTGTGAGTCCTTGGGGGAGGGGGTGGGAAGAAAGTGTTAGTTAAAATCTTTGTGGTAGCCTCAGCCACTCCATACCTCCCAAAACCTGTTTTCTGTTTCTAGAGGCTTTCATATGAGGCTTCCAAGACTTATTACAACACTAAAGAGGAATCCCCCAAACAACACAAGGTGGAAAAAAATCATATGCTCTTGCCCATTTACTTCAATATTTGAAAAGATGTGTGATTTCAGCTAACACTTTCTCGCTTCCCTGTTGCAAAATTCATTCTCTTCAAAGTTTAAGAGTAGGCAACATTTCAGGTGTTGCTGTAACCAGGAAAAAAGTGATCACATTGTGGTCAACTTGCTGATGATAAGCCTCTCCAAACTAAAGTGTGGGTAGCTCTATTTCCAAGTCAACTGCAAGCTTATGTAGTTTGGTTTAGAGTCAGAAGCTGTGGTTTCAATTGATGATTGTCACTTTCTAGTAGTATGAAGTTATCTGGGTCTTATTTTCCCCTACCAGGATTGGAATAAGTGCTCACTATCCTTGGACATCCCAGAATTTTTTCATGTCATTTTCCCTGAGAACATGCAAGGTACTGTCTCATTTTTGACTTTGTAATCTCAGTTAGCATCACAGATCCCTGTACATAGTGGACACTTAACAAGAGAGGTAACATAGAACTTGGAATTAGGAAGATCTGATAAGTTCAAATATTACTTTTGCTTACTTACTGGGTATGTGACACCAGACAATCCACATAATCTCTTTCTGAGTCAGTTTCCCATCTTTAAAATGAGGAAGTTGTACATTGGATTACTTGATGTCTAGGGGAAGAGTTGGGGCAAAAGAGAGGGAGAAAATTTTGGAATACAAGATATTGCAAGAATGAATGTTGAAAACTATCTTTGCATCTATTTTGAAAATAAAAAACAATTATTTAAAAAATAAAAATAAATAAAATTAAGAGATTAGATTTCATGGCTTCTCAGGTCCCCCTCTAGGTCTATGTCTCTGATTTTATGATTGATTGTACTTGGATAGTATAGATTTGAAAAAATCCAGGATTACTTACATGCCATATTGAAATACCAGAACAGAATGTTTACAAGGATGATGAAAAAGTAAGAAACAGGTAGCATCATCTTCCCACTTCCATCTCAGGGATTAGAAGCATAGTAACAATTATATTTCACACTTATAAAGTTTTAAGATTTATAGACCACTTTCCTTAACCACAATTCTTGGATGCAGATTATAAAATCCTAACTCCAGAACTGAATGGGACTTTAAAGATTATCTAATCCTATCCTCTCATATTACAGATGAAGAAATTGAGATTCAATAAAGTTAAGTGATTTGTCTTAGTGCTAATTCCTTTTCACACCTTAAAAAACTGAGGTTCAGAAAGTTATGTGTTACCTATAGTCATTCAGTTAAAATATTTCAGTTAAGACTGGGGTCTGATTTTTAAGCCCAAAAATCATTCTTTTTACTATAAAACCTTCCAATAGATCACAATGCTTCTCAATGGTTTTAATCCCAGAACATTTAGCGTGGCGGAGTATAATCAGTTTCTTCTGCAAGGACAAAGTGATGTATATGACATTGCTGCATCTGTTGTATGCTAGACTGAACACAGCAGAAATGGACCTTGGCTGAGATAATGGTATCCCTATGTCCAGGTGGCTGAGACAGGCACAATTCTACTTTTCACAGTAAAGATTTACATCATCTAGTCTTAGACTTCAGAAAAGAAAACAAGAGATGTTTAACAGTATCATAGGAGAGCCTTCATAGCAGTATCTAACATTACCCAACCTCAACTACTTTCAGTGGGCCTACTCTATAGGCCCATTATTCTATAAAATTTTATTGCTCCAGGGAATCTTCCAGTGTTGCTTATTTGTGGGTGCAAAACCACTGGCTAGTAATTATGAACATAATGCACTTAACAATGTATCCCACTAAGGCACATAACATATGATATTTGCTGCATTTTGTCTCTCTTTTCTATTATAGTAAGCTCCATGGAGGCAGGGACTTTGTCTTGTCTAAATTTTGTACTCTCTAGTCCCCCAGAGCCTAGTATGTTTTTCTGAACAAAATAGCCACTTGAATGTTTGTTCAATGAATGGATAAAATACCAACTTTTTTATTTTAAAAAAAACTCAACTTAAATATTTAATATATATTTTAAATTATTATATTTAATATCTATTGTTTAATGGTATTTAGTAGCTAGGTGGCACAATGAATATAGTGCTGGACCTGGAATCAGGAAGGCTCATCTTGGTGGGTTCAAATCCATCATTACTATCCAGTCACTTAACTTTGCTTTATTTCCTCTTCTGACAAATGCGCTAGAGAAAAAAATGGAAAACTACTACAGCAGTATCTTTGCCAAGAAAACCTCAAATCAGATCACAAATAGTCAGGGATGACTGAAGTGACTCAACAACAACAATATATTGTTTTACTTAACATATTTTATATGTTAAAACATATTATAAATAAGAATACATAATCACTTATGTGTATGTACACATACATAATTAATTTTACATTTTGCTTTCAAAACGTCTTGTTTGTTTATGCTTCCTGTTTTCTCTCTTTTTATTTTTTCTTTTTTGATTTGTTTTTGGATGAGGCAATTGAGATTAAGTGACTTGCCAGGATATTAAGTATCTAAGATCAAATTTGAACTCAGGTCTCCAATCATCTAGTTGCCCCATCTGTTTTCTCTTTAAAATGATACAGTGAGCCTCTTTTTTCTACATCACTATTGTTCCTCCCTCCAATTAACTTAGAGAAGGAAAGCAAAGGAGGAGAAACCTTTGTAAGAAATAAGCCTTGTCTAGCAAAATAAATGTGTACAAAGGCTAGGTCCAAAAATTTCATGTCTGTTCCTTTTGTCCATCAATTCTCTGTCAGGAAGTGGGTCCCTTGCTTCATCAGAGAACCTTTGTAACCATGATTGGTCAATGCTTTCATCAGTGTTCTCATAAAGCTACTTTAAAAAAAATTTCTTAACTGTATTATTGTACAAAATTCTCCTGTTTCTCTTTATTTTATTCTCCATTAGTTCATACTATCCATAATTCTCCAAACCTGTCTCTTTCATGATTTCTTCTAGTGTAATAACATTGCATTATATTCATATACCAACATCATTTGTTCAGCTAGTCCCCAGTCATCTATGAGGCAATGCGTTGCATCCATTTATTGGATTTTAGTTATTTTCTGTTCTTTCTTTTTTCTAGGATCAAGAAGTTTGTTTTGCTTGGGATGATTCCCTTCCTATCTCTGTTTTTCCCCACTTTTGAGTATTATATTTATCTAAGTACATCAGTTAATAATGACATTTTCAATGTTTTTCTCCAAATATACCAGTACACAATTTCATCACATTATGTGTCTGTTTAGCTCTCTTTGTCCATTTCAGATAAGAATAAGGTTCATCTAATACCTATTTCTCTATCTTCAGTATTTTATAGTTTTCTCACATGTTATGAGGAATAATAAATTGTAGCTCCTTATTCCTTCTTTCTTTACCATTAATATTCCTGCTTTTGTCTTACCCTTTTCAAACCATCAGAATACAATCAATCTCCCTCATGCCCCTTTTCTTAGGACTTCTGTTTTTCTAGTTTACTTAACTCTCTGTGAAAGTGTTTAATGAAGATGATGATGTTAATAATTATAATTAATATATACATTGTACTATATGTAAGTGCTTTATAATTATTATTTAATTTTGCTCCTCACAATAATCATGAGAGGCAGTTATATCATTATTCCTATTTTACAGATAAGGAAATTGAGGCAAGCAAATTTAATGACTAGATCAAGATCATACAGCTAATGCCTCAGATATTACATCTTTACACTTTTTAAGAATCTGAAAAGGCATTTGTTTCTTATCCTCCTATTGGAATGCTAACATTAATATCATCATAGAACCTCCTTCCAGTTGCTCAAATAAATTTACTTTTTTAGATTTCTGTGGACTCTTATGTATGTATTTTGAAGCGTTTTCTTAGCTCTGATCTTTTCATAAGAAGTGTTTGAAAGGACTCTGTCACATTAAAGATGCATTTTTCCCTCAACAGAATTATACTCAGATTTTCCAAATGAGTTATTCTTGTTGTAAGTCTATATAGTTTTTCTTTTGGAATAGTTCAAAATCTCTTCCTATTTAAAGAAGAAGAAAAAGGGTACTAACGGAAGGGAATAAACATTTATATAGCATCTACTATGCACCAGGCATTGTGCACTTTAAGCTGGCAGGTTCTATTTGATCCTGAATGTAGTTATTGGGTTTTTGAACTGCTTCTTTCTGGATGTTTATTTCCTTTCACTAAGAAGTTCTAAATTTTGTCTTGGACATTTACATTTGGACTTTCTTTCAAGAGATGACAGGCAGCTAGTTAACAACTTAACTTTCTAATTCCATCTTAACTTTGGTAGCTAGTAGACAACTAGGCAGTTTATAGTAGATTGAGTAAAAAATTTCAAATAGTAAAGACGAGTTTGAATTCTGCTTCAGACATTGTCACAAAAAGAACAAGAGTAAAAACAAGAAAAAGAAGACGAGAAAGAGGAAGAAGAAAGAGAAATAGAAAGGAATAAGAAAAAGAAGGAAGAAGGAAGAAGAGGAAGAAGAAGGAAAAAGAGAAAGAGGAAGAAGAAAATTATGATGATGGTGGTGATAATAAAGCTTGACCCTACTAGTGAAGATCTGATGAGATAACAGTTGTAAAGTGCTTATCATGGTGCCTGACACAAAGAAGGGAATAAATACTTGTTCCCCTCCCCTTCTTTGTGTTGCCCTCCATTTCTAATGAATCTAGATTCATTAACAATTTTTTTGAAATATAGTTCATGGGCTTTTTTTTTTTTTAATTTTGGGCTCAGGAAAACAATTAGTTCTCCTTGACCTATTTTTAAGGTCAATCATTTTGATATCAGATATGCTTTTCTTCCAGGTGTTCAATCTTTTGTGCTCCAATTTCTTTTTTTTAAACACCTTATAAAATCATGGATTTCTGTTTGATTAGTTTTGAATTTTAGGGACTCCATTTCTTAAAGTTTACCACATTCTTTTCCAAACTGCTTCCATTTCTTTCCATAAGAGCTTTTATCAATTTATTAAATCTCTTTGAGGTATTCAGCTAGTATTTATGGGAAATCTCCTCTCCCCTTGATTTTCTATTTGTAGTTGTCAGGGGTTAGCTTTGCCATTAAAAAAAATAATACATGAAGTTTGTTTTTTTTAATTTACTTACTTCAGCTGAACTGAAGTTTTGTATCAGATCCTAACTTTGGTATCTACTGTGTCCTTAACTGAGGTAATTGGACTGCAGCCTGGGTCCCCAAATTGATCTCTACTGCCTAATATTCATCCCTACTCATTTCCTTTTTCTTCTATATTTTTCAATAGATAATCCATGTGAAAGGTGACTGTACTTTAGACTTTCTGTGACAGTGCCAATTTAAGATATTTTGGTCCTATACATAGATTCAGAGAAGAAAAATATCATTTATCACGTAATTTGTCCTGATTTGGGGATGGAAAAATATGATCACTATACTATGAGTCAGACTCTTTATATGAATTAGAGAGGAATTCAACCAATTTGCAAGCATTTATCAACTACTATAGGCCTATATGGTCATAAGCATAGGAATAGAAGAGTCTCTGTCCCCATGGAGCTTATAACATACAAGTGAATATGAAATAAATACTTTAGAAGGGTCCTCTTTAAATTTCCTTTTTGTATTTTTAGCTGATGTCTCCTTTATTCATGAGTCTCAGAAAAAGCAAGAGTATATTATCATTGGATCATAGATTCAGAATTGAAAGGAACCTTAGAGATCATTTAGTTATATCTCCACAATTTTACAAATGAAGAATCCACCCAACATGTCCAAAAGATGCAGGTTGTTAGGTGCTCAACATCACCCGTATAATAAGGGACAGAAGAGGAATTTAAAACCAGGCCCTGCATGCCAAAATCCAGGACTCTTTCCTCTGTGTTTACATGGCTCCACTGAAAGATATTCACAAGCAAAGGGGAGAAAAAGTCAATGTTTACATATTTCATTCAGTTATTTTCCGAGGAATAAAATCATGGAACTTGGGGCTCAAAATCGAAATTTCTATAGCCTGAAATATTTTAATATACATAAAGATTGTTTTCTTTCATTTCTTTTTTCCAGACAGAGAATGGGTGTGGGGGTCTGTGTGTGTGTGTGCGTGTGTGTGTGTGTGTGTGTGTGTGTGTGTGTGAGAGAGAGAGAGAGAGAGAGAGAAAGAGAGAGAGAGAGAGAGATTGAGAGAGAGATTAAAGCTGTTTTATTTCACAACCTCCCACTCTGTTTTTTTTTTAAAGAGCATTTTGAAATTCATTTATAGAAAGAAGCAATTTATCTATTTCTCCTGCTGGGGTCGGCCAGGAAATACTTTTAAACATTAGCATTAGCATTTGGTTTTGTAACTGTCGGTGCTATAGTCTATTTGTGGGGTTGCCTACCCAGACTGCAACACTGGGGAAGATTCTGGAACAGTATAATGCTGCTAATTTTATTGAACATAAGGTTTTCCTGCTGAGAAAAGCTGGAGTGAGGTAGGAGTTGGGAAACTACTGTGAAAATTCTCTTTACCTTAACAGAAGTAGTCTCAGCATTTACTTTCCTTTCTTATTTGTGATGTGGGTGTAGAAGACTGCATTGTTTATCACACCAGCAAGAGCTTTATAAGATGTGCAACAGCTGCACAATTACAGGAACAAACATCTTGGAACCTCAGTGAAGGAACTGCAGCAACATCAGTGAAATTGGTCTCTAACTGATGCTGTATGCCCTGCTACAGAGTGCTTGGATAACTCAATCTTACTAAGACATTAGTCATCAATTAGTTTTTTGTTCCAACTCTTGTAGAATCCATCTTTGGTCACTCTTCCCTTTTGCACATGTGCTCTTATAATTAGATATTCCTCTTCAAGCCATGGAAGCCATGAGTTTTTCTTTTGTTGTTTCCTATTGGTAACACGTAATGACCGCGTATGGGGCCAAATGTGATGACCACGTATTTTAAAATCAGCCCAAGTCAGGAATTCAGGTTAAGAGAAAATCTTTACTCTTTATTCTTTTTGAGGTGAAGGGGGATTGCGATAGCAATGTGAGCAGCTGCGACAGGAAGCCAGCCCGCAGTCCCTCTCTGCCTCTCTTCCTGCCCCTCTGCCTCCACCCATCAAAATCATCATTTCCTATACAACACATCAGGACTTGCACAAAGAGTGGGTGGGGGCCATTCTTTCTCCAAGCATTTATATAAATAGAGTATGGTCCAATTACTATTTATCTTTAGTGCTTGGACCTCAGTGCATCAACTCGAGCCTCAGCCCATTACATCTCCCGCTTTCTTTTGTTTTAGAACACAGGTGATCATGCCATCCCTGACTCCTCAGGGAGGTCAGAGCCCCTAAGGGGAGGTGATCACACCCTCCCTGACTTCTCAGGAAAGGAGATGAAAGCACTGAAAAGGAGGTGATCACGACTCCCCTGACATTTCAGGAAGGGAGATGAAAAGCACTAAAGGGAAGTGGGGGTTGCTAGCGGGTTTCTGGGCTGAAGGGTCTTATTATGCACAAACCCATCAGCATGGGAGGTATTACACAAGCACATAGCAATAAAGCAGAGGCTATTAGTGATGACTCTCTCCACAGTCAGTGCAGGCTCGATATGGTGTAACAAACATGAATTGTACACACAAGTAACAGTATAACAAACAATATAAATCAACATGGTGTTGTAAAAGATTGCCAGAAGTCCTAGAAGGAGAGTATGTAAACAGCAGTCACACATACACCTTCTTCAGCAGCCAAGAGATAGCCCAAAACCAATCTATTGTCCATTGCTTCACATATCAGGGAATCCAATGATTCTCCCCAACTTTTTGAAGTCCTGCAAAAGTCTTTTTATGTGTTAGGGAATCCAATGATTCCAACAGATTTTGAAGTCCTGTAACAGTCTTATCATTTCTCAGAAAATCCAATGATTCTTGAGGGCTTTTAAGTCTTATGTCTCAGAGAATCCAATGATTCCTGAGGGTTTTGAAGTCCAACAATTTTCGATGTCCATGAGTCAAACGCCAAAAAATAAAACGCTCTTTCAGTAACACATGCTACTTATTTTGATAATTTTGATTGTATAGGAGACATTTATTGAACTGGAGAGTCCATAAGTCTTAGATCTTAAAGTTGAAGAGAGATCATTCATTCATTAAACAAATATTTATTGAGTGCTTATATGTGAAAAGAAAAAAGCATTCTCCTAGTTCCCAGAAATACAAAGGCAAAAAAAAGTTGGCTATCCTCACATATATCACAACTCATATATAGAAAATGGATGCAGAACAGGTATTAGATCTGTGATTTCATTGGTACAAGGACTTCTCTCTAGAGAAAACTCCTACCAGCAAGGGTCAACAGTTTTTTTTGTTGTTGTTGTTTTGTTTTTACAACTTACAGGTTCAGGAAATTGTTTGAAGCATGGATTATATTGAGTGACTTTCCTAGGGTCAACAGCCCATATGCTTTGGGGCACAGGAACTACTACTACTATTACTACTACTACTAGTAGTAGTAGTAATAGTAGTAGTAGTAGTAGTAGTAGTAGTAATACTTTTCAAGGTACTACTACTAATACTACTACTACCAGCAGAACTATTATTACCACTGCTGCTACTACTACAAATAGTAATAACAACAGCTAGCCTTTTAAAAAATGGTTTAAGGTTTGCAGAACACTTAATATAATACCATATCATTTGATTCTCACAACAATCCTATGAAGTGATTCCTATAATTATGATGGCCATTTCACATATAAATTAACAGATGGAGAGAAACTAACCTTATTCAGACCAGCTAGCAGCTAAGTGGTTGATGCACACTAGGGTCTTCTTGACTCTAAAGCCAATATTTTATATACTGAGCTACTCTAAATATATACAAAGACAATACCAAGAAAATTGGATTGGGTATGGAGAACACTAATGAGGAAATTAGGAAATGCCTTGTCTAGATCTTGCAATTGAGAGAGTATTTTGTGGGTCCTACCCCTGTCTTCAGGGTATTATTAAATTCATCTTATTGTGGAAACCCTTTGTACATAATAAATTTATCATGGTTATCCTTCTATTAAATGTAAGAGGGAAGGCTGCAATAAAAGTACTTCCTCATTCAAGTTTCTGGATAATTTGCCAGAGTATGTTTAATCTGATAGTAAGTCCAGCTCCATTTTCAAAGTTGACATTTGTATTTTCAAATGTTGCTTCTTTCCTATCCGTTAGGTGGCCTAGTAGATGGAGTACTGGCCCTAGAATCAGGAAGACTTGACTTCAACATCAGCCTGATACTTTCTATGTGATCCTGGCCAAATCAATTAAATACCATCTGCCCCAATTTCTTCAACTATAAAAGGGGATAATAGTATCACCTCCCTAACCTGATCCAATCTAATAAACATTTATTAAGCATCTACTATACATCAGCCACTGTGCTAAGTGCTGAGGATATGATTAATAAAAAAAAAATTAAAAAAAAAAAAGACCACAACAGCCCTCAAGGAGCTTACAATCTAATGGAAGATAGGGTGGACAGAGACAACACATAAGAGGAGGCAAGAACAAGGGGAAAGAAAAACAAGAAATACTCAATTCTTGTTTCTTGGATTTAAAACCAAGCTGAAAAGCAGATATAGAGTGAAGTGAGCCAAAAAAGTGAAGTTTCTGCCCTCTATAAAAGAAGGTATTGAGAGGAGCTCCTTTCACCTGCTCAAATCAGAAGTGAGAGGATGTTAAGGGAGATGGTATTAATCAAGTCTTGAGTTAATAGTATAGTAATGAATTGGAGATGATGAGTTTAATCTAAGATGGGCATCCTATTCCTTGGAGTTGAAGCTGGGCAAAGCAGCAAATGAAGAGTAGTATTATTACTTCACAGAATTATTATGGAATCAAATGAGATATTTAGGTGCTTAACAAATGCTTATTCCCTTCATTCTTGACTTCTAATAATTACTAATATCTTAACATTACATCTAAAATGAAGACAGAGAAGGTGAGAAATAAAAGGAAAAATACAAATAGAATAACTTAGAATCAGTATCTTCTGATATACAACCTTTGAATCATACCTGTGTCCACTAGTTGTCCACATCATGATAATAACGACAAAGACTATAACAGCGATTTCAAAGATAACATGAAAGTCAAAGGTCTCAATCTCTAGAGAGAAACTAATTGGCATCAAATGTATATTTTACAAAATAATCTTTCATTTGAAGATCTGAAACTATTTTATAAATATTCTTTTCTCATCCTACCAAGTGAACAGGGCAAGTGATGAGGTCTACTCAGCAGGAACTTCTTGTTTTCATTGGTGAAGGTTGGCTTAAGAAAAAAACAATTATTTACAAGACACCTGTCAATATTTATGGTGTTATGTTAAGCCTGGAGTCAAACATGTCGAAGAGCAATTGATTATATTTAGGAAAAAAGTAAAACTGTTTACACCAGAAAGAGAATCTCTTACAAATCAGCAAATAATAGTCAAAATAATTTACTTTATATTTGTGTCCAGGTGTGAAGTCATAGCTCACCAATAAAAGATGTATATATTCTGGAGTACAATAAGATTTAGAATTGGCTAAAACAAAAGTTAAATATTAGTGGAAGTGAATTGGAGATATCACTGTCAGAGATTCATAGTAAAAATAGAATGTAAACTAGGAATATAGATGGAAATGGCCTTTTCCTTTTCATTTATGTTTGATTCTTGCTCAACTTCATAAGGTCATGTAAACAGAAGTAGAAGGAACTACAGGAATCATTTAGTGCAATTTCCTTCATTCACAGGTAAGGAAACTGAGACCATTATTAAGTATTAAGTATTTTTCCCAAAGCCAAACAAGCAAGTTAAGTATCAGAAGTATGGATGTGAATCCTGGTCCTCTGATTCCAGTGATAATACATGTCAGGGAACAATGATCTTCTGAGTAAATTGTTGTAGCCTTGGTTTCTGCATAGATTCTTAGGAGTCTATTGATGTTTATAGACTCTCTAACAATGTAGATTAAAAAACCTGTTTTCCTGCCCATCTTATGACTCCTGTCCATTTTCTCCCATAAAGCCTTCCTGCAAAATTTCGTCATGTTTTCTTTACATTATTACATGGATACAAATGGAGCATAAGAGTTGTCCAGTGGACATCCCTCATTCCAATTATGTACTCAATTAATCTTTTTTTTCCAGTCATATATTATTCAGATAACATCTTTTTAAAATTATTTATTTAAAATTTTCCCTAGTTAAATTCAAAACAATTTTTTTACATTTGTTTTTAAGATTTTTGAATTCTAGGTACTTCCCTTATCCCCACCCACAATTAAAAAACCACATGTGAAGTTATGCAAAACATTTCCATAAAAGTCATGTCATAACATCTTTCGTGCAATGGCACGAAATCTCAGGGTTCTAGTATACTGTTAATTAAACACAAAGCCAAGCCTACTTGATGTTTACATTGTTTTAAATACCTATTGTTTACTAATGAGCCCCCCCCCCCAAAAAAAAATGAGGAATAGCTATATTCAAGTATATCTCTCTTCTGACACATATTGGCTATGAGACTTTGACCAAGGCTTTCAACATCAATGTTGTAGGCAACTCTTTAAGATTATAAATTGAGAGAAGATGATGCATTGTTAGGAGTTTACTCTCTTAGAAGTTTTCCTTGCCAGTGAAATCACAGACCTGGTTTTCATTCCTCTCCCTATCATTCATTCAATAATCAAGCTTGGATTAAGCACTTAATGCTTTTCTGCCAAACACTGTGCTAGGTGGCACACTATAGAAACAAGGAGGGTAGCTGAGTGGCTCAGTGTATAAAGTGCTGGGTCTGGAGTCAGAAATACCCCAGTTCAGGTCTTGACTTTCATACTTACTAACCTTGTGGCTTTGGGCAAGTCACTTAGTCCTGTTTGTCTCAGTTTTCCCATCTATGAAATGAACTGGAGAAGGAATTGGCAAATCATTTTGGTATCTTTGCTTTAAAACCCGCAGCTGGGATCATGAAGAATTGGAAACTGCTAAACATTCTCAAGGAATTTATAATCTAACAGAGGATAAACACTATGTACATATAAAGATACAGGATATTCTAAAAGTTTTAGTCTATTTTTAGATACTAAAGCACATCTATAAGAATAAGTATAAAATGAACAAACATAACTTATACCAAGTAGTTAAAGAGAAAATAGTTTGGGAGGGAGAGCACTAATAGCTGGGGGAATCAATAATGGTTTTGTCCAGAAGATGTTGACATTTAATCAATTGATTTGCACTTGATACTTCCTTTTTAAATTTTCTTCATTTATTTTGTAAATAAATGTCTTCTTACCTAGTTTGTCTACCATTCAAGAAAAGATTGCTTGTCTTCTTTTCATAGCCATTTACTCCAAACCTCTTCTCTGCCATTCTACTTTCGTGATTCCCCAAAACCAGAGTATATGATTCCCAAGATGTCCAAAATTAGTGACTATAAATGGACATATATTGTTTCATATTTATCAGGAAGTAATTCCTTTTATGTAATATATAAATCTAATATCTGATAACTAATAAACCAAACAAGATACTCCAGTCTTGGGGAAAATATGTTTTCTTCTACTGTCTCTAGGTCATTTATACAATTTATTTAATGTATTTATTCTTTTATTTAACACTGGCACATTTAACAAGCATAGAGTCAAGATATACCGTTAGATATGTTTTAGTAAATTATTCTTGTATGTCATAATCTCATACAATAAAAGTAGCTGAAGCTTAATTTTGTTAAGGATTCCCCAGCAATGAACAGCTTTTATCTTTTCTAAAGAGAATTCCATCATGTTTCATTCTACCCTAATAGAATGTAAACTCTTTTAGGCCAGGGAGTCTTGAATTTTTTCTTTTTATATCATAGATTAAAATGCTCATTGACTGATTGGCTGATCTTTATATAGTATCATGAAAGCACATTATAGTTCAACTTACCAAAAATAAGATTCCGAAACATAATTAGCAATTTTTCTTGATTAATGTTTAAATGAACATGCCAAATAATCTAGCATCTATCAAACCTGTTTTCAAACAACATCATTTGAATGGTTTTTAAAACATATTTTTAACAATACTGAATTACCACTTTGTATATGATTTGTTTGGTTATCAAAAGCACTGAAAAGCAGAGCTATTTTTTCTCTTAAAAGAGAGCAAATTATGACTGAAACATGCTGAACTACTGTTTGAATGTTATTTTACTATTTCTCTATGTACGGATATGTACTGCTATAACAGGTGTTAGATTCTCCTTGGAGCGAGGGATAGTTTGTTACTTCAGTGGGTCTGAGATCTTACTGGTATGAGTAATCTTGCCAACAATACAGATGGCAACCCATTCATGCTTACCCATCCTATGTGACTCTTGTCTACATATTCCTATAAATCATTGACAAAGGTTTTATCCAATATGTTCTGGTCCTTCCTCTGGACATCTTGACAATATGTGGATAGTAATAGCATACATGAATTATCTATCAGTTGTCACTCTTGCTATCATTCATTTTTTGGTCCACCTAATTTTCCAGTCATAATGTGTCATCAGTAAATTAAGCACCCTAAACTTGGGGTTTAGATTCATTCTTGGACACTAACTTCAAATTAGTTTCTCTTTGTCTTGCTTCCCCATCTGGAGTTATCTTTGGGAAATTTCAGCTTTCAGATCATATCTAAGAGTCCATAGATATGGGTAAAAATAGAATAAGATCAAAATTAGTACATTATTTAAACCTAAAGGGTGATAAGCAAATTAACTACAAGGAATAATGTATCTGATAGATGTATGAAAAAGGAAAGAATTTATAACCAAAAAAGAGATAGAAACCATTTCAAGATGTGAAATGGCCAATTTTGAATATTTGATTATGGAATGGAATTCCAGTCCATTATGACTGGAAAATTAGGTGGACCAAAAAATGAATGATAGCAAGAGTGACAACTGATAGATAATTCATGTATGCTATTACTATCCACATATTGTCAAGATGTCCAGAGGAAGGACCAGAACATATTGGATAAAACCTTTGTCAATGATTTATAGGAATATGTAGACAAGAGTCACATAGGATGGGTAAGCATGAATGGGTTGCCATCTGTATATAAATTAAAAAGAGTTTATACAAATAAAACAAATGCAACCAAGATTAAAAGGAAAGCACAACACTGGAAAATTTTTTTTATAGAAAGTCTTTCTGAAAACTGCCTCCTTTCTCAAGTACATAGGGAACTGATTCAAATTTATAAGAATATAAGCCATTTCCCAATTGACTTGTAAATCTCCAATTCAAAGGAAATTAACAGTCAATTTTCAGATGAAGAAAGAAAAAAAACTATCTATAGTTATATGAAAAAAAATACTCTAAATCATTATTGACTAGAGAAATGCAAATTTAAAATTTTCTCAGATACCACCTCATACCTATCAAATTAGCTTATATGAGAGAATGAGAAAATGAGAGAAAAGGAAAATAATAAATGCGAAAAAGTTGCCCAAAGGACTATGAAATTGTGTATGTCTATTGATATAGTAATACCATTCCTAGTTCTACATCCCAAAGAGGCTTTTTAAGGGGGCAAGAGGCCTATTTGTACAGAAATATTAATAGCGGCTCTTTTTTGTGATGACAAAGAATTGGAAATTGAGGGACTGCCTATCAGTTGGGGAATGGCTGAACAATTTCTGGTATATAATTATAATGGAATATTACTGTACTATTCAGAAAAATCTGAAAAGGCTTATATAAGCTGATGCAAAGTGAAGTGAGCAGGACCAAGAAACCATTATACTCAATAACAATGATACTGTGCATTGATTAACTGTGAATGACATAGCAATTCCCAGAAATACAATGACACAAGACAATTTCCAAAAAATTCATGATGAAAAATGCTATCCACGACTATAGGAAGGATTGGTGGAGTCTAAATACAGACTGAAGCATACTTCTATATTTTTTCTTGTTTTTCCCTCTTTGGGATTGTGTCTTTTACAACATGAGGACTGAGACCATATATTTTGCTTAATTAAACATATATAATCCGTATCAAATTGTTCACTGTCTGAAGGAGGGAAAGGTGAGGAAGGGAAAGAAAAAACTCGGAATTAAATTATTTAATGAATTTTAAATACTGTCTTTGTAAGCAACTGTGGGAAAATAAAATATTATTAAAAATCTAAATTCCCCAGATCCCATATTAGTATTAGTAAAAATAACATAGGGTACACAATTCAGAAGATCTATAAAAGGTTCATAATAAGTCATAAATGATCGATATAATTCTCTTCCTTTTGCAGCAAATCCATCTTTCTTCTCTTTTCTCTCTCCTCTTACACAGACAGGGTCTGATAGAGTCTACACATTCATGGCATGGCCCAGTAATTTGGATTTATTCTTGGAAAGGAAAAAAAAAAAACTTGGAGTTGCTGACTAGGCAACCCTCTCACATTTGAGTAAATTCCATTTTACCCAAGAGAATTATTTAGATATGCAGACTTATGATAAAACTTTGAGAATTTGAACTCCCCAGAAAGTAAAACATATTTGGGATTACTTAAAGCCTTCCCATTTGACCTATACATCATCTAAAGTATTCATGATAGCACCAGGTGAAAAAAGTTTGCTCCTTAATGTCATATTTTCATTTCATTTTCGGTCATTTAATGTTATTTTAATATCATGTTTTTTTTTCCTTCCATTTTGTTTATTTTTAATATATATTGCTTTATGAATCATGTTGGGAGAAAAATTCAGAGCAAAAGAGAAAAATCATGGAAGAAAAATACAGAAAAAAGAAGTGAACATCACATGTGTTGATTTACATTCAGAATCCCTAGTTCTTTTTCTGGATGGAAATGGCATTTTCTGTCCAAAATCTATAGGGATTGCTTTGGATCAGTGAACCACTGAGAAGACCCAAGAATTTCAGAAACAGTCATGCTGTTGTTGTGTAAAATGTATTCCTGGTTCTGCTTGTTTCACTCAGCATTAGTTCATGTAAATCTTTCCAGCCCCTTCTAAAATCAGTTTGTTTGAAAAAAAATCATTTTTATAGAACAATAATATTCCACTATCTTTATATACCACAACTTATTCAGCCATTTTCCAATTGATGGGAATCCACTCCTTTTCCAGTTCTTTGCTACTACAAAAAGAGGTGCAACAAATATTTTTGCACTTGTGGGTGCAACACACATTATCTTTTCCTGTCATCTTAACCAATCTGAGAGATATGAGGTGGTACCTCAGAGTTATTTTAATTTGCATTTCTCTAATCAATAGTGTTTTAGAGCATTTTTATATGACTATAGATGGCTTTAATTTTATCATCTGAAAATTATCTGTTCATATCCTTTGACCATTTTTCATTTGAAGAATAACTTGTATTCTTATAAATTTGACATAGTTCTTTCTTTTATATTTTAACAATGAGACCTTTATCAGAAACACTGGCTATAAAGATTTTTTTTCCCCAGATTTGTACTATTCCTTTTAGTCTTTTTTTTTTTTCCTGTTGGTTTTGTTTGAACAAAATCTTTTTAATTTAATGCAATCAAAGTTATCCATTTTGCCTTTCATAACATTCTCTAGTTTTTCTTTGGTAATAAATTTTCCCTTCTCCAAAGATCTGATAGGTAAATTATCTCTTGTTCTCCTAATTTGTTTATGGAATCATCCTTTATGCCTAAATCATGCATATATTTTGATCTTATTTTGTTATGGGGTGTGAGATGTAATTAATGCCAAGTTTGTGACATTATTTTCCAGTTTTCCTAGCAATTTTTGTCTAATAGTGAGTTTTTGTTCCAGAAGCTGAAGTTTGAGGGTTTTTTTCAAATACTAGATTGCTATAGGTCTTGATTATTTTGTCATGTGTACCTAATCTATTCCATTGGTCTACCACTCTGTTTCTTAGACAGTACCAAAATGGTTTTGATGGCTGCTGCTTTATAATATTAGTACTGCTAAGCCACTATCCATTGTAATTTTTTTTTCATTAACTCCCTTGACATCTTGGCCTTTTGTTCTTTCAGATGAATTTTGTTATTATTTTTTCTAGTTTAAAAAAAATTGGCAGTTTGATTGCTATAGCACTGAACAAGTAGACCAATTTAGGCAGAATTGTCATTTTTATTATATTATCTTGGCCTACTATGGGTAGTTGATATTTTTCTAGTTGTTTACACGTGACTTTATTTGTGTGAGAAGTGTTTTGTAATTGTGTTCTTATAGTTCTTAGATTTGTCTTGGCAGATAAACCCCCAAATGTTTTATTTTGTCTACAGTTATTTTAAGTGGAATTTCTCTTTCTATCTCTTTCTGATGGGCTTTGTCAATAATGTATAGAAATGATGATTTGTGTAGGTTTATTTTATATCCTGCAACTTTCCTAAAGCTGTGAATTGTTTTGAGTAGTTTTTTGGATTCTTTTCTAATATTCTCTAAGTATATTATCATATCATTTGCAAAAGGTGATAGTTTTATTTCTTCATTGATATTCTAATTCCTTTTATTTCATTTTCTTTCTTTCTTTCTTTATTTATTTATTTATTTATTTTTATTGCTAAAACCAACATGTTTATTTTAGTTTTTCAGGAGTTATGTGTAAGATGTTGTCCATAAGATACTAATAATGCCCAGGAATTCTATTTCTTTCTTTTAAGATCTTGGCCTTCTTTCTCTCAAATTTGGGGTTGTCAGTTTGACAACTACAGAGCTGGCACATCCAAAAAAGAACACTTTATTCATCCAGGACACTCGGGTTTAAAAATTCCCAGGAGGCTACCATGTGGCTTTTCTTTCCCCTTAGGCGGACATCTCAGCCTAATCCAAGGCTAGAGCTAGCAACTTGGAATCCAGTTCTTGCACATACTCTTCTTGCACATACAAATTCTATGAGTCTATTATTGACTTCTGGAAAAAAAATCTTCTCCTGAACTAAATCTGCTCTTAAGTTTGATACTATTTTAGGTTCTAAGCATGAAAAGGAATATGAGTCAAAAAATATGCTGGACTTTCTAGACTGACCTTTTATAGACCCAAAACAAGGGGAGGACTCTGAGTCACAATAGTCTGAAAAATCAATTCATCCTCCATCACTTAGACTCAATTACTCATCCTGAGTGACAAATGAACAAGTCCACAGTGTCAAGCAGTATGTTCCCCCTCCATAGGGAGACAATCAACACCTTAAATAAAGGCCAGGATCTGTAAGTTCACCAAATTGATCAGAAAAGTGGCTTGATCAACCCCCTATAGAGACATCTCACTAATGATAAACATCTTACTGATGATTTCTCTTCGTGTGTGTGTGTGTGTGTGTGTGTGTGTGTGTGTGTGTTTGGTGATAGTTTACAGTCAACTCTCACCCAAAGGACAACGAATTAGCATGTGAGATATGAGACTGTGAGAGGATTATGGTTCTTAACCTCATTGCTTCAGAGAGGGTCTTTTCCATAATATTACCAGAAAGGGTGGGGACTGTGTATTCAATTTATATTACATTTGTGTGCAGTTTGTGGTGCTAATGAAATGGAAATGTGCTTTAATAACATGGCCAATTGATTTATTTTCACTTCTATTAAATTTAAAACTTTGGGAATGAAGTGGTATGAGAGAAAGAATGCCATCTTTGGAATCAAAAAGCCATACAATCCACCTCCTGCCTCTAATTGTAGTTTGGATAAGTCATTCTGAATGATTCTGGGCTTCAGTTGCTTCATCTGAAAATGAGGAGTTGGACTAAATAGGTCTTTATGGTCATTTTTTTGTTCTAAATTTATCTTTTTAAAGAAAATAAATATTTGCTAGTGCTCTTGAAATAAAGTATTCTACTGATTGTCAGTATTTTTTATTAAAGCTTTTTATTTTCAAAATACATGCATTGATAGCTTTCAACATTCTCCTTTGCAAAACCTTGTATTCCAATTTTTTTTTCTCCCTTCCTTTCTCCCCCTTCCTTTAATGGTGAATGATCCAATATATGTTAAACATATGCAATTCTTTTATATATATATTTCCACAATTATCATGTTGCATAAATAAAATAGATCAAAAAGGAGAAAAAAAAATGAGAAAAAAACAAAATGCAAGCAAACAACATAAAGAGTGAAAATACTGTTATCACCCACACAGTCACTACAATCCTCCTTCTGGGTACGGATGGATTTCTGCATCACAAGTCCATTGAAACTGGCATGAATCACCTTGCTATTGAAAAGAGCCATGTCCATCAGAATTGAGCATTATATAATCCTGTTGTTGCCATGTACAATGTTCTTTTGGTTCTACTCACTTCACTCAGCATCAGTTCATGTAAATCTCTCCAGGGCTTTTTGAAACCATCCTGCTGATCATTTCTTACAGAACAATAATAATCCATAACAGTCTCATACCATAACTTATTCAGCTATTCTCCAACTGATAGGCATCTACTTAGTTTCCAATTCCTTGCCACTACAAAAAAGGGCTGCCACAAACATTTTTGAACATGTAGTTCTTTTTCCCTTTGTTATTATCTCTTTGGGATATAGACTTAGTAGAGACACTGATCCAGATCAAAGGGTATGCACAGTTTGATAACTCTTTGGGAATAGTTCCAAATTGCTATCCAGAATGGTTGGATCAGTTCACAACTCCACTAACAATGTGTTTGTGTCTCAGTTTTCCCATATGCCTTCCAACATTCATCATTATCTTTTCCTATCATCTTAGTCAGTTTTGAGAGATGGATAATGGTACCTCAGAATTGTCTTAAATTACATTTCTCTACTAATAGTGATTTAGGCATTTTTTCATATGACTATAAATGGTTTTAATTCATCTACAAATTGTTCATATCCTTTGACAATTTATCAATTGGAGAATGACTTGTATTCTTATATATTTGAATCAATTATAATTTTAGAATTTTGTAATTGTGTTCATATAGTTCCTGACTTTTTCTTGACAGATAGACTCCCAAATATTTTATATTATTTACAATTATTTTAAATGGAATTTCTCTTTGTATCTCTTGCTGCTGGATTTTGTTGGTAATATATAGAAATGCTGGTGATTTATGTGGATTTATTTTGTATCCTGCAACTTTTAAAAATTGTTTATAATCGTTTTTTAGTTGATTCTCTAAGCATATCATCATATCTTCTGCAAAGAATAATAATTTGGCTTTCTTATTCCATATTCTAATTCCTTTGATGTTTTTTTTTCTTATCTTATTGCTAAAGCTAACATTTTTAATACAATACTGAATAGTGACATTGATAGTGGACAATCTTGTTTCACTCTTGGTCTTATTGGGAACTGGAATGTTTGGACTAGCTTTCTGGAGGACTTCAGGATCAGCTTGAGTCCTTGATCTTAGTGGAGGAGTGAAGGAGGCAGGAGAGCTACCACGTGGCTGGTCAAAGATGGATTCTGGAGTTTGGCGTCTTCTCTTGTCTCTGTGGCTGAGAGTCTTCTGTGTCTGAGACTTCCTTTAAATACTCCAGGATGATTATGTCACTACATCACACTGAGCATGGGCTCCACACTGAGCATGTGCAACTGTAGCCATTACTGCCCAAATACTAACTATAGTACCATTACATCACCACAGCACATTAAATATATGTACTTAACTAGAGTGATTACATCATTAGCTGAGAATCATTATCCCATCAATCATACTGAGTCTTAAATGTACCTTTTCAGAGTTCTGGCCCTCTTCAGGGAACAGTTCTAGTTCATAGGATGCTTGCTGATGGTTTTAAATAGCTGATTGTCACTATTGAACATAACACAGAAAATGCATAGTATCTAGTTTTTCTTTTTGGTTTTTTGGGGGGAGCTTTATGTTCTTTAGCTCTAATTGCAGGGCTTTATTTTTCTTAGAATATTTAAGAGATGATTAACTACATCTCCCTTCCCTTACACATGTGTACACATACATATACATTCAGAAACAAAACCAAAACCAAATTTTAATTAAATTTCCCTTTTGTTATAACTATACAAATTGAATAAAATAGAATCTAGGTCCCTGACAATGAAGATGTGAGTTGTTCATGGGGGCAGTGAATCTAAAATGGATGAGTAATAAAATCTTCTGGGGTTGCTAACTTCCATTATTGGCTTCCTTGGAAAACAGAATTGCTAAACAGTGGAACTAGCTATCCTTGAATTACAAAGCAGATCTCCCAAATGCAGGTCAAATCAATTTACTAGCTCACATAATCTCTCTTTTCTTGGAGAGCTGGCATAATTTCTGGGGACCATAGAATGCATTTGTATCCTTTTTTTAAAATTAAGATGCTTAACCTTTTATTATTCTCAGCTCTACATTAGGGCTGATGTCATATTTAATTGGCACAACTCCATAAATTTACTTGAGCTGAGCGCTGAAAAGGAGAGATGACAGGAGCCAAATATAAATTTGTGTATCTAGAGCTGAAAGCAATCCTTATTGTTCAGTTGTGTCCTACTCTTCCTGACCCCATGGACCATACCATGTAAGATTTTCTTGGAAAAGATACTGGAGTGGTTTGATATTTCCTTCCAGTAGATTAAGTGAGTCACCTAGCTGACTCCTACTCAAATAGAAATTAAACGAGTTGCTCAAAATCACAGAGCTAAGTAAATGTCTAAAATCATATTTGAACTCAGGTCTTCCTGACTGCATTCCCAGTGCTCTATCTGAGCCATCTAGTTGCCCTAAAAGGAACTTTAGAGTCAGTCCATCTAGTCCAAACTCTTATTTTATAAGTGACTAAACTGAATCTTAGTTAAAAGGTCTCGTGAAATTTTCAATCTTTAATCTTAAGACTTTACTAAAATCAAACATATAGCAATCGGCAGAGATAAAATTTGAATCCAGGCAACACACACGTGCTCATTTTGCATCTTTGTAGGATTTTGATTGTTCAGTTTTATGGCTACTTGGACCCCCAAAAAGGGGGATTTGAAAGATATGTACACATTCCCTAGCTCTAACATTTTCCTGCTTCAGCTACATTTTTTGAGGGAAATATTTGGAAAAGAGTCTAAGAAGCAGGAGAAGAATGTCACCTTAAAGATGCCCCAAAATGGTTCAATGTTAGAACAAAATAAAAACATTTGAGTAAAAAGATCTGGACCATTCAGGACAAAAGGAGTCTCAGAAACAGAGCAAAATGCCACTTATTAATGAGGGGAATCAGATGCCTAGAGGCACAGATTGTTGTGTGTGTGTGTGTGTGTGTGTGTGTGTGTGTCTAGTAGTAGTAGTAGTAGTAGTAGTAGTAGTAGATAAGGTGAAGACCTTCCAGCAGCTGTCTGTAGTAAAGATAAAGTGAAGAACTTCCAGCAGCTGAACTTCCAAGGACATTTAACTTCCTCCTCTTCTGTATTTTTAGTTTCTCTAGGTCTTTATGATCTGCATGGGTATGTTGAATGGTAGCCAATATGTACTTAGATTTTAGACATATATATTTAACCTTGAATGATGACATTTATTGCTGTTCAAGTTACCAACATCTGTACAATTAGTTGCCTGATGTATGGTTCCTCCCGGAACTAGGGAATCTGTTTTTGGCGCGAATAACATCCAATTAAGGGGGGGTGGGGAGAAAGGGGGAACCTACCTCTTAATGTTCTCCAACTCAACGTATAATCCTTTGTATCTAAAACCTATAAAATCTGTATATCTTATCCCCTTCTTTAGCCCTTCTACCTCTCTCTCTTTCCCTCCTCACGATGGAATTGCTCATTCTCATGAGAATTTATTAAATAAACAACTTTTCTGCTTTTTACTTCAAGAGGTCTCTGAGTAGTCATTTTTGGATAGGATTTTCTATCCCTCACAGTTGGATAGTGGAGGGAACTTTAGGTAGGAAGAATAAAGGAATTATAAATTAAAGATATGGTTAAATTGAAGAAAATTTGGGGGGCTTAAATGGAACATGGAGTTGCACAAAGTTGTTTTGCTACCATCTCTGCAGAGATCACTTTTTCTTGGAACTGTGTCTAGCTTAATTCACAAGGGTAGGCAAGGAAACAGAAACCTCATGGGCAGAAGCTTCACTTCTGTTATATCTCTGAGAGCCAAAGTAAAGTAGATAAGGGATACTTTAAGGAATCCCAAGGGGTCAAATAAGTCTTTGAATATACTTACTGACTCCGTCAGTCAATTTTTATGCCCATGATTTCACATGAATCATGTACTAGACTGTGACTACATATGGCAGCCCTCAAAAAAGGTTTTCAATGCAAAAGTTAATATTTTTCTCAGAAAGATTGACAAGCTAGTTGACAAGGTTGCCATTCCTAATCAGTTATGATACATGGATATATATATATATATATATATATATAAAACAATAAATGTGAATGATTGAAGCATGTATCTGCTGAAATTATATAAATATTAAATAAATATAAATAAATTATATAAACATAGTCCTAAATATACATATAATATGCTTCATATAACACTAATCCATGTAGCATATAGATGAAGCATACTATATGTACAATGTTATTGTATGTGTTGGAAATAAAAGTTAATATAATGCCTGTTCTCAAGAAGCTTATAATCTAATATGCACAAATAACTACGATAAGAATTTGATAGTAAGTGAAAAGGAGAGGTGTGTGCCATTAGTCATGGATAAAAAGAATTTTTTTCTTTTGTCTACTCAGAGACAAGGAATAAAATGTTAGGAAAAATTGGAAAGAGGAAAATGTAGTGTTAGATGTTGGGATCTAGAATCCTTCATAGAAGTGACAACTTCTATGTCTAGCTTTGAAGAAAGAGAAGAATTTCAACAGAAGTAAATGAGGGGAGAAGGAGTAAGCATTTGTATAGCCTCTACTATGTGCTTAACACTGTACTAAATATTTTATGAATATTTTTTCAATATTTGATATATGATGATAATAGAATGTTATTGCAAAGAAAAGAAAAAAAAATTAGAATAGGCAGTGAAGAAATAAAACTATCACTTTTTGCAGATGATGTACTTAGAGAATCCTAGAAAATCATCCAAAAATCTACTGGAAACAATTTACAATTTTAGCAAAGTTGCAGAATAAAAAATAAACCCATACAACTCGTCAGCATTTTTATATATTACTGACAAAGCCTATCAGCAACAGATAGAAAGAGAAATTCCATTTAAAATTACTGTAAACAAAATAAAATACATGGGCATCTACCTGCAAAAACAAACCCAACAACTATATGAACACAATTACAAAATACTTCTCATACCTAAAAGCAGATCTAAACAATTGGAAAAATATAAATTGTTCATGGCTGGGCCAAACCAATATAATAAAAATGACATTTCCACTTAAATTGGTCTACTTGTTCAGTTCCATACCAATCATACTACCAAAAATTATTTTATAGGACTAGAAAAAATAATAACAAAATTCACCTGGAAAAACAAAAGGTGAAGAATATCAAGATAATTAGAAAAAAAAATACAAAGGATAATGGCTTAGCAGTACCGAACCTAAAACAATATTATAAAACAGCAGTCATCAAAACCATTTCATAATGGCTAAGAAAAGGATCAAGGCCTATAACACTCCAGTATTTGATAAACCCCCAAATTCTAGCTTCTGGAATAAGAACTCACTATTTGACAAAAATGCTGGGAAAACTGGAAAATAATATGTCAGAAACTCAGGATAGACTTACATCTCATACCCCTACTTATTAAATAAAATCAAAATGGATATTTGATTTGGACATAAAGGATACCATAAATAACAAGGGATAATTTACCTCTCAGATCTTTGGAGAAGGGAAGAATTTATGACCAGAGAACTAGAGAACATTGTAAAAGGCAAAATGAACAACTTTGAATAAAACCTTTTTAATTTAATATAATCAAAGTTGTTTATATTAAATTAAAAAGGTTTTGTACAAACAAAACCAACAGAAACAAGATTAAAAGGGAAGAACAAAGCTGAGAAAAAAATTTTACAGCCAATATTTCTGATTAAAGGTCTCGTTTCTAAAACATAAAGAATACATCATTCCCCAATTGATACATGTTCAAAGCATATGAACAGACAGTTTTCAGATGATGAAATTAAAGCCATTTGCACTAATATGAAAAAGTGCTCTAAATCACTGTTGATTAGAGAAATGCAAATTAAAACAACTCTGAGATACCACTACACATCTCTCAGATTGGCTAAGATGACAGGAAAAGATGACAAATGTTGGAGGGGAAGTGGGAAAACTGAGACACTAATGCATTGTTGGTGGAACTGTGAAATGATCTAATAATTCTGGAGAGCAATCTGGAACTATGCCCAAAGAGCTATCAAACTGTACAAACATTTGGTCTAGCAGTGCCATTACTGGGTCTGTATCCCAAGGAAATCACAAAGGAGGGAAAAGGACCCACATGTGCAAAAATGTTTGTAGCAGCTCTTTTTGTAGTAGCAAAGAATTGGAAAAGAGTGGATTCCCATCAATTGGGGAATGGCTGAATAAGTTCTAGTATATGAAGGTAATAGAACATTATTATTCAATAAAAAATGATGAACAAGCTGATTATAGAACAGCCTGGAAAGATTTACATTAATTGATCTTGAGCAAAACAAGCAAAACTAGGGTACACAATATAAAAATGTGAGATGATCAACTATGAAAAGATTGGTTATTCTCAGTGGTTCAGTGAACCAAAGTAATCCCAATAAACTTTGGACAGAAAGTGTTGTTTGCATCCAGAAAAAGAACTATGGAAATTAAATGTAAATCAGTACATGCTATGTTCCCTTTTTTCTGTTTTTTTTTTTTTTTTTTTTTTTTTTTTTTTAATCTCTCCCATGGGTTTTTCCCTTTTGCTCTCCCAACATAATTCAAAAAACTGTGTATTAAAAAATAAATAAACTAAAAAAATAGAATGCTATTGCATTTTAAGGAGCAAGGACTTTTCTATCTCCTGGTGTCTGTGCCACCTCAGCTCTTTTAGGATCAGTCTCAAATCGTCCATACTGGGTCAAGTTTAAACTGTGTCTGTAAAGGAAAGGGTTTGTAAGGAGCAAAAGGTGATCCTGGGGTAGCAATAAAAAGTGACAGTTCCCACATCAGCATGGAAAGAATGAAATGGAAAGAAATGAAATGGGACAGAACAAAAATTAAGGGAAAATTAGGAATTTGGGTAATTTGTATACTCACAGACAATTTTTAAATGAAAGAAATCATTGATACTCTTGGGAGAGTGTCAAGGATCAATGTTCTCTTTCTTTTACCAATAAGGGAGCCCCCGCTATGAGTAATTTCAGAGTATAGAGAGTACCCTTGAACTGAAGGAATCAAGAGAATTCTTGTAAGAAGTAGCAGTTGAGCTGAGCCTTGAAAGGAGCCAAGAGTTCCAGGAAGTGATTGGGAGCATTGTCGTCATGAGACACAGTCAGTGTAAAATGGGAGATGGAATGTCCTGTACGCGAAAGAGAAATTAATTATGTAAGAGAGTAATGAGCAGCCATCCACGGATGATGTTGTTTAGTTGTTTCAATTGTTTCCAATTCTTTGTGACCTCATTTGGGATTTTCTTGGAAGAGATACTAGAATGATTTGCCACTTCCTTCTCCATCTCATTTAATGGATGAAAAAATTGAAACAAGCAGGATGGAGTAACTTGCCCAGCTCCCACAACTACTAAGTGTCTGAGGCTAGATTTGAACTCAGGAAAATGAGCCTTGTTGGCCCCAGGCCTAGCACTCTATCCACTGCACCACTTAGCTGCACGAGAAATTTAGAAGATGACATAAATGGGGCAGCTTCATTATTATTGAGTTAAAATTAATATGAACTTCCAAAAAACTGTACATAATAGAAGCTCACAGTTCACAGTTATAAAATTTTGATTTTACCCTTTTTATATTGAAAAGTTTGTGTTTGTTAATTACTATTAAGGTCATAATAATTGGATAATTTTAAGATAAAATTAAGGTAAATTAAGGTCATAATTTTAAAATGCATTCAAAATAGAAAAGGCCTGAAAGGAAAACTTCAAAGATAAACTTTGCTGATTTCATGGCATTTTTCTAGGATCAGCCCTGTATAATATACCTTGGGACCCACAAGTCCCAGTTGACCTGAGGCTTGATCAATTTAGATATTTCATATCAATGTAATGTACATTCAGGTTTTGTGTCCAAGTAGGTCATCCCACTTGCTGTGCTCCTCAGTTTCATCCGGATGAATTCACTGCAATCCACCTTTGCTCATTTGTGTGTTTGTCCACAACAGCCCTCCTGTTCTATCCCCAGCTCGAAAGTGATGAGTCTATCCCCAGGGTGTACAAACACCAACACTGAGGCAATGGATTGCAATGTCAGAATGCTGATTTTTTTTTTAAATCAAGTTTACCCATATAATTCAGTGCCTGCAGGAACTTTGTCAGGTCACAGCTGTTTCCCAATGAGTCATCCATCACTCTGAGGACTATCCTACATGGATGGAAGCAATGTAAGCCCACACACCAGGGTATAAATACAGCGGAGCTCAGTGACAGCTACTGTGACTTGAGGCATTCTCCCTCCCATCAACTATTTTGAGGCTGTTCCTATACTGGTCAAGTAAACTAATATCTACATATTTATGAATACAAATATATATGTATATGTTATATATTTTATTATATATGCATATATTTATAACATTAATATACATAAATATATTGCCTATATTATATAAATGTATATGTGTGTATATTTATGTGTATGTATATGAAAGTATGTGTTATGTGTGTATGTATCTATATCTATCTGTCTTACTATCTATATCCATATCTATATATATATGAATTTTGTGCTGGGCCTGGAGTAAGGAAGATTCATCTACCTGAGTGCAAATCTGGCCTCAGACATTTATTAGCTGTGTGAAACTGGGTAGGTCACTTAATCCTGTTTGCTTTGGTTTCCTTATCTGTAAAATGAGCAGGAAATGGTAAACCATTTCATTATCTTTGTAAGAAAATTCCAAATGGAGTCACAAAAAAATAGACACAACTGAAAATGACTGTATAAAACCAAATACACACATATGCATATGTATAAATCAGTACATGCTATGTTCACTTTTTTCTGGGTTTTTTTTTTTTTTTTTTTTGTATGTATATGTTTATTTTTACTTTCCACTCCGACCCAGTGGATTATTTGTGAAGATTCTTATCAGCAGATCTGAATTAGGGAAATAACCTGTCAAAACCTGTATAGAATTATTATTCTTTGATGAGGATTCAAAAAAGCTACATTTTACCTAGGAAGGAAGATCCTCAATAAATGATTCTTTTCTCATAATCTCTCTAAAAGTTAAAGTTGACAAATGAGATTCGAGGGACCTCAAATTCCTGATTGCCAACTACCCTCATTGGACAGCCAGACATTCTAGTCAAAAGAGCACTGATTTAGAACGATAGGCCTAGGATTGAATCCATGCTTCTTCTATGTATTATCTGTGTGATCTTAGGCCACATTGGGTTTACTAAAAGACACATATGACCTCTAAAATCCCTTTTAGCTCTAAATCTATGGTTAAATAATCCTAATCTAAAAATCTTAATCTACTTTTTGAAATTAAGGCACTGTGTATAGAAGGGTCCTAGTGAATGGAAATGCACCCAATAAAAACTTCAATACAAAAAAGTTTTCATTTTCTAGGCAGCAATAGAAATTTTTAGAGAATTTTCCAAAGATGGATTAATTGGTAGAAAGTAGAGATGGGGAGAGGATGAGGAGGAGAGGGTAAGAGTAAGTTTGCTCAGTTGTAAATTTTGGGCAAAAGTTTAAAATCCTGAGCATTTGCCTTAAGAAGGCATGAGAGAATATCAAGATTGAAATTAGGAACTAGGAAAGTATCAAGGATAAACTTCTCCAGCTTTCTAAAATTGCCTACATCAGGGCTTTAGTCTTATTTACAAAGTTTATAGTTTTATAAAATCAACTAAAAGCCAAAGGTTTTGAAATGGAACTTGATGAAAGCATCGAATTCCAACACTACATGATTTGTCAGGATGCAGCATTCCTTGGGTTTTATCCATGGAGCTTTCTTCCTCCAGTTGCAAAGCTAGGAGTTTGAGGTGACTACAAATTCAACTGGAGACACAGGGGAAATGAGCGATTTTGTTGTTCCTTCTCCCTGGGTTCTGCTTTCCAGGTAAAAGTTGGTCTCAGCAGAGGGGAGCCTTCCTCACTATTCCACCATCCTGTAGCCTCTCAAAGCAACTTCTCTTCTGAGAACTCTGATCATAGTGAATGCATATATATTGCAGATATCCAGAAGCTTCCCATGTTGCTTAGCAAAGGATTATATTATATTATATTATATTAATTATATTATATATTATATTATATTAATTATAGAAACCCCGTCACAACACAGTTTCTTATTACTGACTTGTGAAGAATGACTTTAGCTATGAAGTTTATATGACATCAATGTAATTCCATTGTTTTCAGTTCATGTTCCATGTTGAGATCAGAATGGTCAAGATGAGAGAGGAATGACTGACTACCTTCTTAACCTTCCATTTTTGTTGTTCAGGCATTTTTCAGTCATGTATGACTCTTCCTAACTCCATTTGGGGTTTTCTTGACAAAAATGCCGGAAAGGTTTCTATTTCCTTCTCCAACTCATTTTACACACAGGGCCATCCAACTAGGAAATTCCTGAAACCAGAATTGAGCAAAGGAAAATGAATTCCTAACTTCAGATCCAGCCCTTTATCCACTGTGCTACTTAGCTGCCCTGAGCTTCCATTCCTGTTTGAACAGGAAGTTTCAGGTGTGCCCTAGGATAATAGAATTTCAGCTGGGTAGGACATGAGGGGATGTATTCCTCATGAACTGAGACTAAGAGTGATGAAGAGATTTGAACTCAAGTCCTCTGATACTCCATTCAACCTATTTTCTACCATATCACATTTTCTGTCTTACATCCAAATTCTAACAAAAAATAATATATTTCCTTTAAAAATTATCATTAATGTGATTAAATAAATTTCTATTATCCATACTGACAGAAACAAAAGATGATGGAGGAGGAGATTACAATAGCTTTATTAATAAAGTAATTGGTTCAACTTGCACTCTCACTGTTTGGAAGCTATCCATGTGTCACCAAGGTCACTCTGTTTGACAAATGAGCATCTTATGAGTGATGTTGACTCTCCAGTTTCATATCCCTCCTAGAGAAATAAATGTACAAAGTTGTTTTCAAATGTGAAAAGTAAGGGCTCCTTCTAGAGCATATCAGGACACTCTGGCCCCTCCAGTTCTTCAATATTTCACTGTTAATGAGAAGCAAAGGGTTTTTGACTACTGCAAAGGGTGTGTAACATATTATGCCCATATGTTGAGCCAGCCTATGTCAATCTTAGTTTTTCTTTACATACAATTCCTTTATAATTGCCATAAAAATTGAACCCTACTGGTTCAAGATGACAACTATTTAATCTATTCCTAGCTTTGCCATACAAAGAAATCCTTTTGAAATGAGATAGAGGGTTCTCAAGTACATGATTCTCAGAAATATGATACACACCTATATGCTATAGTATATGATACATATTCAGGAAGATTGGTGGATTACAATTGTTTCGTGTGTGTGTGTGTGTGTGTGTGTGTGTGTGTGTGTGTGTGTTGGGGAGGGGGGAATGGGGAGGAGAAAGCAGTTGCAGGTCCTATAACTTGATTTTCTATCTGTTAGCATTGGTCACTACTTCCTATTATAGAATAGGAACAGAGAGGAACAGGTTCTGGAAGAGAGAGTAACTATACCTGGAGTATATCAACCAATAAGCATTTATTAAATGCCAACAGCGAGGTCTCAGTCAGTAAGAATAATGAATCCTATGAAGTTGTGAAATGTATTTGAATGTGTTCTATTCAAACTGTGTAAAATATGGTCATTATTTCCAGCCCAACAAGAATATGTAAGGTGAATTTAAATTATGAACCATTTCACAGGATTCTAATATGCTCCTAGCTGAAGAATATTTCAGGAACTGTGCTAGATGCAAAGGATACAAAGACAAGAGTGAAAATAGTCCCTGGCTTGAAAAAGCTTACAGTCTTGCTGTAAAAATGAGAAAAAGACAAGCAGAAAGATTTTCCATATACACCAAAATATTTCTAGCAACACTTTTTTTGGCAGTAAATAAGTGAAAACCAAATAGATACCTGTAAAATGGAGAAAGGCTAAATAGTGGTACATGCATGCTATAATAGAATTTTACTAAACTGTAAGAGATAGCTCACTGACCTAAATAAATATTATTAGGACTTAATTAAAAAGAGAGTTTGGACAGTGGAAAACTTGCTGGATTTGAAATCAGAACACCTCTGGTTGACTCTGAGCCTTCTTACTACCAGAATGACCTGGGGAAAATAATTAGTCTCACTTGGCCTGTTTCCTCATTTTACAAATAAGGAGGTTGGGCTAGTTATCTTTAAATTCCCTTCAAGGTCTAAATCTATGTTTTTCAAGATTGCTTTTTCTTGTTGTTGTTGTTGTTGTTATTGTTGTTTTCCCACCAGCCATAACAGTTAAAATTGGTTTTGTATGTCGATGAAGCCCATATATTTCTGTCACTCTGCAGCTCTATAAGCAATCAGGTGCAGCCTCTGCCATATACTATCTATGGGGCCACAAGCAAATCATTTAACTTCTCCAAGTCTCAATTTCCTCATCTGTAAAATGGGGATGAGAATGGTCTATGTGCTAATCAACTTTATTCTTGACATAAATATGATAATGAGAGGAAAGTTTTTGAAGACAGTTTTCTATAGCAGACTGCATTGTCAGTATCATAGCTAATTAAAAAGTATCCTAATATAAAAAAATGAATTAATTTTTAAAAACCCTAATATTGCTTAATGTTTGTTGATTAGAGAAAACATTTGACTAAGTAGAATAAAGCCTTATAGGCAGTTTTTCAGCAAGAGATGTCATATACTTTTGTTAAAACAAAAGAATGTTTCTGATAGATGTAATCATATTTGATTAAGATTCCTTGTATAATATGTATTATTGTATCAGTTATTATTAAGTATTAACTAAGTTATAAACAGGAAGACATGTTTTCCAAAAGTCTTATAGAGGATATTAATATTACATTTAGAATCCAAATGATTTTGTGTTGATTTCATTGAGCCACAGCATACCACAAAGCCTCCTTATTAAAACCAGTGGTTCCTAAAACCGATTGGCTAAAAAGAGGCATAAATTTACACAGAAAATAAAGAAGTGTATGAAATATGTGTATTATCTAGATTTTGACATGGATGTGTAGCCCATTTAATTAATCAGCATATATATTTTGGACACATAGATATACATCTGAATCTTGTACAAAAAGATGAGCACAAGGAACTGCATTTGGGGAAACTGCAGTAATTTCATTGATCTGTTACATAAATATTTTTCTCATGATGCTACATCAGTGTGAACCATAAGGCAAAAGGATCTCTAAGGAATCATGAGGGATGTTAGCCACAATATATAACCTATGATATCTTGTGTGAAAGAATCCATCAATAAGAAAATGTATGATGAGAAAAGGAGAAGGGTTGGTGATGTCCAAGAGTAAGGGATAATTGATGGATAGTCTGAGTGCTGTGCTGGTGCCCATGAAATGTCCAAAGATGTAGAGGAAGGATTCTGGTATATCGAGTGTCTACTCCATCAAGGAGTTATAAGATCACATGGGCAAAAACACACAGGATGAGGAAATATGACTAGATATTAATTTACAACAATAAGGGAAGCATTTGCATCAATGAGATCATGGATTTATACAAGTATCATAGTATCTATTATGTGAATATTAAAATAGATGAGCTTCTGAATGGAAGACATTCTGAATTTTATAGTCCACATTAGTATCATATAATCATAAATCTAGAACTAGAAGCAGCCTCAGAAACCATCTAATCCAATGTCTCTCCTATTTTATAGTGGAAGAAATTGAGACATAAGCAGATTAAATTATTTGCACAAGGCTAAAATTGGACTGATGGTTCAGATCTTCCCCATCAAGTATCTGAATCACTTCCTTGATCTGTATAAGGGATGGTTGCTAACTCTACAATATGGTTTAAATGTGGTTGCACCTGGACAAAGAAGGGTGAACTAAATGATTTGTTAGTTTCTTCCTTTTTTTTTTTTTTTTTTTTGGAGGGACATGGTACAGTGTCAAGAGTACTTGGATTTCAGACCAACTATTGTTGTTCAATTGAATCATGTCTGACTCTTCATGACTATCTGGTGTTTTCTTAGCAAAGATACTGGGAAAGTTTTCCATTTTCTTGTCTACATTATTTTACAGATGAGGAAGCTGAGGTAAACAGAGTTAAATGACTTGCCTAGGGTCACACAGCTAGTGTCTGAGGCCAGATTTGAATTCAATTTTTCTAACTCCAGCCTGGTGCTCTATTCTCTGCATCACGTAGTTGCCCTGACTGAAAAATACCTGGATCCAAATCTTGCCCCTACTATTTATTATGCATTTATTGTTGGGGAAATCATTTAACTTTCTTTGGCCTTAGTTTAATTATCTTTCAAGTGAAGAATTTGGTCTAGATTACCTCTAAGATTCCTTCTTAATCTTAATTTAATATCCTATTCTTCTTTGATTTTTCTTCTCTTTGGGGGAATTTTTTACTAAATTTCTACTACTTATTATAGAGTACACATTTATCTATTCTCTATGTATAAGGTACCCAGTTAATTTGAAATATACCTAAATACTCTGTTCTTTTGATTGTATTTTTTACTGTTTAAAATGATATTATTAGGTGGCAGAGTGGATAGAATTCTGAACTTGAAATTATAAAAACCTGAATTTTAATTCTACCTCAAATATTTGCTAGCTGTGTGATTTGGCAAAAGTCACTTAACCTCTA
Source organism: Antechinus flavipes (assembly GCF_016432865.1). Classification (NCBI taxonomy): domain Eukaryota; kingdom Metazoa; phylum Chordata; class Mammalia; order Dasyuromorphia; family Dasyuridae; genus Antechinus; species Antechinus flavipes. Next base: position 133,807,843 of record NC_067402.1, on the reverse strand, counting down.
TGATCTTCAGTTAACTCATCTGTAAAATGGGGATAAAAATAAAACCTACTTTTAGGTTGTTGGGAAGATCAAAAGAAAAAAATAAACTCTTAGCTAACATTTACATAGCTTTTTGAACTTTGCAATTATTTGCGATTATTCTACTGATAAAAAAAATAGTTTCACATTCAGTATACTAAAAAATGCTCTCTGTTATAGAGAGTTCCAAAGTTTTAAGAAGTCTATTTATTCCTGTATGTAGGAGATTGAAATGCATGCGGCACCCTGAATGTAATGTCAGTTGTCCTTCTTAAAATCATTCTTTCCAAGATGATGATGTAAAAAAGATAAACCTGTCACCACTAAACTCTATTTCTATTTAATTCTGAAAATTAAATGTAACAATCACAACAAACATCAGAAAACTGATCTTTTATTACAGAGGGCAGAAGCATTTTGATGGTGGATGGAATTGTTGAAGTACTCTAAAATGATAGATCGTATTATATCAAGAGGAGATATTTTCTCACTCCTGAATTTTTGAATTAGAGACAGTTGATGAATTCAACCAACTAGTAAATCAAAAAAACAAAAACATGAAAAGCAGGCCATGATTAACAATTCATGTCCTATTAATGGAAATAGAAAAGAAAAAACTTAATTTGGTATTTATGAGGATGTCATACATTCTTCCATGAGTGTTGTGTCCTAGGTCTGAGCTACAAAACCAATATAATAAATGTGTCATTATTCGTCAAACTTTATTTGTTATTTCTCTGCATAATCTTTCATATCAATAACTTGCTGAATAAAAATGACAGCAATGCCATGAAATGAAATTATGCTATGCATTTTGTGCCATTGTGCTCGAATATGCATCAATAAAAATAAAAGAGAGTTTTAAAGCTGGTTATAGAATTTAAGGTTTTTGGCTTTTTTTTAAATTTTATAGCCAACATCCTTTTGATTAAAACTAACAAAATATTCACATTTGAGTAATGGTGATTCTTTGTCCAAACCTATCTATAATGATAAGAAGCATTTGACATGTTTCTCTGTATATTTTGTATTTTTTATCATGATATCCTGGGGTCTCATAATTGCAATATGCCAAACATATGTGCATATATACATATATGTATTTATGAATGTATATTGTATATCTATACACACACACACATATATATATATATGTTTGATTGTAGAATCTTAGAATAAAAAAGCATTTTAATAGTCATCTAGCTGTATCATTCTCAAACTGTTCTACAGAATCCTGGAGTTTTGTGATATAATCCAGCAATTAGGGATGAATACAATGATAATTAAGTTGCAATTGATAAATAAGCACACATCAAAAATGGGGCAAATCTCTGTCTGCTGAGTAATGCCATATCTGGTTTCAATGGTAACTGCTTCTGGAAAATGCCCCACCATCTCTTTCTCATCGCTCCAATGCTTATTTTAGTCACAGTTACTGCCCAATTCAGGACCTGGGCCAGAGGCAACGTGGTAAGACCACAATAGACCTTAAGGGTAACAAAATTAGTGGAAAATGGGGATGGAGAGGGAAAGAATGTTGAAGTGCAGAGAATCAGGAGTAGAACTGGGAAAGGAATGAAGCCATGGCTAGAGCTGACCTGTGTACTTCATCAAAATAGAAGCTCCTATAAGACAAGAGGATCACACAGTAAGAATTATGTAGAAATTATGCTGTGAAAGTAGGATTTTCCAGGGTGAGAAGGCAGCTTGAAACATGATGGCAAAGTCCAAAGTTGGAAGACGAACACAGAAAGGAATGAAGGATGATTGGGAAAATCAAGATCTGTATTTATATCTCTCCTTGAATCATCAGTAGAAAATAAATATTTGTTAAGTGATAATGAAATGAATAAATGGTCATGTCGTACTTCAGTTATTGTTATCATTATACATATACATAAGTATAGTACATATATGCATCATATGTATTTTATTTATATTCAATGTGAGCATATATGTATAAATATGTAGATATTGATATATTTATATTTACATTTTCATGCTGATACACATAGGCTCATAGATTGTAATTCTTTGTAGTGAATGCCATTATATTATTTAGCTCATTCTTTTGATTGGTCATTTGTGATATTCTTTGCATATAGTAGGTACTTCATAAATGTTAGTTAAATTTTTTTTGTTGTTGCTAAATTGTACAAAACAATATATCAAGCTGCCATGTAAAGCAAGAAAAATTATTTAAGATTAGGAAATGGTTTCTCTTCTAGCCAGAACTCATAATAGAGTTATAAGTCTATGCTTGAGTGGTTTCTTTTGGGATTATATCCATGATCAGTTCTGCCCTTTAGAAAAGAGCATTTTAAGATATATGTTTTACTCAAATGACCCTTTGCTCCTCAAATCATTTTTCAGAGTTTGTATGTGACCACATACTAATAACACATGCACACTCACTACTTTCTTGTCTGAGACAAATGATAATTCTGACACTTAGCAATGTATCACTTTCAAAGGGGCCAAGGATTTATTACACTGGAATGTGAGTGGTCAGAGCTTGGGGAGAGAATCTGAATGCACTGGCCAAGGAAGCCTTTTGAAATCCTTTCCTTACGCTGTTATTGGATGGGAAAAGGTACAAAACCATTTTTTTTTTATTTTTTTGTAAAAACATAAGGTGTCTTTTGTCTTCACTGAATTTGTCTTTGTCCCTTTGATATACAAAGAAAGGAAAAAGTGTTGTATCACAGGGTTAAATCTCACAAAGCTTCCAAAAGGAAGTCATTAGAGATGCATTTTCTTTCTTAGTATTAATGAATACACACTACACTCCTTGGAGGAAGTGCAGTCAATTTCAACATTAACACATTTTCCTCCAGTCAGACTTGTTCAGACATGTTTGGGTTAGCGATTTTCCATTCCGACTTGGCAGCATCTTGAAGAGCACTGATACTCAAGGAATATAAAAACACATAGTTGAATATGCATTGTCTAAGTTTTTATGCTTGATTTTATTTTTGTTTAGATGAAAACATTTCTTGTTATTAGGTTACTAAAAGACTGTTTTATTCCTGGAATCCTGGGATGAAAAATGGAGAATGAGTCAGTCATAGTAATAATGACGATAATAGTACCTAACATTTATATAGTTCCTAGATACATTATCTCATTTGATCCTCATGACAATCCTATGAGGTAGTTGCTATTATTATCCCTAGGGAAAACCAGTGAGATTAGCAAAGTTCTATCTACATAATAAATGTAGTTTCATAGTAAATGAAGTATTTTTTGCTACATGCTTTGTCCTTCAGTAACATTGATCACCTTCATTTATCTCCAGTTCAAGGCAACCTTGATATGTCTACCCTTTGTTCTTCTTTGTGGTCTGAATTTGTAAATCATTGTGGTTACATTTAATTGAATATAACAATTTGTACAGCATTTTGGTGTTTGCAAAGCAGATTACATATTTGTTTTTATATCTCATTTGAAAATCACAAAAATTCATGTGACATCTGGCATAATGCTTCATTGAAAATATTATTATTCCCATTTTATAGATGAGAAAACAGACACAGAAAATGAAGTTACTCAATGCTGGTGACATAAATAGTGGCACATTTCAAGTGTCAGAGATAGCATTTGAACTCAAAGTCCAATTCCAAGTCCACTTCTATTAAATGATGCTGTCACCTTAAACATAGTCAGGGTGCAACAGTATTTTGCAAAGCTTCAAGAGTCTAAGTACTCCTAGCAACTGGTAACCTTTAGCTCTTTGAAGATTTTTAGAAGAATTATTTTTACATATTATTACACTAAATCTGAAAAACTTCATGGAATATTCCACTTTTATATTATAACCACTTTTTTTGTTGTTCAATTGTTTTCAGTTTTGTTTAACTCTTTGAGACCCCATTTGGGATTTTCTTGGCAAAGATATTGGAGTGGTTTTCCATTTCTTTCTCCAGTTCATTTTATAGTTGAGAAAACTGAGGCAAATAGGGTTAAGTGACTTGCCCAGTATTACACTGTTAGTAAGTGTCTGAAGCCAGAACTGGCACCTCATTTGTTTTCTCAACAATAGAAAAGAGATAATATTATGTTTAATACTTTATTTTGTTTAATATTATTATTATTAAAATGAGTTCATGTATGTAAAACACTTTTAAAAATTTAAGGAACTATGTAAATGCTAACAATATTGCAACTTGGTAAATTGACTGACTAAATGAAATGTGCTGTAAGTGCATTTTTCTCTACCAATGTAAATATGCATAAAAATGCCCTGGATGTCCTTACACAACTTCAGCATGACTTAAGCTTCATGATGACAAGAGAAATGAATGCATACTCATCTGACTGGTGCTTATTTTTGAATATAAGTTCCCAGAAGGCAAGAACAGCATCCATCCAAGTTAATTTGTATAGTGTTGAGCAGTGTACTACCTCATAATAAATAGTATTTGATGAGAAAAGGAAAATAGCATAGATAACCTCATTTCAAGTCTAGTACATGCTTTTCTTTCTCTTTTCCCTAAGATAGTTCTGTGCTCCAGAATTCACTTTTAATGGAGTCTTGAATTAAAATGAAATCAACTTTTCCTGCTAGATAAGGGGTGGGGGGAGGGGAGGGGAAATGGTGATGGCAATTTTACTTATGTCATTTAAGCAAAAACCTTTGGGACATCCTTCACATGCTCCCCACACCAATGAGAAATGACAGCAAAGCACTGAGAAGCTGGGGAACAATAATTGAAAACTGCAGTTGGACCCTATTTAAATTCCTGTAGGCATTTCATGACTCTCTCCATCAAATTATGCAACACCATAACTATACTCTATAACTATACATATGTGATTTTTGTCCCCTTTCTCCATTGAACTTAAAACATAGCAAAATAAAGCTCAAGTACTTTTCATGCTTTGCAAAAGGGATAATAGCTGATTATCACTAGTTCACCACTCTTGGATATGAACTTGAAAGGGTTCTGAAAATTGAATGTTGAATCACCAATGGTAAAAAAGATGCTTTAATTTTACAACATAGTTGGTTTTCAGATAACAAACTAAAGGTTCCATTAAATGTAACTTTCAAAAACAACCATCCAAAAAAGAGATTAAGAAAAAAATAATTTTTCCAAGAAGTAATATTTTTAAACATCAGGGTGATATTTTTCAATGTAAATTGACTGTTTTGTTTAAATCCAATTAATACTCTAATTAAAGATATTACCTTTGGACAAAATTGGAGAAATATTTGATTTTATCAAAATCCCATTAATTTTTTTTTTGTTTACTCTATTCTTCTTCTACCAATTATCAACATGTTCAGGTATAAAAAATATATTTCCCCTAACCCTTCATATTTTCTCTACTGACTTTTTTTGACCTTCAGAAAAGACAAGCCTGTTCCCATCCTTCCTATGTCTCATTCATCTTCCACAGTGTTTTTGCTAAGTTCTCTAAATAAAATTAAAAGGAAAAAAAAGAGAATCTTCATGCTTAAGAAGTTAACACTTTTCAAGACTGGGTTCTAGCAATTTTGTCTGAGACAAGCTGGCAATGCTCAAAACTGGAAGAATAAGTTTCCAGCACTTTTATCCTGCATAGCTTGTTCTATACAATTTCTATATGATATTAACTGTTATTGGAGGCCATTATCCTAATTCTATGAAGATGGGATAGCTGGAGGTAGGGGAGGGAAGGATCAGTGAAACTCATGTAAGAGAAGCTACATGAATATAGCAACACGAGTTCCCTTTCTTATAGTAGTTCTCTATGAAAGCTTCTTATAGGATACATTGCTGCTATTTCCAGTGAACTGAAGTATAAACTGCTTTCTATGTGCTTTTCATTTTTCTATCCTGTCCAAGTCACCAAACAATGTAATGTTTCTTTATACTTTGTTCCTCATTATTCAAACTTCAGATTACTCTGTATGAATTTTACATATCATTCTTTTAGATCACTCTATATGAATAGGCAATCATGATCATTTGAAAAATTGGGTTCCAGTTATATTTATTCCTCCCAAATTCAATGGATACAAAGAATCATAGAATGTTAAACAGAAAAGATTTCATCCACACTTTTTTCATTTAACAGATAAGGAAACTGATTCTTCCAATTTGCTTTTGCCTTTCAGATTTAGTCATATGGTTAGCTGCAATAATCACAGAAGGCTAATGAATCAGCAGTGGCCTTGCCTATACCAAGCACTAAATTTGGCCATTTATATTTAATTTCTCCCTCTTTCTGCCATGCCCATGCCCAATTCCATATAATTTGGCAGATGGGCCATATGGTTCATCCAATCTCATCCTTATAATGACTAAAACAACTGAATTGACTAGGCCACTTTGTTGCTTTGTTATTTGGAGCACATGGGGACAAACTGTAATTGTCTCCAAAATTTTAAAGAATGAAATACACTTACTAAGTAGGAATCTGTTTCTAAAGTCAGTGTAGGTAGAAATTCAATATTAAGAAGGTATCAATTATGGCAAAGAAAGGCAGCCTGCTGGTTGGGGGACAGAGAATATAGACAAGAGCCTGGATTTTTGTTCCATAAAGAGAAAATTAATACTGGACAGGGGACTTGAGGAATTAATTTTTTTTTTTAAGTGGGAACAGTAACATTCTAAGTAGTAAAAGTAATTCTAAATAGTAATTCATATTTCTCCAATACTTTTGTGTTTACAAAGCACTTTCTCAATTATTTCATCAGTTTCACAAATAACTCTCTGAAATAGATATTATAGATCATATTCTTGTCAGTTGTAGAGTTAAGGAAACTGAAACTTAACAGTTATATGGCTTACTTATGGTCATACAGCCGATAAGGGGTATATGGGTACTTAAGAAGAACTAGCACCTCCTCTTAGGTTGTTCAAGTCCTTTTTAGAACTGATCATTCACCTGTGATGTCCATCCAGCACTCAACTCTCAGCTGTACCTCCAAAAAGCTGTAGCATACACAGCAGCCACACCTTGGTAAACCATCTCAGCAATGGGCTAAATCAGATTGCAAGTAACTGATGGTCCACAAACACATTGGTTCTTTAGGAGGTAGTTAACTGAAGTATATGAAGACTTCCCCCAGTGGCCATGAAGGAGGCAGAAATAAGCATTGTGAAGTGTTTAGAGTTTGGTCAGACATACAAACTGCCAAGGTCATCTACCAAATCCTAGGCAATCCCCTGACCACTGTCTTCTTACTGGACTTCAGTGTATCTGGAAGAGATAGTGAGGTTGACAATTTTGTGCAATTTTGCCTCATTTAAATCCAATTTACCCATGAGTCAAGACATTGCCCTGTGATGTCATTAATTCTCTTCTAAAATGAAGGGCAAATAATAGTAGCTAGTAAATGTTGGAAAGGAAATTTGAATCCATGTCTTCTTAATTTCAAATCAACTTTGCTGCTTTCTTTCTCTTAGTACTTGATCAAATGTTCACAAAGATAGGGCAAATGTTAAATCAGCCTGGAGGCATCTCAATGTATTTGATTAAACCTTTATCAGACAGCTAGCTGTAAGGCACAGTGAATAAAGTAAGAAAGATCAGCATTCAAATCTGACCTGGCTGTGTGATCCTGGGCAAATCACTGAACCCCTTCCTAAAAGTGGAGAAGGAAATGGGAAACCACCCCAGAATCTGCCCAGAAAATTCCACAAATAATTGGTCCACAGAATCATGAAGAGTCAGACACACATTGAACAATAAATAACATAGCTTTACGTATGCTATTTTCTCTGGAATGACCTTCTTAACTATAGCTATCTTTGAATTATTGAAATCCTACATGTACTTCATCTCAGCTTAAATGAGACTTTTCTTTTGAAGGCTTCCCTGTTTCTACCAATGAGAAATGTTCTTTTCTCCAAACTCTCAAGGCAACTTGTTTTCCTTCTACACATTACTGATACTCTATTTTATATTATAGTTAATAGTATATATTTGTTTCCCTTAGAAGATTATATTTCTTCTATTATATTATAATGTTATAATAACATATACTATGGCAGATGGTATACATTATCTCCCTCACTAGATTGTAAACTCCTTAAATACAAGAGTCCTTGTTCATCTTAGGGGTATATTCACTTTGGCTTTGTATTTCCTTCAGAATTAGTTTCCTGTTTTTGAGACAGCTATGTGACACTGTATATGGTGGCAAGCCTGAAGAAAAGAAAAAAACAGGACCATATTTTAAACTTGGTCCCAGTCACTTACTAATTATATGACTTCAAGCTAATAACAATTTATATGTGTCTTAATTTCCTCAATTCCAAAATGGGGATTATATTAGGTCCTAGCTTCCAGGACTGATATCAGTTGTAAAGTACTTAGCATAAGTTCCTTGCACATAGTAAGCATTTAATAAATGGTCATTTCTTTCTCCTCTTGCTTTCCCCTGGTGCTCAACCTTTGTTGAGCACATCATAAAAACAATAACATCATAAAAATCAGAATTGCTAACACGTCCTCACTGTTGGAATTTTGACTAGTATAATCATTAGGACCCCCAACTCTGGTTGAACACAGAAAAGATAAAGGGAACCAAATTATCAAATCTTGGAGGCAGACAATATTCAAATAAGAAAGTCTGAGTGGAAGCAGCTATGGCCTGGTGCCAAGAAGAGATGACTAAGCGAAAAAGAGGAGATGAGAGAAAAGATAAATTGGGAACTGAAGGTAGCCTGTGACAGGATCATACGATCAGATGAGAGCTGTTGATCACTGCCAAGAGCTGTTGTCCTGAGTCAGGATCAAATCTCTTCCTGAGCTCCTTTTAGCAAGTGCTCTGCCCGCTCTAAATTTTTAAAGAATCCATGACTGAGAGCCAGAATACTGATGGTCCCTTAAATTTTCTTGAACTAGCAATGATTACTACTTATATTTAAACGTCTAGGCAGTTGTCTAATGCTTATGGTATCTAAGTTAACACAGATGCTAAAAGGCCAAGGATAACATCACATGAATTTCCAAGGCTGATTTCTGACTTTCCAATGCCTACATTTTAAATCTTCAGAGTTCAAAGATTTTGTACCTGTGAACCATTAATTATTAACCTTTTTAAAGCTGAGACTCCACCACTGATTACTCATCTTCACAATGTTTCCTTTATTTTTTTCAGCATTGCAAAAGCCTCATTTGGCTTATATAAAAATAAAAACTTAGAAATTCGCAAATCACTTTAGGGCATAATGAAAGGAAATTTGAAAATAATTCTTTTCACATTTTCTAGTTGCTTAATACAGTTAGGATAGGTAGGTTAGTTACTTAGTGTTAATGAAGCCAAGGTTATTGACTTAGGAATCTCCCATAGGGAATTCCTAATTCCACACTCCTTAATTCCAAATAGACATTCTTAAAGTACAAACTGTTGGAAACTGGGTGACTTGGGCAAGAGAAATATGAATAATTTAGTATAAATTCATCATTATAACCAGAAAAGAAAAGTAAAAAATCATATCTGATTATGGATAATCTTCTGTGTTATCTCCTTATAAAAGGGAATTTTAATTGTTTTTTAGTTCTTTCACCTGAAAGTACATTGATGCCAGTGGATAACCTAAAATCAGCTTTAGATTTATAAGCCATGTAATAGGTTTGTAACCCAGAATTAGAAAAGACTCCACAGGCCAGCTATTCTAGCCCCTCTTCTCTAATATTACAGAAAGGGAAAATGTGCTCCAAGAAGTTTAAATAAATTGCTAAAGATCACATCTGCAGAAGGTATCAGAACTGAGGATTGAACCTAAGTCCTGTGTCTCCAGAGCCAGCAATATTTTTACTTTACCATAATCCTCCTTTTGCTATCTGAATGTTAAGCTTCCAAATTTCTTTGAATATATGAAAAGTGAAATAAAATGTCTGTATTAAGTGTCTCTCAAAGCTCCTATTCTTTGCTTAGAAAAATTATTGTGATGGTAATGAGGAGTTCAATCTATACCATATAACTGACCAAAGAAAATTTCATATTAGTTTTTTTTTATTATCTTTACATTTTGTCAATGCAATATAAAATATAGAGAGTATAACAAGCTTCAGAGTCCATAGTCCATTGAAAACAGATGATTACATTATTGGTAAAATGGAAACTGATGGAACAGTGCATAGCAACTTATGCAAATATGGTCTTTAATGCTTCCACTAGAAAATAAGGATAGGAGATCATCTCTATTTTATAATCTCTCCTTGTTTGGTGACAGTAGTTCTGAAAATTTTTAATCTCATTTTTAATCTTCTTGAGTATCCTAAAGAGCTTTTGGATATATTGATTATATTTATTGATATTTCCCATATTAGAAAATTAATTCTGTATTTTTGTGAAAAATTGAATTTTTGTGTTATTTTTGTATAATACTTCTTGTATTATTATAAAAATAATTTTGACTTACAGTTAAATCAAAAGGGTCTTAGGGACTCCAAATCTCTACTATATATTTTGAAAATCATTCCTCTACAGGATAGAAGAAGCAAAGGACATAATTTTGGTACCAAGGGCCATGATTGGAAATTTAGCATAACTGAATTTGCATAATAGCAAAGTTCTCTGCCATGTATTTTTTCCTGTATATAAGGCTGCATAATGCATTTAAAACAAGATACACTATTTCACAAAAGACAGTGTATCTCTGACAGTAGCTAAATGACTTTCCAAATGTAATACACACACACACACACACACACACACACACACACACAAAATGCATCAGCCTAGCCATTAAGAAGAAACAGATTTTGGAGAGGTAAGAAAGTAATTATTCCCATCAAAGTGTCTATGATTGCCCAAGTCTTATTATGCTATTTTTCTCCTTTCTCTTAACTAGGTGAAGTTCTAATGATCATTGGATAAGGTCCCTTTAAGCACTAATGGGGCAAAATCACCAGATACTCCATAGATTCCTATATCTTTAAGTTTCTTTCTAACTTATTATTGTTCTTATACTTAGTCCTGCTATCTTGTTTGTACCTTTCTTTTTTCATTGAACCAAATTTCTTGTGCACTGGCCACTTGGCCTGGATTCCTAAGTATTTAAGGCTATTCTGTCCTATTCTGGTATTCCCTGGTACATTATAGGTGACCCATCAGTTAGATCAAGTGATCCCTCTGCTGCCCCATACCATGACCAATGAAAAAGCACACACTTTGAGCCTTGACTTACTTACTTTCTTTCTTTCTTTCTTTCTTTCTTTCTTTCTTTCTTTCTTTCTTTCTTTCTTTCTTTCTTTCTTTCTTTCTTTCTTTCTCTCTCTCTTTCTTTCTCTCTCTCTTTCTTTCTCTCTCTCTCTGTCTCTCTTTCTCTCTCTTTCTTTCTCTCTTTCTCTCTCTCTTTCTTTCTCTCTTTCTTCCTTTCTCTTTTCCACCCTTCCTTCCTTCCTTCCTTCCTTCCTTCCTTCCTTCCTTCCTTCCTTCCTTCCTTCCTTCCTTCCTTCCTTCCTTCCTTCCTTCCTTCCTTCCTTCTTTCCTCCCTTCCTTCCTTCCTCTCTTTCTCTTTCTTTGTTTCTTTTTTTTTTTGCTGAAGCTTTTGTGTGTATACATAACCACACACATATATGTAAACATATATAGATGAGTGTATATATGTGTGTGTATATATTTACAGTATATATATATATATATAGTAAACAATTAATAAATGCTAGTGATTGATTGACTAGTCATCAATTTCCAGACTGACTAGTCATCAATTCTCAGACATACAGTACATTTCCCAGTCTACATTCCAATTTTCCTAGTTTGCCAGTTTGCCCTCTACTGGAATTACTTTTGAGAGATCAGAATATCATCATGTTACAAAGCAACATCAGGAGAGAAATATAGTCGAGACAATCTTCATTAAATTTCCAAATCACAGAATTAAGAAAGACCTTGGGCACCAAGTCTAAAAAAAAAAATCCTATCAATAACACATCTAACTTAGCTTGATGGTTCATAATGAGGGGAGCGACTGCTTCTTGAGTAGACCATTCCACTTTTGGATAGCAGTAATTATTAGGAAGATTTTCCTTAAATCAAACATAAATTTGCTCTTTTGTAACATCTAACTTTTGGTCCTGGTTCTTCCATATATAGCTAAGCAGGATGGGTCTAATCTTCCTTTCACAAAGGATAGCCTTTCAAATACTTGAAGACAATTATTATAACTTCTTCCATCTTCCCTTCATAACTAAAGTTACCTTAATACAAATAACATAACAAGTGAACTGCTAACTGGTTATGATAATCTTTGAGATCTAAAAACTTAACTTGCAATGTCTGGTGTTTGTTTTTTACTGGATTAAACTATTGAGAATCCAAGTAATCTATAGATTTGTATACATGTATATACCTATATAACAAAGAATTGAATAGCATGTCCTATTTTCTACCTATGGAGATGAAAAACATCTAGATTCATATCTTCAATCTCTGAGCTAAGAAGTCAAATTTTATAGAAAGCTAAAAATTACCACACAAAGAGAATTATTTTCAATCTAAATCATAGAACTTGCCCCATAAAGATATTGTATAAATGTTATTCTGAAAAATTAAAATATTTCACACCATAGAATAACATTTTGTCTTTTATTCTAGATAATATACTTCCCCATACATTAAAAGAATAAAAATCATTCATCCATCAGCTGTCACTTCAGTTTTAAGACTGCAAGACTGGGCTCCAAGGCAACTGCTAAAAACATTACATAATCCCCTTTCATAGAAAGTATTCCTATATTAGCTAGAAGGATTCTGGGACACAGGGAAGGTTCTGATGAGTTGTTTTGTATTGAATTAATCTTTTCCAACCAATACTTCAACAATTCAGTATTCTTTTTTTTTTCATTTTATGTTTGAACTTAACTTAACAAATACCAATTAAAATGAGCATTTCCATGTGCATTATAGAACTGAAGAGAATACAAACACAGTGAAACTCCATTATGTAGAATTTAGTATGTTCATGTGCGTATGCATGTGTGTTTATGTACAACGTGTGTGTGAAATTTAACCAGTAGCTTTCAAAGCTGTTTTGCTTCCATGTGTCCAATTTTAAGTTCCCTAAATCCTCTTTATAAGGAGGAAGGTACCATTCCTAAACTCCACTAAACTTTTTAAAAACTGACAGTAAAAAAATATATATATATATATATATATATAGTTATAGTTATAATTATAGTTATATCTGGAATTACTCTGAATGTCAGAATTTGATTTCCACTAAAATCTCATGATATAATGTGTTTTTTCAAATTTAAGTTCTGATAAGGGAAATTATGTGTTTAGCAGTAGATTCTACTGAGTCCTTCATTCCACCTACAAGCACATCTATAATGCTGATTGCCTTCACATTTCCACTTAGGCTATAAAAATGCAGGTTGACTTGGCTTGCTAGTATCTTTTTAGCTGTAGGATACCAAACTATTTTTAACATGATGATTTAAATGAAAAAGACAACATGAGGTACAATCTAGGCACCTTGGCTAGCATGCTAATTAACATGTCAAAAAACTGAGATGAATGATGTGATATCTACACAGCAATAAGCATGATAAAGAGTTCCTCACTGTTGGTTTAAAATTAATTTGTATTTCTATATTATATATGTATTATGTATTTTAAAATATCAGTTTATTATGAAAAGGAAAATGACAAATATTGGGGAGCAGGATAGAATGTGGCAAAATAGGTACACTATTGCTTTTTTGGTAGAGTACTGAACTGACCTGACTATTTTGGAAAACAATGTGAAAATATGCCCAAAGTACTATAAAATTGTGCATACCTTTTTGACCAAGCAGTACCACTACTAAGTCTATATTTCAAAGAGATCAAAGAAAATAAAAAGTATATATATATATATATATATATATATATATATATATATATGCCTATATATTTATAGTAACTCTTTTTTGTCATGCTGAGGAATTGGAAATTGAATAGATGCCCATCACTTGGGGAATGGTTGAATAAGTTGTGATTTATGATTGTAATAGTATTATTCTATAAGAAATGATAAGGGAGATGGTTTTAGAAGAACCTGGGAAGACTTAAATGAAGTGATTCAAAGTTAAATGAGCATAAATAGAATGCTGCACACAGTACTAGTAATATTGCAACAATGATTAAGTTATTGTAATCAATACAGGGATCCAAGATAATTTCCAAAGACTCACAAAGAAAAAATGTTTACTACATCTAGAGAAAGAACTGATAAGCTTTATGTGAATTATATTTTTTCAGATTGAATTATATTTTTCCCTTTATTTCTTACCTTTAAAAAAATTGCAACATGGGTTAATATGGAAATATGTTTTGCATGATTTCATATAGCTTCCTTTTTGATGGGTAGGGAAAGGGCTAGAGGGATGAAAAGAACTGGGAATTTTTTTTTAAATGTTAAAATATAATTTTTAAAAAGGAGAGAAAATGTCAGCATAGTCTGCATACATGTGTATTTAAGAAGGGACAAAGAACAAGATTGTTGAAATCAAACAAGAATGACTAATTGCCAATTTCAGAATAACTTGAGGTTTATGAGGGAAACTAAGGATAGTTAAAGGTTTTTGGTTGTATTTTTAAAACTATATTTGGAGGAAAAGAAGATATGGTATCATTAAAAAAATGATAAAGCCTTTTCTTGGAGAGAATAGGATAGTAGTAATTCACAACAGAAATAATAGCTCATACATACGTACATACATATATGTATATACATATATATACACACACAGACACATATATATGTATATGTATGTATATATATACATATGTGTGTGTGTATATATATATATATATATGCAGAGAGAGAGAGAGAGAGAGAGAGAGAGAGAGCACTTACTGCGTGCCAGACATTGTGCTCAGGGTTGTACAGTTATCTCAATGAGAAGACAGCATTGCTCAATTCATAATTTGCTTCTCTATTCTCTGCAAAAGAAAATGATCTTTATGCTGGAAATGATCAAAAATGTCTATTAAGAAGTTGATACTCAAAATATGTAAAGCGTTAATAGGAGAGTAACTTGTTGAATTCATGCCACCTGGACCAGATGAACTACATTCTTGATTCTTAAAAAATAAAACATGCAGGTGCAATTGCTGAGTCACTCACATTGATAGTTAGAATAATGAAAAAAAAAATGAAAAAAATATCATCAGACTGGAGAAGGGCACATATTGTCCTGATTGTCAAAACAGAACAGTCTGAAGGCAATAAACAAGTAAGCTTGAATTTACTTCCTGGGAAATCCAAAGAAAAATCATTAAAGAGAAAGCATATATTTAGAAAAGAAAAATGGCAATTATAAAATCATTTTGTTTCATTAAGAATAGGCCATTGCAGACTAAATTCATTTAATTTTTTGATAGAATTATTAGACGAGTACATTAGAGCCATATTATTGATACACTGGACTAAAGCACTATGTCTGGAGTTAGGAAGGCTCCTCCTCATAAGTTCAAATCTGGTTTCAGATACTTACTAGCTTTGTGATTCTGGGCAAGTCACTAATCCATTTTGCCAGTTTTTTCATCTGTTAAAAAAGCTAAAGAAAGAAATGGTAACCCAGTCTAGTATCTTTGCTTTAAAAAACAAACAAACAAACTTAAATGGGTCATGAAGTATTGGATAAGACTAAAAACAACAACAACTATTAAATCTGACACAAGACTATAGATCTAGGGCTGAAAGAGTAACAAAGCTTTTGATAAAGTATCTTCTAATACCATTATAGTGAAGATTGAGGAATATAGATTATATGATAATACCATATACATATAACTGGACTCAAAGAGTAATTGTTAATATTTTAATGCCCATATAATAGAAGACCTCTACAGGAGTACTTCAGGGTTTTTTGCCTATTTGCCATTTAACATTTTTATCACTGATCCAAATAAAAGCATAAGTTGACTACTCATCAAATTTACATATGACATAAACTTGGAAAGAAAAGCTAGAATGCTAGATAGCCAAGTTAGATTCCAAAATGAGATGAAATTCAGTAGAGGTAGATTTAAAGTCTTGTGTTTAAGTACAAAAGAAAATCAGCTTCACGATATAAGATAAGGGAGATAGGATAGACAGCAATTGTTCTGAAAATGATCTGGGAGTTTTAGTGGATTGCAAGTGTGATATGTCTGTCTCCCTCAGGTCCTCAATGAATGTTATTTTAGGTTTCATTAAGAGCAACATAGCTTCCAGAAATAGAGCAGTGATGATCCCACTGCTGACCCTCTTTCAGACCTCATCTGGAGTACAGTTCTAGGAAACACAGTTTAAAAGAGATATTGATGAGTTTAAGTGTTTAAGGGATAGCCACCAATATGGTAAAAGCCCTCGAATATGAAAACTGCATTAAAGTGATTGAAGACTTGGATAAATTGTTCTTCTTGGCTTCAGGAGACAGAATGAGGAAGAATAAATGGAGCTACAAAGAGAAGAATTTAGGTTTGATGTCAGGAAAATCTTCTAAGCAATTCAAGCCATTCCAAAGTGAAATGGTCTACCTCATGAGGTGGAAGAATCCCCCATCATGGGCAATTTCAAGCAGAAGCTAGATTTGCTAGGAATATTATACTAGGAATTTGAATTCCTTTAATATATGGGATGGACTAGGTTGTTTTTGGATGCCTTCCAGCCCTCAAATCATATAATTCTTTGAAACTATGACCACAAAAGAGCATTTAATGGTAATCACAGAAAGGTTTATTTATTTTATAGTTTAAATAGAATTTAAGTTCTAAAATGAATATCAGTTTGGATTTTAAAATATTTTAATATTCAAGCTGCATATGATTTCAGTTAAGTATTAAATTTGATACAATTAATGTTCATGACTGACAGAGAAAATTGTACTATATTAAAATACAGGCTAATGTTAGTTTGTGCAAAATGAATAGTAACTGAATTATTTTGGCTAAAATCAGAAGACTATAATATATTAGTTTCAAATATATTATTAAGAGAAATTGAAACTTTAAAAACTTTTATAGACAAAGATTTTTTGGAAAGTTTAATTCCATTTCTTTTAAAAAAAACTTTTTTTAAAAAAATAAGCTTCTCATAAGGTCATTCAAATATTTTTATTGCATGTTTAACGAAAATAAGCTTCTTGAAGTCAGGGACTACTTCATTTTTGTCTTTGTACCACCAGAACCAGTATCTCCAGTATAGGGGAAAGTTAAATGCTTATTGAACTGAATTAAATTAAATTGTACTGATGAAAGTAGTGTCAAAAGCCTCATATAAGAAATAAAAAAGGAAATGGAAAGAGGAATTCTCTTTGCCACTATAGTTGCTCTATTTCCCTGCTAACTTTAACAGCATGAAGAGACTAGAGATCAATCAAAAATGGTAGAAGTTACTTGAAGTCAAGAACTGTTTCTCCTTGTATGTTAACATATAGTTGTTTAATGTTGTATTCTCAATTAAAATGTGAGCTCCTAGAAAACAAAGATTATTATTTGTCTTTCATTGTACCTCCAATGCTAAGCAAAGTTCCTGTTACTTACTAATAAATGCTAGTTGAGTGACTGATTTATTTAGTCATCTAGTATGATGAGTAAGAACACTGTATGTAGCATCAGGAAGACCTGAATTCAAAATCTTAGTAGTTGTGTGATCCTGATTAAATTATTTATTTTTTTTCCAGTCTTAATTTCATAATTTGTAAAAGGAGAATAATTATTGCATCTATTTCAGATATGTTGTGAGAATCAAATGAGTATTTTTAACACCATGTCATCAGTTCAATTTAAAAAATTTTTTATTATATGTTTTCTTTTTTAAAATTATTTAATATCTTTTATTTTCCCCAGTTACATATAAAACAATTTTTGATATGCATTTTTAAAACTTTGAGTTTCAGATTCTCTCCCTTACTTCACACACCAATCCCTATTAAGAAGGCACATTGTGAAGTTATACAAAACATTTCCATAAAAGTCATGTTATTAAAGAAAACATAAGTTCCCCACTGCCCCCACCCAAAAAAAGGCCTGAAGAAAAATAAAGTTTAAAAAAAAAAGGATACTTCAATCTATATTCACACAATCAGTTATTTCTCTGGAGTATAAATAGCATTTTCCACCACAAGTCCTTCAGAGTTGTCTTAGATCATTGTATTGTTGAGAATACCAAAGTTATTTACATTTGAATCATCTTATAACATAGCAGTTACTTTGTATGTAGTACATTTCACTTTGCATGAACTCATGGAAGCCTTTCCAGGTTTTTCTGAAAGCATCCTATTCATCATTTCTTATAGAACAATAGTACTCCATCATAATCACATACCACAATTTATTCAGCTACTTCCCAATTGATGGGTATCCCCTCAATTTCCAATTCTTTGTTCTGAGAAAAGAGTTGCTATAAATATTTTTGTGTATATAATTCCTTTTCCTTTTTTTAGTCTTTTTTGGGAATACATGCCTAGTAGTGGTGTTGTTTGGTCAAAGAGTATGCATGGTTTTATAGTCCTTTGGACATAGTTCCCAATTGCTCTAGAGAATGATTGAATCAGTTCATAATTCTAACAAGAATGCATTAATGGGGGTAGCTAGGTGGCTCAGTGGATGGAACACCAGCCCTGAAGTCAGGAGGACCTGAATTCAAACCTGGCCTCAGACACTTAACACTTCCTAGCTGGGTGACCCTGGACATGTCACTTAATCCCAATTTCCTTAGGAAAAAAAAAAAAAAGGTGCCTTAACATTTCATTTCCCCCACATCTTCTCTAACATTTGTCATTTTTCTTTTCTGGACTATTAACCAATCTAATAAGGTATGAGATAATACCTCAGAATTGTTTTAATGTGCATTTCTCCAATCAATGGTGAGTTAGAATATTTTTTTCACATGGCTATAAATAGCTTTATTACTTCATCTAGAAACTATTCACATCTTTTGATTGTTTATTAGTTGGGAAATGATTCTTTTTTTTAAAAAAGAATTCCCTATATGTTTGAGAAATGAGGCCTTTATTGGAGAAACTTGCTTCAAAATTATTTTCATAATTATTTTGATGCCCCCTATTTATTCTATTCTCTCTCTCTTTTCACTCTGTCCCTCCTCAAAGGTATTTTGCTTCCAACTACTCCCTCCTCCAATATGTCCTCACTTCTATCACCCTTCTACCTTCTCTCATCCCCTTCCCCTCCTACTTTCCTTCAGAATAAGGTAAATTGCACTACCCAATTGAGTGTGTATGCTATTCTCCCTTTGAGACAATTCTGATGAAAGTAATATTTATTCATTCTCCCTTCTTTTCCCTTCGTTCCCTACACTTTAAAAACTTTTTCTTGCCTCTTTTAGGATAGATAATTTATGCCATTCTATCTCTTGCTTTTCCTTTTTCTCTGGACATTCCTATCTCATTCCTTAATTTTATTTTTTTAGATATTATCCCTCCATATTCAACTCATAACTCTGTCCTTTATATATACTCCTTCTAGTTCTTGAGTTACAAGTATCATCTTCCCATATATATTAACTTTATCAAGTCCCTTATGATTTCCCTTTCTTGATTATGCCCTTATCCTTCTCCTGAGTCCTGTATTTGAAAATCAGATTTTCTATTCGGGTCTGATCTTTTCTTTGGGTCTGAGCTTTTCTTCATGGATTCTTAAAAGTCTTCTATTTCATTGAATATCCACATTTTCCCCTGAAGGATTATATTTAGTTTTGCTGGGTAAATGATTCTTGGTTGTAATTCTTGTTCCATTGCTCTTCAGAGTATCATTCTAAGCTTTTTGATCTTTCAAAATAAAAGCTACTAAATCTTGTAATATCCTGTCTGTGGCTCCATTACACATGAATTGTTTCTTTCTGGATGCTTGTAATATCTTTTCCTTGAAGTTGGAGTTCTAGAATTTGGCTTTAATTTCATTAAATATTTCATTTGGGAATCCCTTTCAGGAGATAATCAGTAGAATGTTTTAATTTCTATTTTACATTCTGATTCTAGAATATCAGAAAAGTTTTCCTTCGTAATTTCTTGAAAGATGATGTCTGGGCTTTTTTTTTAATCATGGTTTTCAGGTAGATGGACATTTTAAAATTATTTCTCCTGGTTCCATTTTTTAAGTCAGTTTTTCCAATGAAATATTTCCAATTATTTCCTATTTCTATTTCTATATTGGTTTTGTTTTATTGTTTTTTGATTTTTCATAAAAGTCATTACCTTCCATTTGTTCAATTCAAATTTTTAAGGAAGTATTATCTTTAGCGAGCTTTTGTAGCTCCTTTCCTATTTGGCCAATTTTGCTTTTTAAGGCATTCTTCTTCTCATTAGCTTTTTATACTTCCTTTTGCATTACTCTCATTTCTCTTCCCAGTTTTTCCTCTACTTTTTTTTACTTGATTTTCTTTTGAGCTCTTCCATGACCTGAGATCAAGTCTTCCTTTTTTGGGGGGTGGGGAGGGGAGGGAAAGGGAAAGGGGAGGAAGGGGTAGCCTTTGGATATAGGAGCTTTGACTTTATCTTTTTCTGAGTGTGTGTTTTGATCTTCCTTGTCATCAAAATAACTTTCTAAGGAAAGAATCTTTTTTTCTGTTGTTTGCTCATTTCCCCAACCTATTACTTTACTTTTAACTCTTTGTTTCCAGAACAAAGAATGCAATGTTCCAAGTTTCATGAGTTTTGTGAAGCAGTTTTCAGATCTCCTTTTAGGGCCTAAAAGTTTTCAGTTCTTTTAAGGTGGTATGATTCAAGGAGAAGTGTGTTTTCTATTCTTCTAATCTGTACTCTTAGCTGTGAACAATCATAATCTCTCTTCTGCCCTAGAACTGACAGGAGAGTGCCTATCTACATGGTTATAAGTTCTGGCATGCTAATTCCTCCTCAATCTGGGACTGTGAGCCAGGACATCCCTGAATCTGAGTATGGCAAAGGAACAGAGTCTTACCTCAGTACTAGCAAAGAGATCCCTATAATCTCCCAACCAGCTGTCCCACGCTGTTACCATGGACTTATTATGTGAGCTAAGACCTCTGGAAGCTGCCCCTGGCACTGTTAATTCAGTGGGTTCCAAGGCCAGCTCCTCGTTTGCTGGAGCTGAGGCTACTGGTTCAGCCTGAGCTAGACTCCATTCCACTCTTACTCTGGTGTGACAGATTTTTCCTGCTGATCTTCTAAGTTGTCTTTCGCTGGGAAATTGTTCCATTCTGTCACAAAAAGATAGAATTTTGTTTAGAGTCATTATTTAAAGGCATTTGGAAGGAGAGCTCAGATGAGTCCCTGCCTTTAGTCTACCATCTTATCTTCACTTCTCCCTGTTTAAATTTTTTAAATCAAAAATAGCTATTCAATAATATTGAATTAAATAGCTAGATTTTATTTAAAAATAATATTGCTTATATTGATAATATATCTTCACAATTATCAATATGACTTTTTCACAATATGTAAAAATTGCTGAATTGCTGAATATTTAGATAATAGTAATTTTGCTATTGTCACTAATGAAAATGGAATATAATTAAAAGCAATGGTAGATCTGTCCTATTGTGTGTTTGTTTGTTGTCTCTTAAATCTTAACTACATATATTCCAAAGGTAATCTGTCTTAAATGAGACTTAGAGCAAACTCTTTACCAATCTTCTTCTCACATGTTTTTCCCATGTTTTCTGAGATTGGTTTTATATTCTACATTATCTGGAGACTAATCATTTTCTTCTTCTTCATCATTCTTCATAGTGTTATGCAAATAAATTTTCCTAAAAGCTGGTATCACATATGTAGAAGGAAATAACAAATTTTTCCAGGCTCTTTGTCAAGAAAACACCATGGACAGTACAGAACAAGAGTCAGAGACAATCAAACAACTGAATTATGACAGCAGCAACCACATATCTTGATATATCAAAGAAATCAAGTGATTACTGGCTAAGGAGTATCTTTGTTCTTTCAGCTTCCTTGTTTAGAGATAACACATCATTTAAACAATTCTAAGAATTATTAATAATTTTCAACATATGTCCATTTCCCAATTTGGGAATTTTACAATTTATTTAACCAAATGAAGCAGGCCAAATGTGCTGTAATTACATGTTGTGTTGCCTTTCTTATTTTTATTATTGGGACATTTTTCATTTTGTTCAGTTCATGACATCATTGGGATTTTCTTGGCAAAGATACTAAAGTGGTTTGCCATTCCCTTCAAAAGCTCATCATTAGGAATCTAAGGAAAACAGGGAAAATTACTTACCCAGGGTCACATTGCTAGTAAATTTTGAGACCAGATTTGAATTAAGCAAATCTTATCTTCCTAATTCCCATCCCAGCATTTTATTCTCTGTGCCACCTAACTATCCCACTTTTTAATACCCTCGTATTAATTTAAACCTTTACTGTAACCAGTTAACTATTTGAACAAGAACTGATTGTGATATCACTCAAATATTGCTAATATGCCATTCCTATTTGTTAAAATATAATTAATTTCACATTTTATGATCTAACATATAATCATAACAAGTGCCTTTTGACTCTTTTCTTATAAAAAGTATTCATAATGTACAGGCATGAGGTTTTTTAATAAGTATATATGTCTTTGTACTCTTGCAATTCTTGTTCCAAAAGTGTATTTCCCCCAAAACTTTTTTGTATTGCCCTTCCTCTATGTCCTATCTTAATATTAAAGGCCTCAAATATCCATTTCTATTATAGTTTAGCTTAGATGATCTTGTCAAATTTTTCTTAGAAATGTTTTTTTTTTTTAATTTCTTCAATATATAAAGAAGCTCTTGGTAGATGAGATGTAATTATCTTCAGTGTTCTTTTTGCTTAACTTACTATGAATACTATAAGGCAGGATGATGGAATAATTTCTTTTTTTAATGCCTTTGAGCATGCAATAAACCTTAATCTATTAATTAACTTATTCACTTTGTAGAGAATTTGTTTATTACAAACTCTTTGTCTTTTAGTTCCTTTCTAGTAAGGATAGCTGAAAATTTTTAGGTTCTCTAGAAGTATTACTAATTTGTGTCGCTGAGCAAAGATTACAAATTAAAAACATCCAAAGTCAAGACTTGTAAATAGTCTAAAAATTATAATTCTTAGATACTTCTTCCCCTTATACCACTACTCTGCCACCATCACTGTAAAATAAGAGGGTAATAGAAGATCAAAAGCCCTTTCATATCTTTGTTTCATAGTTCACCAAGGCCAAAAAAAAAAATTGATTAATCTATAATCTGCCTTTGGTAATGAGCGTTTCCATATTGGTAAACCTAATACACAAGTATTGGACATTAGACACAATATCAGGATCTTACTCAAATTCCTGCTGGTAGAATCTTCCACAGCTTGAGCTCTGCTGGCAGTCTTTAAGAATTCAGGGCGGTTCCAACCACACAATAAGGTATCATATTAGAACTCTCTGTTCCTTATATGCTCAAGTATGACATCTTTGAAGATTTTGTCATTATCTATGTAATATCCATGTTTACATCAATCAATCGTCAAACATTCATTAATTCATTAAATGCTTACTATGTTCCTGGCAGTATCAAAAGTGCTGGGAATATGTGTGTATGTGTGTATATTTATTCACACATATATAGTATAGTATAGTATACAAGTTACATTAAAGACCGAATCTACTTTATCTTTTTTCTTTGTATCTGCAACATCTAATATAATAATTGCACATAGTAGACCCTTAAAATTTTTAATAAATTGAATATTCTATATTCAGCTTAATGTAGTATCCTACTCATAACAGATATTGAACAAATGCTTGTTGAATGACTGAAGCAATGAATGAATGAATGATTTTCCCTCAAGTATAGTGGAATATATTCATTCTAAGTGTTCTTGTTGTTTGATTTTTTTCAGTCATGTCCAGTTCTTTGTGACCCCAAGGACCATAGTATGGCAGGTCTTTCCATCCTCTACTATCTCTCAAAGTCTATCTAAGTTCATATTCATTGTTTCCCTTGTGTTATCTATTCATCTCATCCTCTCCTGTCCTTTTCTTTTGCCTTCAAGCTTTCTGAACACTGGGGTCTTTTCCAATGAGTCCCATATTCTCATTATATGGGCAAAGTATTTAAGCTTTGACTTTTGTATTTGACCTTCTAGTGAACAGCCTGAATTAATTTCTTTTTTTAAAAAAAAATTGCTTATTCTGAATTCATTTCTTTAAGAATTAACTGATTTGATTTCCTACTAACTGATTTGATCTCCTTGCTGTCCAAGGAACTCTCAAAATTCTTCTCCAGCATCATAATTGAAAAGTGTAGAATCTGTGGCATTCAGCTTTTCTTATAGTCCAACTTTCACAGTCATACATTGCTACTGATAAAACTGTAGCTTTTACTCTAAATATAGTTTAAAATGATCTCATTTGGAAGAAAGGCTGCATTGTCTTAGAAACAGGGAACATGTACATTATCTTACATAATCATTTATCATCTTGACCTTAATGGTTATGCATGAGCTGTTTGGCCACAAGAAGAAAGGTTCACTAACCATAAAAGACCCTAAAGCCAGAATTTGAATCCTTAGGGCCAGTATAAACATTTGCTTTACTTCTTTTGTTTTTCCTCAAAATATAAGGTGGCTGTGAGAATGGTGTAGAAAGGTTTTCAATTTAGTCCAAGGTAAAAATCATCAGGTCAATTACTCATTCATGCACAAATGCTTTTTCTGGGGTGTCAAGCTAACTGCTCTATTTAGTGAAAAACCAATAGTTGTAGAAGTTGAAGAAATTATTTGACAGAATGACTGATCAGTGATTTGAATCTTCTGTTTTAAGCCAGTTGTGTTAGTATGAAATACGCCTAGTTATTTCTAATTTGTGGCCAGGATAATCTATGTAGTGGATAATCCAAAAATCACTTATATTTTACTTTGGAATTCATGTTTTATATTGTCCTGTTTTGTATTTAAGGTTAATTCCTTAACACATACTTGCTTTAGGCATATACCCTGCTCACTTCCAAGTGAACCTAAGGAAGCAAACAAATTAAAAACACAGGACAAAATAATACAGCTGGGTACAGAATAGACTACAGCTCATCTAAAGGAAGACAAAAATGAGGGGATTATTACAACTGGACATTGAATTTAGCTTGAAGTTTTCTGGCAGCTGAGGCAAAAAAGAAAATGTGTTGGGTTGCACAGTGTCCTTTTTCTGACAAAAGAAAGCATACAAATTAACATAGCTAGAAAAACTTTCTTCCTGGAACTAAACTCGGGTATGAATACATCAAATGGGCCTTTGCACAAGGGCATTGAACTTTCTCAATTGTATCTTCCTTAAGTTAGTTTTCAAATTAATTTGCATTCCCTCAGCACACAACTGACCCAGATACATGCTGGGTACCATAGAATCTTCAAACCACTTTAAAAAATCTGTTATACATGTTTCCAATGATATATACTAATGTTAGCAATAAAGTATATTCTGCAGGGAATATACTATAATTTTATTGAAGGTTTAGGGAAAATATATATAGAAGGCAATAATGACACTGATTGTATAAAAGCATTTTTCTGTTGACTTTTCATGGATTCAAAATATCAAGCTATATCTTTCAAAGTGAGATTTTAAGGAAATTAATATAATGGCAAAAAGAAAGGTAATTGCTTACTCCTTTAAACATATTTTATCATTTCACTACTCCCTTTGGTCAATTTTCAATTCTCTACACTTGCCAAAAGCAATAAAGATTAAAGTCAGTTCCTTATTTTTATTTTGTAAAAGTTCAAAAAGAGAAAAAAGTTCATAACTGAGATACATTTCATTGCCCCCAATCTCCTCAGTCATGCCAGATTTTCTATGTTATTTGTATAATTCAACTAGTAAATATGAATGTTTTTACAGAGAGTAAAACTCAATTTGGATTAATCAAGGGAAGAAGAGTTTACCTTAATGAATGTAGGAATTACTGAATTAGAGAACTTTATTTTTATCCTTTCCAAGCTATGCAGTGATTAACCTAGATTAAGATAAGGTTTGTTTTAATAAATAGAAGTATGATTTGTATGCCAGTTGTTGGGAACTATGTAGATGCTTCTAAGATACTTGATGGTTACTATAAAGAGTATTTTCTTAAAAGGCATTCCTCTGATAATTATATTTACAGAACTGATTTACTTAGCAGATTCCATTTTTCATAGATAGCACAAAAGTGAACTTTGCTCAATCCTTTGATAAATTATCACATTTTAAATCAGGAGATAAAAATTACTGAAGTTTTATGGCAATAGGTGATGAATATGCAACTTTTTTCACGTGTAGTTTCTCTTTTCTAATTTTTACATATCTTTAAAAACCTTGTCATAAGAATCCCTAGCTTTCTCCCCATAACAAAAGCAAAAACAACAAATACAAGTATTTATTAAGTGCCTTCTATGTGCCAGGCACCGTGTTAAGTGCTTTACAAATATTATCTTGTTTGATCCTTCCAATGACCCTGGGAAATAAGTGCTATTATTATCTCCATTTTACGTTGAGGAAAATTTATTAAGTGACTGTCCCATGGTCACAAAGCCAATAAATGTCTGAGGCCTTATATGATCTCAGGTCTTTCTGATGTAAGAGAATATTATGTGATAGATGCAAAAAATGGAAGCCAACTAAAGTTGGGAAAATAATTTATAAAGACAATGTATCTACTAAATGTACTGGTAAAGCCAGGTAGATGGCCCAGTAGATCAACATTCAAATCTGGTTTCAGATACTTACTAGCTTTGTGACTTTGAACCAAGTTATTTACCCTATCTGACTGAATTTCCTCACCTATAAAATAGTTAATTTTAATAAGAAAACATATTCTTTATGATAGTTATAAAATAAATATTACACATATGTATATGCACACATATATATGCTAGTGGCAATGATGGTGGTGGTGGTGCTGGTGGTAATAATGAGAATAATGAGATATACTGATGTGATGTGATTGAGACTAGTTAATTCAGCAAAACAGACTGTGATGGCTGATTATTAAAATGACCAAATAAACTTGTTCTTTTGAAATATTGTAAACATAATCTTAATATTAAGCAGTAAGCCATTATTGAAGTGAACTAAAGAGTATATATCCTGGCGTCCATTGTAATTGTGGTATGTGTGTGTGTGATTCACTTGATCAGGAATTACCTATCTTTTTGGTTATGAGAAGCTTTCTATTTATCTGAGAACTTGAAATTAATAGTGAAATTCATGAGTTTGTATGTATAGAAAAAGGTTAGGGCTTTTTGGAGTGAAGAATGAAATAAAGATTAGATATTATCTAATTTAGCATGATTATTCAAATTATAATACTATAAAATTACTTACAAGGATATCTAATGGTACTTCAAAAACTTAAACTTAAAAAGTTAACTTAATTTTTTTTTAAGTTTCCAGGGTTATCTCTAGTCACCCTAATCTATGTCTTGCCACTAGGTCCAGATGCCCCTAGGTCCAGATGACACTGGAAGAGAAATGAGAGTGGTGACTTTACACAATCCACCATCACTTAAATCCAACTCACTTGCAAGTCATGGGACCATCTCCCTGATGTAATGATCTTCTTTGAAAACAAAGGGCAAATTCTCCAGTTGATAAATGGTAAAAGGATAAGAAGAGACAGTTTTCAGATGAAGAAATTAAGTCATTTCTAGTCTTATGAAAAAATGCGCTAAATCACTATTGATCAGAGAAATTCAAATTAGGACAACTCTGAAGCACTACATCACACTCTCAGATTAGCTAAGATGACAGGGAAAGATAATAATGAATGTTGGAAGGAATGTGGGAAAACTGGGACTCTCATACATTGTTGGTGGAGTTGTGAACTGATCCAACCATTCTGGAAAGCAATTTGGAACTATTTCCAAAGGACTATAAAACTGGTATACCCTTTGATCCAGCAGTGTCTCTACTGGGTCTGTATTCCAAAGAGATCATTAAAAAGGGGAAAGGATCCATACACATGGGCAAAAATATTTGTGGCAGCCCTTTTTGTAGTGGCAAGAGTTGGGGAATGGCTGAATAAGTTATGATATTTAAATGTAATGGAATATTATTGTTCTATAAGAAACAATCAGCAGAATGATTTCAGAAAAGCCTGGAGAAACTTACATGAATTAATGCTAAATGAATTGAATAGAACCAAGAGAACATTGTACACAGTAGCAACAAAATTATGCAATGATCGATTCTGATGGACTTGGTTCTTTTCAACAATGAAGTGATTCAGACCAATTCTAGTAGACTTGATAGTAGATAGTAGACAGTAGTAGATAGAGACAGCCATCTGCATCCAAAAAGAGGACTATGGACTGAACATAAATCACAACATGGTATTTTCTTTTTTGTTGCTGTTTGGAGCTTTTGTTTTTTTTTTTGTTTTGTTTTGTTTTGTTTTGTTTTTGCTTTTTTGCCCCCTTTTGATCTGATTTTTCTTGTGAGCATGGTAAATATGGAAATATATTAAAAAAAAAAAAAAGAAAAGAAAAGCAAGGGCAAACAATAGTTCCTACACCCTAGTTGGGAAGCCAACAAAAGTTAATATAATTCCCAAGTTAAAATTGTTTATTTTTAAAAACTATATCCAGTACAGATTCAAAGTCCTTTGTTCCAAACTGCTATCTGCCTTAGAGTTAGCAAATTGCTTTTTCACTCATGCTTTTCACCCTATTGGGATCCTGTGAATTTCAAAGATCTATTTCTGGAACTCTGCTCCTTCCCAGTCCCAATTGAATATGTACTTGGGGGTGGAGAGGACTGGTTGCTAATGGTGAAAAAGCTTACCTCACTCCTGAAATACTCATTGATTGGGATGCAAAGGAAGTTGAATAAAGCAGAGTCCATATTCTTATCTCTGTTAAGTGACTCTACCTCCAACAAAACCTTTCTGATCTCCCATCCTTGTAAAATGGAGATAATTCTTATACTATCTTCTTCATAAGGATATTGTGAGGATCAAATGAAATATGTCAGGTGCTAAATAAATGTTGGTGTCATTATGAGGTGGTTAAAAAAATGTTGCAGACAGAAGCAGCTGCAATAACTCCTTCCTCATTTAAAATATTGTCAGCCCTAGAAAGAGGTTTGGTTCTTGAACTTCCAGCCAGTCCCTGCCCTGCTCTGCTGGAAATGCCCATTGCAACAAAGTTATGTCTACAAAAAACTATTAGCTAGGACTTGACCATCAGATGCCTCCCACCATCCTTACAAGTTTCTTGTTAATCTTAAGGCAAGTAAACAGTAGCTCACCCCCACAGAAAGGTTGAAGACCTCTGATCTAAGGAATTATTTTAATGTAAAATATAATTAGGATGTTATGGGGCTATAAATTTTCCTTCACCAGAAGAGAATGATTACTGTTTATCTCAGCAAGGTATTTACCACATTCCTATTTGATTAGGGCTTGGAATTTAATCATGAAGAATCTGCTCTCAGTGAGCATAAATACTTGAAATACCACATGTAAGATTTAGAGGGCAAGCATTACACACCATAATTATTAGCCAGCTGACCTAATACTCCCAATTAAAAAGGAACATCAGATGGAGAATTCAAGAGTAGGCAGCTGAGAATACACTGTTATTATTTTTCACCAGATAATGTAATTTACTCGTAGCATGTAAATCAGTCTGACCGCCCAAGAAATAACATCTAAACTGTGAAATTTTGTGTTACAGAATTATACCATATAATTCCTTTCCTCATCTCTGTAGGAAAAACCAAACAATACTAACATGTCACTGTGTTAACAATTTCACTCTACTTTACACGAGTAAAATTGATCTTCAACTTACATCAGAATAGCCTTACTAGTTCAAGTGTCTACTTTCTCTTTTGGTTTATTATGTTTCTATTCAAAAGAGATGGTATTTGTTTGCTGAGCCAATGACAACTGCTTTTCCACTGTATTGTTTATCTATTTCGATGTCCTGACCTAGCTGAGGTACACATAGTTCAGGCTCACAGACAATGCTGCCCTTATCCACAGCTCTACACCTAATTACTTCCTTTCAGTCTTAACATCACTCATAGAAACCACACATTTCACTGATCATAGTGGTTAACTCAGCCAATGGTTTAATTTTAGCTGCTAAGGGAATACTTAATTTTTTTTCAGAGAAAGTCCTCAGTCCTTTGTTCTGGCAACATATAATGCAATTATATTTATAGAGAGAAGCAGCATGGTGTAGTAGATAGAGAACCAATAGGAAGACATGAGTTAAAGCTCTTCCTCACATAAACAGGTAAATCATTTTGCCTCTCAGTTCCTTAGGCTAGAGGTGTCAAACGCTCCACCTGAAGGCCACATGTGCTGCCAGAATATGATTAAAATGTAATTGGGAAGTATTTAAATAAATAAAATAATAGTATCACTTTTTAAAACTGTCATAATTTAGTCCACAGGCATTGTGATACAGAGATTAGTGGTTCTTGTTTCTATTCAACTTGGATTCCACTTTTCTAGCAATTCTCTCTGACTATAATTTGAAAAGAAAATGCCAACCTGCATTGATAGAAGCTCATTCCTCAGCAGGGAGTTCCTTACACATATGTGATCTATGTGATCACCAGTCTAGTCTCTACCTCCATATTTCTATTATGTCTTCTAATGATTATTAACATTGGAAAGCTTTGATAATCACATTAAGAAAAAAGGTTCAATTTTAGGGTAAATATTGAAAGTTCAAAAAAGTTGTATTCTTTTTTAAGATTCTTATTCTATGTATTCCATATTTTATGCTAATAGAGAAATAAAGAATAGTAAAAAAAAAAATCAGAGGATCTGGGTTCATAAGTGTAGTATCACTAAACTTATGGCATTAGGCAAGTTCTTTTATCTCTCTTTGTTTGACTTTTCTCCCCTTTAAAATAAAATGGTTGACCTAAAGTTCTTCTAAGCCCTAAATTCTTTGGCACTATGGTATTATTATTTATGATCTTATGAAATAATCCATTTAATGCCAAAGCCATTAAAGAAACAGAAAAAGAAAGTTCTCAATACCAAAGCCTTTGGCACTGTCAAATGGGTCAACATGAGAAACCAATACGGTTTTGTTAAAATAAATAACACTAAAAATATGCATTACTGTTATTCCCTAAATACCACTGAGCATTTCTCTCCACTTTTTAGCTGAAACATCTATTTTATGTTGTCTCTCTCATTAGAATGTGAGCATATTGAGAATGTGAGCTCTTTTATTATTATGTTTTTGTTTTTCCAACATATAATGGGTACCAAACAAATTCTTTCTTCTTTCCTGCTTGTCTTTCTGCTTTTTTGTTCTCCCTTCCTGCCATCATTTTTTCTTTCTGTTTCTGTCCCTTCCTGCCTTTCTTTTTTGGTTCCTTTGTTCCTTCCTTCTTTACTTGTTTGCTTCTTTTTTCCTCTCTCTTTACCTTTCTTCTTCCTTTCCTCCCTCTGTTCCTCCTCTCTTCTATCCTTTCTTGTTTCTTCCTTTCCATATCCTTTCCTTCATTTTTTCTTCTCTCTTCCTACTTACTTTCCTCCTTTTCTTTCTTCTCTCCATTCTCTCTTCCTTCTTCCTTCCCTTCCTCTATTTTCTCCCTTAATTTCTTTTCTGATTTTCTTTTTTGTCCCTTCTTTCCTTCCTTTCTTCTTTGTATTTCCTCCCTTCTTCTTTCCCGCTCTTCCTTCATGTATTCCATCCTCTTTCCTTTCTTATTTTCTCTTTCCTTTCCTTTTTTCCTTCACTTTTTCTTTTCCTTCCTTCTAGTCTTCTTCTTTCCTGTCTCCTTCCTTCCTTGCTTGCTTGCCTTCCCACCATTTACCAAAGAGAAGCAATAATACTATGATAAGAACTTAACTTAGATTCTAATGGCTAAATTTAGAGTCAGGAAGACTGAGTTTGAATCCTGCATAAGTTATCTACTAGGGGTATAACCCTGGGCAGGTATTTAGCATCTCTCTGCTTCAGTTTCCTTATATGTAAAATATTACAATAAGAGGCTCTACTTTTCGGGGTGGGTTGTAAGATAAAATAAGGAAATGCTATATTAATGGTGGTCATTATCACCATACACTTTTCATCCAGCAACAGCTAATAATTAACTTGATAGTAACCCAATATTCTGCTGGTTTCTTAATGTCTTTCTGGATCTATATTATCACAATCCTAGTTTGCCTTAAAGGGACCTTTTCCCTTCTTTTTTTCCTTATTCCTGAAAATGAAAGAATCCTTTAAAAAAAGTTGACTACTACTAAATATAACACACACATATGTGAACTTAACATAACAAAAAGTAAAGAAATAGGTTTGGAATGCACTAACTTTCAGAAGTCAATAATAATTTTGACCTTATCCTACAAATAAACTATAATAAGTTTCTGACCTTTCTCACTTCCTTTTCTCCTGTCTTAGCGAATCCTATCTTCCTCAACTTACTAACTGCCTCAGTCATGTAGGAATGGGATTCTAGATGGTGTTTTAGGCTTCTAGCTAATAAACTCTTTTAGACCACGTCAAGTGTTTTTGCATTTCTCAGATCTGTTGCCCCAACATTTCTCTGGTTGTGAGAGTCTGGGTAAATGGCATTTCTCTACTGAAGACAATGTATCATGGGTAAGGGAAAACAGGAAATCAAAGATGTTCCAGTTCTGCCCTGCTATCAATGTAGAGAAGAGCTTACATTATGGAAAAAGTAAGTCTAGCTCAGCTTGACAAAATCAATGGCTGTGTTTGTTACCACAACCTACATCTTAAAGATGAAAAACAAATTGGTAGAATTGGTAGTTGATGGTATGGAGGCTGTCCAGATGCACCTACATTTAGTTTTATTGTTGTTCAGTTATTTTCTGTCATAGCCAATTCTTCATGACCCCAATTTGGGTTTTCTTGGCAGAGATATTGGAGCAGTTTATCATTACCA
Source organism: Antechinus flavipes (assembly GCF_016432865.1). Classification (NCBI taxonomy): domain Eukaryota; kingdom Metazoa; phylum Chordata; class Mammalia; order Dasyuromorphia; family Dasyuridae; genus Antechinus; species Antechinus flavipes. The sequence continues at coordinate 133,775,013 of NC_067402.1, read as the reverse complement.
GGAAAACAGGATTAACTGACTTGCCCAAGGTCACACAACTAGTGTTATTAAATTTAAGAAGATAAGTCTTCCTGACTACACCTGGCTATCTGCTATGCTACCGAGCTACCCGCAACATTTAGCTTAATTTTTATCAAATCTATTGACTCTCTAGTTTTTTTTAGTCACATAAAGAGAACCAAATATATTTGACAGCTACCCTTTGGTCTAGGCTCCTAGTTTTCCTGATTAAGTATTAATTGAAATATATTAGAGCAGCTAGGCTGCAGAGTGGATAGAGTGCCAGGCCTAAAATCAGAAAGGCTAATCTTCCTGAGTTCCAATCTTACTTCAGCCACATATTAGCTGTGTGAATCTGGACAAGTCACTTAATCTTATTTGCCTCAGTTTCCCTCATCTGTGAAATGAGATGGAGAAGGAAATGACAAATCATTCCAATAAGTCTGCCAAGAAAACCCCAAATGCACTTATGAAGAACTGAACACAACTGAAAAATGAGTGGACAAGTGTTACATATTGACAGATTTGGCAAAACAGATGTTTTGTAAATCACATAGGGCAGAAATTTGTTTTTCCCCTGAGGCAATTGGGTTTAAGTGACTTGCCCAGGGTCAGACAGTACAGAACGTTTTTTTTTTTTTTTAAAAAGAGAATAGAGTTATATAGGTAAAGGGCTTCTATTACAGATAATTTATTAGGAAACCAAGGATGAATAGGGTAAACTTACTTCCTATCTTCTTAAGTTAGACATTAGGCACTTATAGAAGTAATGAAGCATTTTGAAAGCAACATCAAAATGTTTAATCAAATCAGTTACCAATGTGACATAGATAGAACATTTAGATAACAGATTGAATTTTTTTGCTGAATTAATCAACATGTGAGGAGAGTGTATACAAAATCATACCTAGCATTTATAGAATTTTAAAAACTATTGAATATGGTATCTTATTGGAATCTCATAATATCCTTGTGTTTGTACCACATTTTATAGGTGAAGAAACTGAGGCAAAAAAAATGAGTTAATTGTTTTGTCCAGGGCCACATATATCAAAGTGGGATTTTAATTAAAGTTGATCTCAAATCCAAGTCCTTATGCTCTTACCCATTATATCCACTTAGCCTCATTTGTCATTTTAATATGGAGATGTAAGCCATGATTTCTATTAAGGTCAAAGAAAAATATTTTTGTAAGCTGACAAAATATTATATTTCTAAAAGAGTAAGTTCAGAACTTTTTTCAGTTATCATAGTACTATTATATAATCTTGTATCATTATTATTATTGTAAAGAAAGATGCTTATAAATTTAACAGTGTTAGAGAAATGTGAATTGTATTATTACTCTTACTTTATTGGCCAGAAAGGATGTTTTATAATTGTTTATTGTGTGTTTAATATATATTTGTAATAAACTTGTTCTATAGCATGTTTCTTTATCTGAAGCCTATGAACTATATATAACTATACATTCACAGATTTATGTGTATATGTATGTGTGTTCATTCATTCATTTATTCATTCATTTCTTTATAGCTGTATTTCAAACTAATTGGTTTCCTTAGAAATTCTGTGTTGTAATTTACATATTAAAAAATATATGGTCCATAGATTTCACCAGACTAGCCAAAGGGGTTCATAACACAAAATAAGTTAAGAACCCCTAAACCTAGAGGAAGTTTATAGTAAAGTGTTCCTTTAGCATGGATATCTCAGAATGACTGCAGATTGGTGATTGACAGAGATATCCAGGCCAGAAAAAGTTATTTTATTTACTAAAAAAACTGTTTGAGAAAATAAGGGAAGACAAATACTAATATCCTCCACTTTTAGCTTCCTTACTAAATCAAAATATCCAGAGTAGGCAGGAAGATGAGGAGAAATGCCTATATAACACACTCTAAATGTCTGAGCATCATCTTTCTTTCAAAAGTCGTTACTCATAGCAAAGTGTTTCCTTGTATATAGAATATGTAACACTTAGCACCAGAAGGAAGGAAAGAAGGAAACAATCAGTTTTTAAAGACCAATATTGTTTCAGGCACTGTTAAATGCATTACAAATATTATTTCATTTAATGAGATAATCTCATTATTGCAAATATCCTGTGAAGTAGACAATCTTATTATTCTCATTTTATGGATGAGGAAAGAGGTTAAATGACTTACTTGGGTTTTCCCAGCCGAGTAAGTGTCTAAGGATAAATTCATCTCTTTTTGTTTATTTGTTTATTTTAACAATATTTTTGTTTTAATATTTTTATTTTTCCAGTTACATGGACAACATCTTTTTGCATTTACTTTAAAATTCTCCTTCCCCCACCCATTGAGAAGTCCCATGTGAAATATAAAACATGTCCATAAAAGTTGCAAAAGAAAATAAAGATTTCCCCCACTCCTCAAAAAAACCCTCAAGAGAAAAAAAAAGTATGATTCCATCTGTATTCAGACATCATCAGTTCTTTCTCTGGGTATGGAATCATTTTTCATCATCAGTTCTTCAGAGTAGTCTTGGATCATTATACGGCTGAAAATAGCAAAGTCATTCACACCTGATCATCCCACAACTTTACCCTTTCACTTTGCATTGAGCTCACAGAGGATTAAAGGTTTTTCTGAGAAAATAAGGATGAATTTGAACTCAAGTCTCCCTAATTTTAGGTTCAATTCTCTATCCTCTGAGTGACCTAGCTTGCAATCTGAGATAGGTGGTGAGCTTCTCCAGCCTCTCAGTCTCTTAGAGCTTGTTATTCGTGCCTTGGCTCTGCTTCTTTGTGGGTGAGATCATTTTCTTTCATCAGTCTAAGGGTTATAATTGTGCCTTCTGTCAAAATTCATGGCTCATAATCCCTCACCCCAGTGGCTTCCCCCATTTATCCTTAGCCTACATACATTTCACTTAACTAATCAATCAATAAACATTTATTAAGCACCTACTTTGTGCCAGGCAGTGGGGACACAAAAAGAGGCAAAAGCCAGTTCCTCTCCTTAAAATATCACTTACAAGGAGTTTATTTGGAATGAACCCTCATGTTAATGAGAAGCAATATTGGAGTGATGGATAGAAAGCTAGCCAGAGCCAGAAAGGCCCGGGATTAAATCCTACATCTGATTGTGTGACTCTAAGTAAATCAAGTAACCTTTAAGGTGCTGACCGTGTAGGTGAGGAGGATTTCCTCCTCTGAGAGTTCCCTATGTTAATGAAATAAATCCTGTCCCTATTCCTACCCCTGGTGTTAATACTGTATTTACATATGTATTCCTGACAGATTAATTCTGGGAACATCTTTGGGTATAACTTTATAAAGGTTTTCAGGAAAGTTCTGAAACTGAATTGTTATTTGGCCAAAGTCTTTTCTTAGATTATTTTATTTTAATTTTTAGTTTGGCTTAGTTTTGATTTGTTTAATTTTACTTTGCTTTGCTTTGTTTTTCTCCTTCCTAGAAATATAATCGTCATAGTTTTTAATTTACTTCAGCTTTAATCATAATATAGATTAGGGATGGTTTTGAAAGTTATTTCTAGGTGCTGGTTTTAGCAAATTCCTTTCCTGCACTTGAATTTCATACTTTTAAAAATGCCTTCTGAATTTCTCACATATACCTAAAGGAAATAGCATATACTCCCAAAAGGGAGGGGAGGGTATCTTAAAGGGAATTAAAATATTGTTTTATTGATGTTAGTAATATTCATCAAAATTTAGTCACCAAAATGTGTTTCTCCATTAAAGAAATAGTTCTTCTCTCTTCAATGAATATATTTATCAAACAAATTCCACACCTTGACCTAAACAGTAAACAAAGAGAAATGAACTTGTCTGTTGAATAAATGTACTTGTGTTTACATAAGCACACACATATTCATATATTGGCATTTTTTAGTAATGAATAGTGCTACTGAGATTAGAATTGTAGAATTTAGAATTGGGCCTCCATTTATCAGCATAAAAGCTTTTGGAATGGAAACAAGCTAAGTTATTACCTCAGCCTCTCGTATGTCAAGGCTTTCCTCATTCATCAAGTAGAGTTGGTTGAAAAGAGAGTTCGTTCCTTATCAAAGAATGCTTATACCCCAACTAATTGAAGTTCATTTGAGTTACCCTGTGTTTACTAGCCTGTAATTTGGAAAGCTATTGTTATAAACTTAGTTTATTATTTCATTGGGAAGAATTAGAATTCTAATTAAGGGCAGGTGCAGAGATCTAGTGTTTAAATTGGGAAGACTTGAGTTCAAGTTAAATTTCCCTTCTATCACCTCCAAGTTGTTTGATTAGGCCAAGTCCCTCAACTTTTCAGTGCTTACACACCCCATGCAACTCACTAACTGTATAAATTAAAGTTGAGTTGTATATTTACAGAGACAGGTCGCTAATTTATGCCCACAGAGGGAGATTCCTCTTTGGGAGCTTCCTGCACCAAGGAGATCATAAATATAGTTTAAAAAATTGGAAAGCAAGCAATTAAACTACATTCACAAATATTAAATGAATTAGGATGTACTGTATTCTTTTAGTAAAATTGCCAGATACAATCAATGAAAGAAAATGATAGCAGGTAATTCTCAACTCACAAATGGCTAGTATTTGCAAATGGGGCACTAGTTCTTAATATGGCAATCCATAGACATGCTCCCCACACACCAACGTGATATTCATGGACAGATATTAGAAGGTTTATGAACTTATATTCTAACTGACCACCAGCTGAAATCTGGCATTTCTTTCATTTAGTGAAAAATTGTATTCTGAGCTTCATCAGACTATCAAAGTAGTCCATGATTCAAAAACCATTAAACACCCAACTCTACTGCCCCACAGATATGGAGGCAATATTAAAGCTGTCTTCGTGTGAACCATCTTGAGGGAAAAGTGAAGCTTTTATAAAATTTTATAAAATAGAGATCAGAAATGAAAGAAGAAAAGCAACCCATTTGGAAAAATTCACACTAATTTGGGGATGATGGATAGTCACTTAACTATTTAAACTTTAAAAGGATAAGATATCTGTTAACTCAAGTGGACTATCCAAAAAGGCAATAGTTTTGAGAAGTTGATGTCTTATGAAGAACATACTCAGGTGGTTATGAATTTGTGATGGTTTTCTCAGACAAATGTTTCTTTACAGGACTATCTGAATCCTTTTACTTCAAAGTATTACATTGCCTGAAATACTATCCATCAGAAACGTATTTAAGATAACAATCTTTTTTTTTTTTCTTAATGTGAGGGGTTAAGAGGTTGTCATTCATTCACACATTACTGTTGATTTGTTCAATCAGATTTCTTTCCTCTTAACAGTTGATTGAAATTGCCTCAGTAAGGGAATAAGAGCTTTTATTCAGGGAGAGGGAAAGGAAGTAATTTGAGAAAATGAAGCTTTAGGGGGCAGTTATTATTTAGTAGAAAGATCTTGGGACAGAATGAAGGCACTGGGAACTATTCAGTATATCCATAAAGGCTTAGAGGGGGAAAATATAAAAGAGATGGAGAATACTTAAAAAAAAAAAAAACCAACAAAATAAAAACTCAAATCTTAACTATTTACAAATTTGTCCAGGACTAGTCCTGGAAAAGGGATAGAAATATTCTTCTCATCTTTTTTCACTATGAAATGACCAAGGTTTTGCTCCAGATTATCAAATTTAAAGGGTACTGAATGTAAGGAGGTTTTAGCAAGGACAGAGGATGCTTATAGGACACACAATCCTCAGCATAGACAACAGGCATTTAGTGAACAATCATTTAGCAATTTAATTTAATTAGTAATGAATTAAAATTGGACACTCCCAGATAACAGATTGGAGTGAGTTTTTTTCATTTCTGGTCTGACCTTCTCCCATCCCTCCTGGTAGTCTTCCCAAAAGGGATCTCTGTTAATCTCTCAGAACCTAAGGCTCTCTAACTCTTTAAGTGGTGTTCTTGTTCAAATAAGACATATGTCCTGCCACTTATACCAGGTGCAAAAATGCTTAGTTCAGTATCTATTTTTCCTAATTGCCTCTATTCTCAGAATCCCAATCTCAGGCTAATATGAAAAGTCATATATGTAAACTGAATAGTGAATTAAATAAGTTTTTCTTCACTTTCCAAAAAATGTTATCATAAATAACATTTCTGTTCTTTCTGTGTAGTAATGTATTCTGAGTTACAAATAACTAACAATAATAGAACTTTCAGAGCATAACTTTTTTCCTAAGTTCAAAAATATTACATTGTACCATGACTTCAGGTGATTTGATATGTATTTCAAAGGGAGGAATTCTTACTGACTTATATCTGCTACCATCTCTTCTCACATGTATGCAACTAAAATTGTGCAGTAACTATATTTATTCTATATTCTCAGGCCATTATTCTATAAATATACCATTCTTGAGAAAGAATTTTCATTCTATTATTCAACACCTAATTTCATAATTCATCCAGTTAATAATTAACTATTTCTTAATTATCTACTATGTGCCAGGAATTGATCAAGTGCTGGGGTTACCAAGGAAAGGCAAAAGATAGCCCCTTTTCTCAATAACTTCACAGTCTAATGGGGACAACAAGAGGAAAACTATGAACATAGAATAAATTAGAAATAATCATAAAGAGGAAGCAATATCATTAAGGATTAGAAAAGAGTTCTTGTCATAGATGAAGTGAAAAGAAAGTCAAGGAAGCCAGAAGAAAGTCAAAGATGAGAAAGGAGAATATTTCACATATGGAGAATGGCCAGTGAAAAATGTATGAAGTTAGCAAATGTTTTGTTTGAAGAACAGCAAAGAGACCATTTTCACTGGATCACAAAGTATGTTGAGGGGTGAAAGAAGAAAGATGAGGGGAAGTAAGGCACAAGAAGACTGGAAAAATAGGAAAGAGCCAAGTTATTAAGGATTTTAAAAGCCAAACAAAACAATTTCTATTTGATTGTGCAGATGACATTGGAATTAATTGAATGGAATTGGGGAGCATGGCTTGATCAAACATATACTTTAAGATCAATTTGATAGCTGAATAGATTGGGGGCAGGTCAACTGACCTGCAGACTATTAAAATAGTCAAGATAAAAAGTAATAATGGTGACACTGTCAGGGAAGAGGAGGGGAATGTATACCAGTGATGCTAGGAAGATAGGAGAACTGGCGAGTTATTGAATATGTAGGATGAGAGAGAATCAGGAATGGAAACTATACCTAGGTTGTGAGCCTGGGGATTAAGATGGTAGTATCCCTTCCAGTAACAGAAGAGTTAGAAAGGGATGAGGGGCTTTGGAAGAAAAGATGAGTTTATATTAGACATGTTGGATTGAAGATCACTGAGATGTCCAATAAACAGTTGGAGACATGAATCAGGAATTTAGGAAAGAGGTTAGATTTGGAAAAATAGATTTGATTTAGACAATCCTGGTTCAAAATCCTTGTCCTTAGAAGATACTGTAAGACATCTTACTGTATAACTCTAAAAGATTAAAGAGCTTTGTGTTCAAATTTTTTAACAATTGATCAAAAATTCATTTTAATAACTAAAGACTGGAAGAGAAAAACTAATAAGGAGGAGTATAAATGCAGCTCCATTTTGATGAAATGAAAAATATTAGCAGCTTAAGAGAGAAAGATGTGGATTGGAGTCTGCATTTATAAAAGGTAAATGACTTCTAATTGCTAAAAATAAGTAAAATGATAGGTACCTAAGAAAACCTTATTATGCTTTTGATTTCTAATTGTCAAAAATGAGTATATTTGCTTATTTGATCATCATTTTCATAAAGACAAGCATTAGTGTCAAATTTCTATTCTGAGCACAGTTCTATAAAAATATATGTGTAATTTTAGTAATGCTTCTTCCATGAGTTTGATTTGGCAGAAAAAATAATTTATAATAAATCTGCTCCTTCCTGGTTCTTTTTCTATTTTTCTGACTGATTCTTCTTTTTCTTTTTTGTGATCTTTATCCATGTCTTGCCTATTGATTGTGAATATTACCCATAAAATCTTTGGACCTTTTTTGTCTTTTCTCTCCCACACTCTCACTTTGCAATGTTATCAACTCCCATGAATTAAATTATCCTCTATTTATTCAGTACTAGTCTCTCTATTCTAATAAAGCCCTCTCTACACTAGTTGCCTGTTGACCATTTCAAATTGAATCTTCTATAACAATCTGAAATTCAGCATGAATTCCAGAAAAGAACTCATGGTTTTTTTTACCCCTATCCTCTATTCTGAAGCTTCTTAAACTGTGAATTGTGACCCATAGAGGGTCACATAAATGAATATCGGGGTCACAAAATTATGATTTGTTATTTGTAAGTTAAATTTGCATACTTATTTTATATACCTACATACCCAGGGTTGCATAAAAATTTCCTGGATGAAAAGGTGTCACGAGTGGAAAGAGTTTAAGAAGCGTTTCTCTATTCTAAACTTCCCTGAGACAATCAAGAGTATCACTATCCTTCCAAGGCAACCAGGTTCACAATCTGAGTGTTACCCTTGGCTCTTCTTTTTTGATCATCTGTTATCTCCATTCAGCTCTTCATTGTCTTTTGCCTGCACTATTGCATTAGTCTTCAAACCAGGCTCCATGCACCAGGTTTCTCCATATTACAAATCCATCCTCCCTTCTGTTACCAAAGTGATTTTCCTATAAATTACAAATCTCACCACATCGTTATTTCATCCCTTAATATAATCAAAGCAGCCCTGTTAATACCAGGATCAAATATTAAGGCCTTTTCTTGATTTTAAGATATATTGAACACTACACACCTCTCAGATTGGCTAGGATGACAGGAAAAGATAATACTAAATGCTAGAGGGGATGTGGGAAAACTGGTATACTGATGCATTGTTGGTGGAATTGTGAATGGATCCAACCATTCGCAAGAGCAATTTGGAACTATGCTCAAAAAATTATTACACCCTTTGATCCAGAAGTGTTACTACTGGGCTTATATCCCAAAGAGATCCTAAAGAAGGGAAAGGAACCTGTATGTGCAAAAATGTTTGTGGCAGCCCTTTTTGTAGTAGCTAGACACTGGAAATTGAATGGATGCCCGTCAATTGGAGAATGGATGAATAAATTGTGGTATATGAATGTTATGGAATATTATTGTTCTGTAAGAAATGACCAGCAGGATGAATGCAGAGAGGCTTGGAGAAACTTACATGAAATGATACTGAGTGAAATGATCAGGACTAGGAGATCATTGTACACTTCAACAAAAATACTATATGATGATCAATTCTGATGGATGTGGCTTTCTTCAACAATGAAATGAACCAAATGAACTTCAATAATGAAGAGAACCAGCTATACCCAGCGAAAGAACTCTGCAATATGAGTGTGAACTACAACATAACATTTCCATTCCCTCTGTTTTTGTCAGCTTGCATTTTTGTTTTCCTTCTCAAGTTACTTTGACCTTATTTCTAAATCTGATTTTTCTTGTGCAGCAAAATAACTTTATGAATATGTATACATATATTATATTTAATATATACTTTAACATATTTAACATGTATTGGTCTAACTGCCATCAAGGTGAGGGGGTGGAGAAAAGGTGGGGAAAAGTTGGAACAGAAGGTTTTGCAAGGTTCATTGCTGAAAAATTGCATATATATTGTAAATGAAAAACAATAATAAAAAAGATATATTAATATTCTTCACAATCTGACTCTTTTCTACCTTTCCAATCTTACATTCTACTATATATACTGTACATTTCATACATACTGAACTATTTGTACTTCTTGGCATACTACATTCCATATTCTGGATCCATGTCTTTGTATTGGCTATTATCAATTCCTGGAATTCTCTCGCTACCAAACTCTGACTTAGAATCTCTGGCTTCCTTTAAAATTCCGTTCAAGCATGACCCTTTCCAGGACTCCTTTCCTGGTCCTTCCAGCTGATAATGCCATCTCCTTTAAGATTACCTTTTATCTATTTTGTATTTAACTTGTCTGTTCTGATTTATATATGTTGTTTTCCTTACCAGAATTTAATCTCCTTAGTGGTGGGGATTATTTTTCCCCTTCTTTGTGTCCCCAACATTTCACTAAGTACTTAGCATTGAATGAATGCATATGGATTGGCTACTTAATGGCACATATTGTGGAACTAATAACTTTTGCACTTTACTATAGAACCCATGACTCTTATAGAATGATTTCTGTCTCATAATTTTAGTTGTTCTAAACGATAAACCCTCAAGCTATAGATGATATCTTCTTATATCCCCAGTATATAGAGCCTTAATAGAGACAGGAACTAATATTGGAGAAATTCTACTCATAATAATGAGTCTAAAGGCTTTACAAAAGCATAATTAGTCCTTGTTTGTACCAAGTTATTTGGAGACATGAGACTAATAGCAGAAATGGAAATGTGTTGACTAGCCCCCAAGCATGTTGGCTGATTTCATTTTAAAAGACTAATGACAATGACACTTCTTCAAAATATAGTAGTGGATCTAGCTGCAGGAAGCAGCTAGAGGTTGACTATCTATAAATTTCAGCTATAAAGTTGAAAAGCAGAAGCAGAAACAAGAACATAACAGAGTGTCAGTGTAGATAGCATCCATGAAGATTTAAAATAGCAGCAGAGCCACAAAGTTTTAAATCTCCTAAGGAGATGTGGAGTTTAATGTGAAAAATAAGGGACATCCTAATGAATGTCAGAGAGCTCTAAGAGATGGAATAAGTTGTTCCCAGAATTAAAGCAAAATAAATGGTTCTGAAACCTAAATCTTTACTTCTCTCACTTTGTAAATCTTCTAAACATTTTCCTAGTGTGGAGGGGTGATTTTAAACAACTTCCCTTCCCATGAATCAGTGGGACAATGTAGTCATTAGTGTATAAGGTAATGAGAATGATTTTATTGCTTGATCTTTTTCTCTGTTATTTTGTTTGCTGTCCCAATTAAATATTTTGCTATTTGATTTATAGTCCAGAACAGACTTTATATGGGAACTTGAATTATTTTTCACTTCTATATAAAATTCACAAATGCATGACAATTCCAGAGTGAATGGAATATAAATTATATATTTTTAAATATAAGTTACAAAGCTTAAGTATTCATTAAGTTTGAATATTTAATTAAAATATGACATAGGCATCATGAAAACATACTTTAATATCTTTATATCTTAGCTCTTAAATTAGATGTAAGCTTTTCCAGAGTGATGCCTTCAATTTGCCTTGTGTTCTTTACCCTATACCCCCCTTTTCCAGTCATTTCTCATAATACCAGGTGCATAATAGCTTCTGAATAAATGCTCCTAACAATAATTATTTAATTAACTAAATTAATTAAGAAAACCTCTGCTTAGGTAATCTAAAACTTGATTCAAATCAGAAAATATCAGTTTGGAGGTCAATAGATCATCTATTTCAACCTCTTTATTTAAAGAAATATGAAAAAATCAACGGATTACAGGATTCAGAGTTAGAAAGCATTGGAAATAAGATGCCAGGTGGCTACATAATTTTAGTTGTTCTAAATGATAAACCCTCAAGCTATAGATGGTATCTTAAAATTTAAGATACCATCTTAACTTGTATGTTCTGATTTATATATTTTGTTTTCCTTACTAGAATTTAATCTCTTTAGGGGCAGAGATTATTTTTCCTCCTTCTTTGTGTCCCCAACATTTCACTAAGTACTTAGCATTGAATGAACGCATATTGATTGGCTACTTAAAATTCTTAGTTTTTTTTAATTATAAAATTCTTAAATTATATCTGTAACAAAGTTGCTATGAGAATCAAATAACATAATGTGTGGAAATACTTTTTAAACCTTAATTATAAACATTAAAATGCTTTATAAATCGCAATTATTATTTTGCTTATAAGGAATCTGGAGTTCAGACAAGTCAAATGATTTGCCAAAAGTTATTCACAGAACTAGGACTCGAACTTATAGAAACCAATTTCTTTGTTAATCAGTCAGTTAGTATTTGTTCTCTGCCTACTGTGTGCTAGATATAATCTTAAGTATTTTTTTTCCTGATACTATTTATTCATTTAACTAATTTTGACTGGTCCCATAAGGATGATTTCCAATGAGGCATTCTTAGTTACCTAGACTCTGGAGAAGCTTTACAAAATAAGCATAGTTTATCTATCAATAACAAAATTTGTCCAGAAATTCAAAATGATGGCAATGGTAGCAGTTTTGGTCTTCTATTCTATTGATTATTCAGCTTTATAAATTAATAACCCTTTACTGTTGTTTCAGGTATAATATTTTAGTAAAGATTATATTACTTCATTGAAGGAATAATTTCTAGTTATTTTTTGATACAATGTTGAAGAATTTTTCAGGGAGAGGTTGATCCAATAAAATGACTTAGTAAATTATCATAACAAAGCCCATCTCCCTTTTATTTACTTAAAATAATAAAATATTTTCCTGGTACTCTATAAAAGAATAAGAGAAAGTATATATCTATACATATATATGAATATTTAGATATATATTATATAAATATTTATATTATCTACATGCATATGTATACATTCATATATATACTTATGTGAAGATATAGATGTATTATGTATTTTCTTCACTAACCCACATACATATTTATGGATAAGTGTGTACATATGTGTGTGTACAAGGAAATTTTACAAAAAGATTAGCAGACAGACTGAAGTGATAAATATACAAAAATGTAGGCCCCAACATAATGAATAAATTCTATAGGCCTAAATGAAATGAGATAAATATTCAGAAAACATGAATAATAAGGCAATACCATTTAACCCAGTAGCATCCCACCCCCAATTGAAGGCATTACAACTACAAGAATCCTCTGAGTCGATTAATTAAGTAATTTAAAAGAAGCAGATAAATTAGAGCTCTAAAATAATTTTAAATAGAAATAAACAAATGAAAATCCTAATAGTCTATAAAAGATGACATAGAGTGATACCAGAAATAGAACAGCGATCAGAGCAAATTCATAACCCAAAAACTTAGAAGACCCTTGCTATTTCTATAAATCAAAACAGTTGATCTTGAAGATAGAATTCAATGAGATAGTCTGAGAATTACTGGCAACTCAGGAAAATATAATGAAATGCAGAACCTGAATGCCATAATTCAATAAATAAAAAAATCAAATTGTCCTGAAGCTTTAGAAAAGCAAGCAAAGTATAAATCAATAGAATATGAAGTATTCTATTAGAGAGATCCAAAATTTAATTTATTCAGAAATGTAGTTATGAAGTTCCAAAGTTTCAATCTTAAGAAAGGAATCTAATATTCAGTGTATCTCTCTCTCTCTCTCTCTCTCTCTCTCTTTGTATATATATAGTTATAGTTATTTCTGGTATGAATTGCACTAGGCAGTTAATAAGATGAAAGGAAAGAAAAAGAATAAAATATGATGCCTAATGGTATCAGCTTATACTTCAAGCTAATATTAAAAAAAGAGCAAGGTCAGCCATGAATGACAGTTCTTCTTAGCAATACAATACTGTCCAAGACAGTACCCAAGTACATATGATGAAAAATTATATGCACACCCAAAGAAGGAGCCAATGGAGTGTGAGTACATATGGAAATATACAATTTTTTATCTTGTGTGTGTGTATGTATGTGTGTGTGTTTTCCTTTGGGTGTGTTTCTTCTTTCACAACATAACTAATATGAAAATTAAATGATTGCTTATACAATCCATATTGAATTGCTTACTGACTTAGGGAGAGGGAAGGAAGGCAGAGAAAAAGAAAATTCAAAACTCAAAATTAAAAATAATAAAAAGTATGTTAACAGTTGTCTTTACATATAATTGGGGGGAAAAATCAGAATCATAGGAACCAAAATGGCGGAGTAAAATCAAGAAGTTGCTCAAACTCTCCCAATTTCCTTCAAAACTACATGAAACCAAGCTTCTGAATAGAGCCTGATGGAATGAAACCACTCTCCAGCTCAAGATAGACTGGAAAAAAAAACCTTCAAAAAGGTCACTCTCTTTGGAGTGAAAAGGGGTTCAGCCCAGGTCAGATAAACTCTAGGAAAGCCAGTGAGAAGGTCTTAATCCCAGCAAATCAGGATCCCAAGACCCTCAGTCTTGACTCAGTAGAGAAACAAACAAATGGCACAGCTTTCAACCCCAGCTCAGAAGGCAAACTCTAGAAAACCAAGCTGTTTCCTGAACAGAGTAGGCAAAACTCTCCTCTACAAATATAAGGGGTCCCTATGCTCAAAGCCAACACTCAGAGATACACAGGAAACTTGGGACAGTGCCACCTTTACCCCAGAAGCAGAGCTCCACCTTAAAAAAAAAAAGAGAGAAATACCAAAAGAAAAGAAAAATGAGCAAGAAACAGAAAAGAACTCGACCATAGAAAGCAACTATGATGACAGGGCAGAACAAAACACAAACTCAGACAAGGACAGAATGTCCACAAAAGAAATCTCAAAGAGTGAAATAAATTGGTTTCAAGCTCAAAGAGCCTTCTTAGAAATGCTCATAAAAGGCTTCAAAAGGCAAATTATAGAGGTAAAAGATAAACTGAGAAAAGAAATGAGAAGTATGCATGAGAAAGTCAGCAGTTTGGAAGAGGAAGGAAAAAAAAATTGAAGAAAACAACTACTTAATCAATAGAATAAAAAGATATACGAAAGATAACTGAAGAAAATCACACATTAAAAACTAGAACAGGACAAATGGAAGCTAATAGCTCTGTGAGACAGCAATAATCAGTCAAATAAACTAAAAAGAGTGAAAAAAATGGAAGAAAATGTGAAATACCTCATTGGAAGAACAGCCAACTTGGCAAATAAATCCGTAGGAGACAATTTATAAATTATTGGCCTACCTGAAGGTCATGACCAAAAAAAAGCCTGGAATGCTATTGAGACAAGAGGTCTTTAAGGCAAATTGCTCCAATATTCTAGAAATAGAGGGGGAAATACTCATAAAGAGTCCATCAATCACCTGTGGAAGAGATCCCATGAGGAAAATCTCAAGGAACGTTTTGTGAAACTCCAAAATTATAATCTCAAGGAAAAAATACTGCAAGATTCCAGACAAAAACAATTCAGATATCAAGGAGCAAAAGTCAATATTACCCAGGATCTGGCAGCTTCTCAATAAAAGATCAAAGGGCATGGAATACCATATTCCAGAAGGCAAAGGTCTTTGGATTATAACCAAGAATTAAATATCCAGCAAAACTCAGCATCATCTTTCAGCAGAGAAGATGTATCCTCAGTGAAGTAAATGACTTTCAATCATTTTTCTTGAAAAAAATAAAACTAAGCAGAAAATTTAAGAGAACCTCAAGAGAATCACAGAAAGGTAAACAGGGGGGAAATATGTATTTAAAGGTTAAATTCTTTATATCTTGAAATGGGAAAACAATATCTATAACTTTTGCATCTGTCACTGGGGGGTATCACATGAACTGAGGGTGTGATTATGAATGGACTATGATGTGATGACATCAAAGAAAAAGACATTAATGGATGGGAAAAGATCTGCATTGGAAAAAGAAGAAAAGGAAAATTCAATGGGACAATTAGTTCACAGCAAAAGGCTCAAAAGACCTATTACAATCTAGGGGAAAAGGGGAGATGGAGAACATTATCTGAAGTTTGATCTCATCAGTTTTGGCTCTAAGAGGGAATAACTTAATCATTCATTTGGATATAGAAATTTATTTAATCCTATAAAGAAGTAGCAGAAGAGGAAAAGGAAAGGAAGGGACAGGATAGAAGGGAGAGTAGAAACACTAAGAAAAAAGGTAAGAGAAGGAGAGGATCCATAAAAGATAAGATAATGAGTGGAGTGAATCAGAAAAAACTACTAAAACTGGGGAAGGGAAGATAAGAAATGAGATAATAGGTTGGGTGGGTTAAAAAAAAAAAAAAACAAGGCTAAGGACAAGATGGAAAGAGAACAAACAAAACTAAGAATTGGTTTTATGAAAAAACTAACAAAACAGATAATCCTTTGGTTAATTTATCAGAAAAAGGAAAAGAAAAAAAATCACCAGCATCAAAAATGAAGGGTGTGAACTTATCACCAGTGAAAAAGAAATTTAAGCAATAATTAGGAGCTATTTTGTCCAACTTTATGGCAGCAAGTCTGACAATCTAACCTAAATGCATGAATATTAACAAGAATATAAATTGCCCAGGTTAACAGAAGAGGAAATAAAATACTTAAATAAAAAAAAGAAGTTTAGAAAAAAGGGCCACATGGATTCACAAGTGAATTCTACCAAACATTTAAAGAACAATTAATACCAATACTGTAAACTGTTTGCAAAAATAAAGAAGGAATACTGCCAAATCCTTTCTATGATACAAATATGTCACTAATACCTAAACCAAGAAGGGCCAAAACTGAGAAAGAAAACTACAGACCAATCTCTCTAATGAATATTGAAGCAAAAAATTTAAATAAAATATTAACAAGGAGATAACAACTTATCAGCAGGATAATACACTAAGACCAAGTAGGGATTTATACCAGGAATGTAGAACTAGTTCAATATCAGGAAAACTATTACTATAATCAACTACATCAATAACAAAATCAACAGAAATCATATAATGATCTCAATAAATGCAGAAAAAAGCGTTTTGACAAATGCAGCACCCATTCCTATTAAAAACACTAAAGAGCATGTAAATGGAGCTTTCCTTAAAATAATTATTATAATTAATATAATCAATTGACTGTGAAGACATCATTTTACACAGGAACTGAGTTCAGATATGAACCTAATACAGCTTTGAACCTTCAGTATTCCCAGAGACAAGTATTGATTTGTAAAATCTAATATGACTATTAAGTGGTTAAATGGAAATAGGATTCATGTGACCCCCCCAAAGTGGGGGAATATAATTGGTATGGCTTGAATCAGTGACAAAGAGAGACAACCGCCCAAAAACATTTTAGATTACCAGAGAATCTTGAGGATATGTGAAATGTAACAGATCTGAACTTCAGGCTTTGGGAGCCTGAGAAGTAATTCAAGTAAACAATGAAAAACTTGTATGAACTGATATAGAGTAAAGAAAGAACAATTAGAAGAACAATGACTATAATTATGTAGATAAAATTTTTTTTTTTTAATTAACTGACCTCAGAAGAAATATAAGGATCAATACAAAATGAAGAGGTAAGATGGCTACAGAAGTTAGGTATGACAGTTGTGAAAAGGCAATTAATTTTACTTGGCTTTATTTTATTTCTTTGTTTAAAGGAAATAAGGAAGAGTGTATATAAGGAAATAATTGTGGTGTACAAATTTAAGGACAATAATTTTTTTTGTTTAAAATAAGCATTCTAGAGGAAGACATAGGAGGAGGGAGAAAAGAGACCACTCCCAAGGCCTGAAGTGGTAATCAGATTCACTTGCCTCTTTCACAACATTTGTTGTTGTTGTGCAGTCATTCAGTTATGTCAGATTCTTTGTGACCCCAAGGATCATAGCACACTAAGTAATGAGGTCTGTTTGTTGCTTCCATGACAGTATTAATCCATTTCAACCTCTGCCATCCCCTTCTCCTTTTACCTTCAATCTTTCCCAACATCAGGGTCTTTTCCAATGATTTCCATCTTCTCATTTTGTGACCAAAGTATTTCAGTTTCAACTTTACTATTTCTCCTTCCAATGAATAGCCTGAAATAATTTCTTTAACTGTTGACTTGTTTGACTTCCTTGATGTCCAAGAGACTCTCCAAATTTTTCTCTAGCACTATAATTCAAAGGTATCACTTCTGTGGCACTCAACTTTCACAGCCATACATTACTACTGGAAAAACCATAGCTTTGGCTGTACAAATCTGTTAGCAAGGGTATGTCTCAGAATTTTAGTATGCTGTCCAGTTTGCCATCACTTTCCTTCTAAGGAGTAAATCTTTTAATGTTATGGATGTAGCCACCATTTGCACTGGTTTTTGAGCCCAAGAATATAAAAATCTAACATTGTTTCCATTTTCCCTCTATTTGCCAGGAAGTGATAGAACCAGTTCCTATCATTTTGAGGGTTTTTTAATGTGTGAGGGGGTGTTTTTTGTTTTATTTTAATGTTATACTTCAAGCAACTTTTACACTCTCCTCTTTCACCCTGGCCAAGAGATTTTTAAAAAACATTTCTGCACTTTTTGTCATCAGAATAGTATCATCTGTATATCTGATATTGTTGATATTTCTCTGGCAATTTTAATTCTGGCTTTTGATTGCTATTCTTTAGGATTTGGAGGAGAAAAATAGCCAATCATTCTACCTTCTTTACCAGTATACTTCCCAAATGAAATCACAGAGAGTCAGACAAAACTAAAATGACAGAACAACAGCAACAATAACAAGTTCTTTAGGATTCTGACATAAATTGATCTTTTCCAATCCAGAGGCCACTGGGAGTTTTCCAAATTTGCTAACACATTCAGTGTAGCCCTTTAATATCATCTTTTAGGATTTTTACTAGTTCAACTGGAATTCTGCCTCCTCTGCTAGTTCTATTGCTAGCACTGGATCATAAGGCCCACTTAATTTCATTCTTCAGGAATCTGGCTCTAGATCAGTAGTAGCCACACCATTTTGGTTATTGGCAATGTTAAGAGCTTTCTTTCCACCTCTTCTTAATCTCTTCTACTTCTTTTATCGTGCCCATTTTTGCATGAAATATTCCCTTGAAGTTTCTTTCTTTTTTTTTTTTTTGTTTTCTTCTATTTTTTACATTACTCATTTAAGAAAACTTTTTTTATTTCTCCATGCTATATTATCTAGAATTCTTCATTGAGCTAATTATATCTTTCCCTTTCTTTTTTGCCTTTATCTTTTCTTCTTTCCTCAGGTATTTGTAGAGTCTCATCAGATACCAATTTTGCTTTCTTGCCCTTCTTTTTCTTTGGGATTTATAGATATAGATATATACATATACATGTACACATATACAGAGAGAAAGAAAGAGAGAGAGAGAGAAACACACACACACACACACACACACACACACACAGAAGAGAGAGAGAGAGAGAGAGAGAGAGAGAGAGAGAGAGAGAGAGAGAGAGAGAGAGAGAGAGAGTTACTGCCTCATGTACAAAGCTCTGCCCATGAGTTCTTCAGGCTATTTTCACCACTTCCAATTCATATTTATAAGGGATTTTATTTGTCATACCTATATGGTCTAGTGGTTTTCTGTACTTTCTTTAAATTAAGTCTGAATTTTGCAATAAGAAGTTCATGATCTGAGCCACAATTAGCTTGAAGTCTTATTTTAACTGACTATATAAAGCTTCTCTGACATTGGCGACAAAGTGTATAGTCAGTCAGATTTTGATAATGACCATCTGGTGATATCCATGTACAATGTCACTTTTTGGGTTGTTGAAAAGGAGTGCTTACTATGACCAGGGAATTATCTCAACAGAATTCTAGTAATCCCTGCCCTATTTCATATTGTACTCCAGGGCCAAATTTCCTGTTATTTAAATTATCTTTTGATTTCCTACTTTAGCATCCCAATCCCCCATGATGATTGTGATATCTTTTTTGTTTTTATAATGATCACCTGAATTAAATTTACCATTCCCATCTATTTAAGGTTACTGACATTTAACATGTCATTAACTTATCTTAAATAGAGATATTTAATCTTTCCATCTCCTGTTTGAGTTCATTCAGCTTATTTTGGTTCATAAATCTCACATTCCAGGTTCCTATACAATATTGATCTTTACAATATCTGGCTTTTCTTTCATCACCAGACATATCTGCAGCTTAGGTTACTTCTGGCTAGCCACTTAAGTCTTTCTGGAGGTACTTGTAGTTGTCTTCCACTCTGCCCTGGTGCTGTATTGGACAACTTCCAATCCAAGAGATCCACATTCCAGTTCCATATATTTTATCATTTTAATACATCTATGGGGTTTTCTTGGCAAAGATATCGGAGTAGTTAGCCATTTTCTTCTCTAGAGGATCACCATTTGTCAGAACTCTCGGCTGTAACCTGTCCGTCTTGGTTAACCCTGCATGGCATAGTTCATAGCTTCATTGAGCTATGTAAGCCCCTCCATCATAACAAGGCAGTGCGCCAGGATTCATAACATATAGTTACTACTATTGCTCTCAGGTGGTAAATTTTACTTTTAAATCACCAAAATATCAAAGTGAAGCTCAAAGTAAAATCCTTGAATATTTTGGTGAGATTTATTTGAGAATTTAAATTATTAAAAACACGAATTAAATCAAGCCAGTCTTGGGCAAAAGGTGAGTGCTGGGAGTAAATGATTGCCATGAATTCCTTGAATAGTTTTAAATGAAAAGCTACAGTATGTTTGTTGTTTGTTTTCTGCTCCTCTTTCAGTCTTCTCCCTATTGTTATAAAAGAAAAAATCTACATATATATGGGTCACAGGTTAAAACTTAAGCAGTGATGAAATTTGACACTGGATTGTTCCTATTCACATAGTTAAAAAAAAAAAAACAAACTTTGTCTTTTTTCATCCTTTATCAGTGTGACCCCAATTCTGTAAATGTTCTTTACAGATTTAAGAGTATTAGATGGTCAGAGCTATACCTGAGATCCTGTATGGATTTTTCTGAGTACTTCCTAGCTAAGATACAGAAGCTTATTTCATCGAAGTCTTTTCCATGTTCTTTATTGGTCATTAAAGCATTTAATCCTTGGTGCATTTTCAAGACCCTCAATAAATTTAAAGAAGAGGTGAAGAAGTATGGGGAGAAAAGGTCAGATTGATCTGAGCAAAACATTGTGCATTTCTGCAATGAAGATTTTTTTAAAGAAAAGGGGTAATAAAACTTTGATGAAATCAAGAATATAAAATTAATAATGTAATCTTCAGTATTAGTGGACTAAATCTACCTGTAATATGGGGAATAATTACAGAATGGATTAGAAAATTGAGTTTAATAATTTACTACATATAGGGAATATATGTATACATATACCAATAAAGTGATGAATTTAGATAACATTTATTATTCTTTATTTGAATTAAAATTTTATGTATGATTTATAATATCAAAAGCCAAGAGAGATAAATTAGTCACTTACCTTAAAGGATTTATGGACCATAAAATAATATCAAAACCAAATAAGTATGAACAGAAGGAGATAACATCTAATATCTAAAGGAAAATTTAACTGAAATTCAAAAAGGTCTCAAGAATAAGACAATAATTATAGATGACCTTAATGTTCTTCTTTTGGTGTTTGATAAATCTAAAAATAATTATAAGAGAAGCAAATTATGGAGCTAAAGAAAATGTTGGGAAGAGGGATAAAAACTAAATCTGATGCAAGAAAAAGAGAATCTAAACAATCCTGCCTTTGAGAAACCCAGAAAACTATATATGAAATCCCAAGTGGGAAGGAAATCCCAGATGGATTTTAAAAATGTGAATTCTATCAAACAATTAAACAACAATAAACTTCTTTACTATATGAACTTAAAAATAGAGAAAAGGAGGAAGGAGTTGCCCATCAACTTCCTTGTTTGAGAAAAATATGATTCTGAATCCATAATAAATGGAGGTATGTAAGCACGTGTGTGTGTGTGTGTATGTACGTATGTATGTATGTATGAGAATAATGAATCTCAATGCAAAAAAATAAAGCTTAATAAAGACTACTAGCAAATATATTAAAAAAATCATTCTTGTCAAATTATATTTATGCCATGAGTTAAAGAACATTATTATACTAGTTGATATTTTTATTAACAAATATAAAAATGATATGATTATTAAAATGGGTATAGAAAAAAGTCTTTCATAAAGAATGCATGCATTAGTATTAAAAGCATATGAAAATTAGAATTAAAGATGTTTTTCTAAGTAAAACCAAATGTAATTGTCCACAGCCAGAAAATCAATCAAAAAATCAGAAGTTAGTATTAATAAAATAGTATAATAGTATATACAATAATAAATCTACCAAAATTTTTAGTTTTTTCTGTAAATCATCAACATGAATGAGGATTAAAAGAGAGAAAAAGAAATTTCAATTAAAGTAACAATAGAATTCATTATAGAGTTAACCTAACATATATACAGGACTCAAAACTAAAGACAATATTCACAAGAATAATGGAATATCTAGAGATACATTGAGTTTATTTTGTTGTATATTTTATACCCTGATATGTAAAAATAAGTATATTACATGAAGTAAATTATAGATAGTATATATAAATACAATGACTAAATTAAAACAGCAGAATTAAACAAAATAACAACAAAGAAGTCCTATAGAGGAATAAATGGTAAAGAATAGGAATTAGAGTTATCATTTTATCTCAGATTTACATAGCAGAAATATCTGATAATATAAAGATAGACAAGTGATAACAGAAATCAAGTAAGCATTATTTAGAAGGAAACTTTTTAGGCAGTCCAGACTTTAATAAAGCAAAACTATAAGTAAGGAAGAGAGTTTTTATATTGAAGAACTACTTGGAAAACCAGAAACTGTGTTGGTGGGAAATAATTTTTTTAAATTTTATTTTATAATAACTTTATATTGACAGAATCCGTGCCAGGGTAATATTTTTACAACATTATCCCTTGCACTCACTTCTGTTCCGATTTTTCCCCTCCCTCCCTCCACTCCCTCCCCTAGATGACAAGCAGTCCTATATATGTTAGATATGTTGCAGTACATCCTAGATACAATATATGTTTGCAGAACCAAACAGTTCTCTTGTTGCACAGGGAGAATTGGATTCAGAAGGTAAAAATAACCCGGGAAGAAAAACAAAAATGCAGATAGTTCACATTCGTTTCTCAGTATTCTTTCTTTGGGTGTAGCTGCTTCTGTCCATCATTTATCAATTGAAACTGAGTTAGGTCTCTTTGTCAAAGAAATCCACTTCCATCAGAATACATCCTCATACAATATCGTTGTCGAAGTGTATAATGATCTCCTGGTTCTGCTCATTTCACTTAGCATCAGTTCATGTAAGTCTCTCCAAGCCTCTCTGTATTCATCTTGCTGGTCATTTCTTACAGAACAATAATATTCCATAACATTCATATACCACAATTTACCCAGCCATTCTCCAATTGATGGGCATCCATTCAATTTCGAGTTTATAGCCACTACAAACAGGGCTGCCACAAACATTTTGGCACATACAGGTCCCTTTCCCTTCTGGGAAATAATATTTTGACTAACATTTCACATCATGTACCACTACATCACATTTCCCATTGAAACTCCCTTATGTGTTTTATAATATTAATTCATCTTCAATCATTCATATTTATTTCATAATCATTGTAATAATAATTGAGTAATAAATGAGAAGAATTGACCTCTTTTATTTTTCTAAAATAACTTGGTAGAGAAATATGAATTACATTTTTAAACTTTAATCTAATATTCTTTTGTTATAGAAAATAATTTATTAAAATTCCCACATAAATATGCTATGTAAAATTTTATGTGCATTTAATACATTATTTGATATATTAATATATACATCAAAATGTAATACTTTACATAAAGCAAAGTATTATAATTATAATATATGTAAGGGAAAATTTTGTTTTTAAAAAAAGAGGATAGTTAGTCAATAAGCAAGAAAGGAAAAAGATGTCCCTGTTCTCAGGGAACTCTTGGTTTTATGGGGAAGATAATATGCAAACAATTATGTATAACCAAGAAAAATACAAAATAAATTAGTGATATCCGATAGAAGGAAGGAACTAATAAAGGACATCCTGAAGAAGATGAGATTTTAGTTGAATATTGAACGAAACCAGTATTTTCAGGAGGCAGAAATGAAGTAGAGTATTATAGTCATGGGGCAAAACTGGTAAAAAAAATGCCCAGTCCCAAGACAAAATATTGAATGTAATGAGAGGAGATGGCATATTCTGTGGTTCTGAAGATTAATTTGACACATGAATGAAAGGTTATCAAGAGTAGAAGAGAGACTTGAGGCAGAGAGACCAATTAAAAAGTTATTACAATAACCTGGGTGATGAGGATCTACATCTGGCTGTGATTATATCAGAAGGAAGGGAGCACATCTGAAAGATATTAAGGTAAAATTGGAAGAACTTGCAACAGATTGGATATGGAGAGTGAAAGCAAGAGTGAAGAGTCAATGAAGACATCCAGAATGTCAGTATTGGTTTCAGAGCAATTATCTCAGCAGTAACTAGGAAATTTAGGAGAGAAAAAGTTTGGAGGGATTCTGATAATGAATTCAATTTTGAAAATACCGAGTTTGATGACTACAGGACATTGATTTTAAGATGTCTAGTAGGAAGTTGGAAATGACAGTTTGGAGGTTTAGAAGACTAGATAAGTACAAATAAGAATCATTGGCATAGATGATAATTAATATCATGGAAACTTGAGATCAGCAAATGATATAGTTTAGAGGGAGGGAAAAAGAGGGTCCATGACTAAGCCATGAAGAACATCTCTTGTTAGCAACATGATCTGGATAAAGATGCCACAAAGGAGACAAAGAAAGACTGACCAGACAGGTAGAAAGAAAATTATAAAGAGTAGAGTGTCTTGAAAACCTAGAGAAAATAGGGTATCCTGGAGAAGAGAGTGATTGACAGTTAGAAGCTGCAAAGAGGTCAAGAAGGAAAAGGATTGAAATAAAGCTATTGGCTTGACAATTAAGAGATTACTGTTAACTTTTTAGAGGACAGTTTCACTTTAATCATGAAATCATAAGACCAGATTGTAGATAGTTTAAAAGACTGAAAAGAAAAGAAATGTTAGCCTCCTCAAGGAGCTTAACCACAAAATGGAAAAGAGTTGTGGGATGAAAGCTAGTGGGTATGAATGGATCAAATGAGGGCTTTTGAGGATGAGTGAGACATTATAGCTAATAGGAAGAGGAAAGCTTGCAATAGACAGAGAAATTGAAGATTGTGAGAGGGTTGGATAATGGAAGAGACAATCTTGAGAAAAGAGTATAGAATGGGATCACTTGGGCATATAGAAGAGTTAATTTTGACATGGAGAAAGAAACAAAAAGGAGTTTTAAGGCAGTAGGCATCTAGATGATAAAAGATGAGTTAGAGGAAATGGAACTCTGATAAAATAGCCTCTTTTTTTCAGTAAAATATTCTTAGTTGTTGGAGGGGAGGGGGCTGCCATATAAAGTTGGAGAAGGAATGAAAAGATTTGAGAAAGCTACTGTAGTGAGAGGAATAGTGAATTGATCAGGGAAGAATAAAAGGATTATTCTGCTACAATGAGGACCTGATTGATGTTACATAACAGAAATTTATCAGTGGGCTCATTCAACACAGTGTCTTTATTTTCTTTGGCTATGTTCATCAGCAGTTGTGTAGGAGCAAAGGCAACAAATTGTGGCAATGATTCAAGTCTGAGGGTTGGCAAGTCAGGATCTAGGATGCTGGATAAGTCACTTAATCTATGTATATTTTATTAGGTGGCTCCCTAAGGCTTGTCTCTTAAATCATCAAGCCATAAAATAGTTGGAAAAATGCTGGGATTAGAATCAAAGTAAACAAATTCAAGTTCTGATTCTATTAAATATTCTCTATATGAAGTTAATCGAACCACTTAACCTTTCTGGTCTCAGCTTTGAACTCACTAAATGGCTTCTGAGGGCCTTTTCAGTTCTAAACCTATGAAACTAGATGTACATGCAGAGGGAGTTGCCTATACAGATGAAATTCCAAATACATCAAATATTCCCAAAATTCAGTGACCTACTTCTTGTCATCTAAGTCACTAAAAAGTATAAGAATTTTTGGAAAAATCTACAGACATCAAATTTAGGAACTGAAAATAGAACCCATGACTACATTCTAAACTCTAGACCATGTTTTGGCTTGCTGACTGCCTAGAAATAACTATTGGACTCTAGGTTTCTATTATGGTTTGAAAAAGTCATCACCCTAAGAAAGGGCTCTATTTTCCTATCACTTGTATTTAGCTTCATTTAACACGACTCTGTAGTTTAAATTACAGGAATTCAGCCTTCTGCTGTTTCTCCAGCCCAGCACATTAAAACCCATGTGGGTGTATCACCAACAACAAAGACCCCAGGGAATCACATAGGCTTGGGTGTCACTTCAAGTACTGAGAAAAGCTACCAATTTGAGACTCTCAAAACATCCCTCTTTTCCAAATCCACAGATGTTTGCAGAAATCTAATAATGTTAGTTGCAGTTAGAATTTTTCAAAGAATACTACAAAATGTCACATTAACTTTTACTATTCACCCTGGAGAGAGCATGTTAAAGAATTCCTTCCTGTTCCCTGATAAACATTGAGCTTTTTCCAGTTGGGGTGTGAATTTCTAAATGGCAACAGGAATTGGTCATGGTATGCTTACAATTAAATGATTCAATTTACAATGGCTGTTTAAAATGTAAACAGTATAAAATCTGCTACACGGGACCTGCCCTTGGCAAGATTGTGAAGTAGCTGGAATTTGTCATCAGTGCCCTCCCAGCACCTCTCTCCCCAGGTACCTAGCCTGTGTGCCAACTGACATGGGCCTTGCTCTCAGCTAGCTGTCAGCTAATCCCTACTAAGAACTGCTAGTGGCTTAGAGTATGATCCTTTCAGACCCATTTGCATTTTAAAGAAGGACTTTTGAAGAGTAAAAAAGCCTGATAGACTTAGAGGAACGATTCTCAAAAAGTAGAATTTCAGCTACACTGAAAGGTAAAGGAACAAATATTTAGGTCATTTTCTAAAAGCAATGGTGCAGCACATTGAGAGCCCCCAAACCTCTGGGTTTAACTCTGACTTGTCCTGGCTGTATGATCCTAGTCAGGTCACTTAACCTTTTAATGCTTCAGGTAACTTTTAAGATTGTAAACTGAAGTAAAGGTATAAACTGCTCCTGATAGATGGAGTTTTCTCAAGTTTTCCTTATATTAAGGAAATCTCAGGTCCAATATTAAATCCTACCCTATAATAAGTATTTCCCAAATATATAAGCAACTTTTCTGAGTCCAGCTTTGACTATGATTACAATATTTATGATGGAGTTAGAAGAGCAGTTGGACCAAACTATGTACTTACAGTATAAATTTGGTGATGGAAAATAGTACAATCCTAAAGTTACAGAGAGAACAATTGTCTAGAAATCTCTAAATGGAGATGTTTCCAAAAGAATGAAAAAGTAGGTAGCCTTTTATCCCTAAAAGGTATCCAGATGCTATCAACAAATATTGACCTCTATGCTTCATCTCTATGAAATCTTTATGAAAATTTTTGACATCCAAATACAAGAAGAGCATATTTCCTAAAATATGAGACTACAACTTATAATAATAATGAGAGGGAAAAAAGGGGAAGAAGCACTTACTAAATACTTTTTGTGGGCCAGGTACTAATATTTATAAATATTATTGCATTTGATCCTCACAAAAACCTAGGGAGATAGATGATATTATTCTTCCCATTTTTACATTTGAAGAAATTAAGGTAGATATCGATTAAATAATTTTTTCCCAAATCACAAAGTAAGGTTAGGTCTTCTGACTCCAGCCTCTGCTCTGTCTACTATATTATCTAACAGATAAATTACTATATATTTGTCAATTATCATCATATCATCATATCAATATTATATCATTTCATGCTCAAAGAAATCTAGAAAGTAGGTATTATTATCACATTTTACAGATGGGGAAACTGAAGTTAACTTAATTTGACCAAAATCTCTGAAGCTAGATTTGAGTTCAAGTTTTCTTGGCTATAAACCCAGAACTCCATATTTACAAATAGCATTGGTAGGTTTTTACAGGTGGTACTCTTTAGCAAACCCTAAATAAATAATCATATAACTGAATGAATGTTATTGAGAATATCAGGTCGGTTTGCATTTATTGTCAATAGATTTCAAAATAGTGTTTGGCCCAGTATAGTAAATGTCACTTTGAAAGTTCCCCTTAGGCAAGGTATCTCTTAAACAGATGTAACAAAATCACGTGAAACTGCATAATGGATGTGACTATAGAGATAACTTAATGAAACTGAGTATTGACATTGAACATATTATTAAATAAGAAGAGGGATTCTTGCCAAAGGCTTTATCTAGCATCATAGGTGATAATCCACAATAGATCCAAAGGGAAAAAAGATCCTTTATTGATTAATTTTTCTAAATCTTCCCATTTTAAGGTTACATCATGCTAATTATATCAGGCCATGAACACTGAAAGATCTAAGTGTTTACAAAATCTGTAGATGTATGAAATTTGTAATATGAATCAGTCTAACCATCCACAGTTGAAAAATAAAATTGATGAGAAACATATTGCCTAGATAGTATGTGATGCAGCTAGATATGTATGTAGCTAGATAAGCAGTCATTCAAATTAGTTTACTAATCTAATATATATACATATAGATGTCTTAGATATATTCTACAAATGGATAATGCATGAAGAGTCAAAATGAATACATTATATTTGAGCCAGATTCTATTTGAGAAATTAGGTAGTGTTTTCAGTTGACCCTCAGACTGTTCCCTATTACAAAAGGCATGGCACCATAAATCAGAGATCATATATAATCAATCATAAGATGTGAAACTAGAAAAGATCTTCTGGTCCTCTCCCCACACTTGAAAAATGAGGAAACTGTGGTTCAGAGCTTCTAAATGAATCCCCAAAGGTTATATCGGCAGTAAAGAACAGATTGAATGAAAATCCAAATTATCTCATTTCAAATCTATGATTAAAGTATTTTCCCCATAGTCATGTATACCTACAAACCATGGAACACAATAATCTGAAAAGAATAAATATGGCATATAATCCAAACAGCAATGGAAAGACAGGAGCAACAAATGACAGACCAAGAACAAATGACCTGTACATAAGTATGATACAAAATACATGAATGACAATAAGAATAACTAGATCAGAAATTGAGTTGGTTATATAGTAAGATAAAAATGGAGAGAATGGCACATTGTCTTCCCTAAGTTACTTTAAAAAAAAAAAAAAGGAAATCTCTTCATGATAGGTAATCTGATGGGTAGACCCCATCTGAGAGAATTTATAGGATTTCACCAAATTTATTTGCTTCTAAAATGTAAGATTCATGAGGGCAGAAACCATATGTTATCTTATATTTATCTTATTTGTCTTCCAGCATACAACATAGTGAGTGACACAAGTAGAAAATAAAGAGTTTGGTTTTGGCCAGGGAATGGGGTAAAGGAGTTGCAGGGGAAAGATTTATGTTTATTGAGGGACTCCAGAATGGAAGGGCATGGAAGATGATGATATAATGGGGCAGAGAGATTCTTATTTTGCTTAAAGCATAGACCTGTTGTAACATGAGTTATTTTATGACTGCAGAAATCTTTATTATACTATTTTTGTGGTTTTGATTTCATACAATTTTAGTCTAAGAAAATAATTTGTAAATGCAATGCAAGAATTCTCTTTATAAGATTACCCCAAATAATGTGGTTTTATAATAACATTTATACATTATAACCAAACCCTGCAGCAATATAATGAAACCAAATATTTCTGTATTGGTTATCCATCCATTTTTGATAATTTTTTAAGGAACTAGCTGCCTCTTATAATGTTTCATTTAATCCCCCATTTTCAAGAATCAATGAATTGTTAGGTAGAGTTGACTGTATAAATAAATAACATTTTCTTATTATATGAAGCTTTATCTATTTCCTTTGCCTAAATTAGAAATAATAACATTATCTGAAGTAAGTCTTTTCAATACCATGAATGTATGGAATTCCTACACACTCAGATTCCAACAAATTTTCTCTGACCCAATACCACTTCACCAAATAGAATACTTATTTTACTGAACTAGTCAAATCTCCCAGTCATGTTGAAGTGCCATAAACACAGACTGAGGAGATTTTAATATCTTCAGTGAATTTATTCTTTGGCAAAATATTTACTGTTAATCTTATTAGTTAGCACTGTCAAAACTATGATATGCACGATAGTTACAAAAGTGAAAAGACAAATAGAGTCTGCCACCTTTTTAATCAATTAAAAAACATTTATTAAACCCCAATTATGCCAGACAATGTATTGAACACTAGGATACCTTTTGGTGTTGTATGTACACATGTATATGTATATATATATATATATATATATATAATATATATATATATATATACATATATATACATACATATATATATACACATACATATATATATGCACATATGTATGTGTATTATTCAAATATTCAAACAAGTCTACAATATCTTTAGTATATTTCTTTGGTGGTCTATGGACTTGCTTTAAAAAAAATACTTTTTGAAAATATTTTAATATAATTGGTTTCCTTTATAGTAATATGAATTTTATTTTGGGAACTTAAAAACATTATTCTGAAATTATTTAATCAATGTATCAAAGGTATTTATAGCAATATATATATATATATATATATATATATATATATATAGTAAGAGTCCCTCTTCTAAATCAACTGTAATGGGCTGAGGCTTGAGATGATGCACTGAGGTCCCAAGCACATGAGGCTAAATAGTAATTGGACCATACTCTATTAATATATAACTTGGAGAAAGAATGGCCCCCGCCCACTCTTTGTGCAAGTCCTGATGTGTTGTATAGGAAATGACGATTTTGGTGGGTAGAGGCAGGGGAATGGAAAAGGAAGGGGAGGAGAGACTGCTTGCTTTTGCCATTGCAACGACCTTTCAGCTCAGATTCCCCCTCTGCTAGCTGGCTTCCTGTCGCAGCTGCCCATATTGCTATTGCAATCCTTATTCACCTCTTCACCTCTTCACTTCAATAAAGATTGAAGATTTTTCCCTTAACCTGAATTCCTGACTCCGACTGATTTTAAATATGCGGTCATTACAATCAACATTGACTTTTGTTGCTATATTTTTTCACTTGGCAAGTGCTTATTGAACTGAGGTAGTTTTTAGGGCCCTTTAGTCTTCTCATTATGAAAATTAGTTTAGATTGCTTGAAATTCTGTATGAAGTTACCATAATGGATATCAATATCATTTCTTCCATTCCTTTCCAACTTTGAGGCATTTAAGATTTTTTGAATAGGTATGTTTAGAGTTTTTTTTTTAATTTTGTGATATGTTTTCTATTGTAAATTCTTCAAACTTTTTATTAGTTTTGATCTTAGCTGTAATAAGTCAATGGTCTGTCTGTCTATAGAAAGCTAATATCAAAGTGGCTATCAAATCATTTATGAGCCATTTCCTGTATATTAAAATACAAACAGTTTCATATTTTGTGGTCTCCTTTGATGCTTCCCATGTCCAAATCCTATTAATTCTTTTCTCAAAGAAAGTATTTTTTGATGTATATAAATGGAGCTTCTGTCTTGTCTACAAATCTATAGCTCCTCTCATTACTTATGTTTATTAGGTACACAAAATTCAGATACTGGTGCTATAAACTTGTGATAAATTGCTTTAATCACAATGCAGATTATTTCATATAAGCCTACAATGCAGGAGATTTAAATCCATTAGCATTGCATGACGATGAGAGTCTATTAATTCTTAAGACAGTTCTGGATAGGTTTGATTCAGGATTACTATTTTATGAAAAATGTAGATTTCTCTGAAGCAAGTGAAAATAGAACCTCTTCTTTGGGCAAAATCATGATGTCTCATTACTCTTTCTCCTGGCACTAATGGGCATTTACCAGGGTTGGGCAATAATGAGAGAGGTGGCATTGACAAGAGTAAAGAGGTAGGAAGGAGGATAAAAATGATTAATGTATTACTCTATTAATGAGAATACATGCCTTAGTTATAAAAATGAATATAAAATATCAGGAAAAAAGAAAAGTAAATTTGTCTTTTCGAAACTTAATAATCTGTGATTTTATTTTTTTTCCTTTGCTGAAAACAATTTTTGAATGTTCTCTACTCTTCTTCTCTTTGAAATGAATGACAAACTACAACTCGAAGAACATGTTCACCGATCTGTACCAATCTGCAGAAAGATTGTCTAACATTGGACAGATCATTACAGATGTGTTGCAGACTATCAATCAAATGGATTTGTTGTTCCTTAAGAATTCTGAGCCTATTATTCAAGAGATAGGATTTCCATTTCCATTACTGTCTTTCTGCCTAGGAAACTGTTTCCCAAAATATAAGATGCATCAGATAGAAAAGTCTAAGTTAGAAGAATCATTTTTCTACTCTTCAGGGATGGAGCCATAAAATTTGCAGAAAAACTTAGAAGAGACAGGAAACTTAAAGTTTTGAAGGCTTTACTTCCATTGCTTCTACCATATATAATCATATATCTTGACTAGTAGTCCAGGACTCTCTCCATTAAAGCAAGCAACCTACCAAGCATAACTATATTTTAAATGCCATAATCCCTTTTTTCCTTCAAGGCATTTGGAAATTCCATGCACACACTCCATAGCACTGCCATTGTCTTTCTTTTCTTACTGTTTGGTGCTCAAGTCCAATATAGTCTCAAAATATCTATTCATTTTTTAATCAAGGAATAGGAAGAGCAGACCAGGTAGAATTTATTGCTAGAGACTACTCTCCTTGGTCTATAACCCTGCCAAAAACAAGAAATCAATTTGTGTTGACTTTTTGACACAAGCATCACATTTTTATTGTTCATAGGAAAAATATTGCTAGATAAGTTAATAACAAATTCCATATTCATTTTATGAAATAATGAGTTTTGATAGAGAATCTGAGAGCTGTAACAGACATTAGACTTGATCCTTTACAGATAAAGAGCTTGAAGGCACATAGTGAGTCAGGATTCATTGTCTTCCGATTCCAAGGTCATTGATCTTTTTATCATACCAATATCTGTGAAATAAATATTGCATCAGCCAGAGCCTCGTTTAATATTTGCTTTTCTTCAAGATTTATCATATAAACACTAGGAAGTCATATTATAATGTTGAAATGGGAAATCGCAAGGAAAAAATGGCATTTTTGTTAAGAAAAAATGGGGACTCCTTCTCCATTCAGTGTCTTCCAGGAGGCTCTATATATTTTCCTATGAAATGGATACAGACCACTAGCCCTTTATAGATATTTGGTGGGTCTAGTATATCCTAAAGTTTGCTCATTTCTATTTTCATTCAATTGAAGTTTTCTTTCATAATGAGGTTATTTTCTGAATCAAAATCTGTGCCATTTTTGGCTGGGAGGTGGGGAAGAGAAGAGAGAATCAACTGGACCACCCATTAGACACCAGCCAACAGATGATCTTTGACTCATAAAAGTTAGCTTTCTCATATGATGAATAAATAAATGATTTTAAAAGCACTTTATTAAGTAATCATTACATGAAAAACACTTTACAAAGTGCCAGGAGGTAGATCTAGACATGTAAGACAGTTCCTATTCTTAAGCAATTCACATTCTAATAGAGCAGAACTTTAAAGTTCTTTGTAAATTATTTGCCAAAATGAATCTTAACTTGGGCAACTCCTATGTAGTAGATATTAGGATGAATGATCTTTTAAATTACTAAATCTGACTCTCAAACTGGTAAATCTTACTCCGAAATCTCTATTCCAGATGGGAGCAAATATCTGGTGTTCTTAGGGAAATCTTATTGGGACAATATCAATCAAAGACTGAATTTTAAAAATATCATTCTTTGAGGTTGATCTCAACCCATGTAAATCTAGAATTTAGGATGATATAAATTGTTCCTGAAGAGTTCAAATGGTCTTTTTGTATGTATTCTGACAAAATTTGTAGTACTATGAAATTGGACTATTGATATTAAGGCTCCCTGCCTACCTTTCTATAAGTCATTATATTATTTAAATCTTGAAACCACATAGAGGGAAGATATACCCACTAAACACCTTAAAGTTTAAATTCCATTAGGTTGACCCATTTTTTGTCAGCACAACTTTCTTCCCTTTCCTTATTCTTGTTCATAAGCATTAAGAGCAGAAAATATTCTCTGATTCTTCCAATTATGTAAGTTTCAATTTCCCAATAAGATGAAAAACTCATATAAGGGGCAGATTAAATTTGTACTACTTTGACTTACCCACAGTACCCAGGAGAGTGAGTACCTTGCAAATAGTTATCACCTAATTAATCAGTACTTGACCAACATATTTATTTTCATAATCTTCCTGAATACTTTGCATTCAAAAAGTCCATATTCCAATTGCCTAAGAAAGAACATAAGACATGACATTTCTCAACTGCAAAATGAGATTGGAGAGGTGCCTCCCCACAATAATATTTTATGACTCCAAACACAAGAAACATAACAAAAGGCTTATTGATTAATTTATTGTTTCTTTGAAATTAAATATTAAGAACAACAATTTTAAAAAGTTATTTCTCATCTCCTACAGCAGGAATTCTTAACTCGGGGTAGAGAATCTATGGTATTATGTTTTAATGGTTTTGTTACCTAAGTATTAATGTAATTGATTTCCTTTGTAATCCTATAATATTTTATGCATGTAAAGACATTATTCTGAGCAATCCATAGGCTTTATTGGATTTCCAAAGTGGTTTATGATACAAAAACATTAAGAACTATTACCTTAAATGCAGTTTATCCAGTAAAAAGAGCAATGGGGTTGGGGTCAAAGATCCTAGTTTCAAATTCTCCCTCTCTCACTATCTTTGCCACCTTTAGCAAGTCACTTAACTACTTGGAATCTGAGTTTGGTCATCTATAATAGATGATATAGATTTCCTTTAAGGTCCACCTTAAATGACCCTATGATATATACAAATGAAACATAATGAGTATTCGTATTATGATAATCTAACGTGAATATTAAAAAAAAACTTATAAGGGCAAAAGGAAAGACATTTTATTTATTAACTTTTATTTCAGTATTTCAAAGGCTCTGTGATTTCAATAGTGTAATATTACTTCCATCAAAGCAGATTATCAATCAAGCCAGCTGAATTATCTCTCTGACTTACTTTTGGTGAAATTTTTAAAAAATCCATCTAGTGGCCAACCTATTAGTGATTACCTCTCTGGGCATTGCAAGGCTGGCATTCCCAAAATAGACAGGCAGTTCATCAACTTTGATTCCACACTCAAAGACTTTCAAGTCTGGTTGGACCTATTAAATTTTTTTTGTTTGTTTTCATAGCCTTTAAAAAGTTAGAAAGACTCACATTCCCATATAAGGTACCAGAGTAAGGGTTCAAAGGAAAGAAAGAAAAACTAAGTATTAAAAGGACTGGAGCTTGGGAATGGGAGCACCAGGGTAAGCAGTGAATATTAGCAGCACTAATAATTCTGTCTCCAAAATGCTGAACAAAGCCATGCACAAAGGAAACCAAATAAAATTAGGAATTTTTAGCATTATGTTTCACAGCTAACTGAAAGAACACACTTTATCATTAAGACGATTACGTAATACATGCCATTTGATTTATGGTGCATTTCTCATTAATGGATTAGTGACCAGAGCACATTAGAATCCAATTCACAGTATTAAACGGCAAATATATTACTCATGGCAATAGAAATGTGGCTTGTATGAACATTTCTTATTAATTAAAAAGTTAACTTTCCAATCCAAAGTAAAAACCTTACAGTGTAATAGAAATTAATTTGTGAGTTCAGTGTTCAGAGAAAAGGTCTATTTCTAGGATTTCTATGTGATCTCACAGTTGCTTCAAAAATATTCAGACTGTTGTCAAGTCAGGATAGTAGCATGAACTCTGAGAAGCTAGTACTCACAATGCAGAATCAGTAAATTTGACTGTTTACAGGAGTTATTAATCATTTTGTGTCACAAATTTCTAAAATCTATGGACTTCTCAGGAAAATGTTTTTAATATTAACAGTAATAGCATTTACAAAGCAAAGAGCATTATAAATATTATCTCATTTGATTCAATAACTCTGGGAGGTTTATAGACTTTACAGATGAAGAAATTGAGGTACAAAGCGTTTAAATGACTTACCCTGAGTCACACAGCTAGTGCCTGAGGCAGGATTTAGACTGGGTCTTCATGAATCAGCTAGGAAGGGCAGTGAGTACAGCACTGGACCTCAGGAAGATCCATGTTCAATTCTGGCCTCATATATTAATTTCTATATGATGTTGAACATCTGTAAAATGATGATAATAATGACATCTACCTCCTAGGGTAGTTATAAGGACCAAAGGAAATAATAATTGTAAACCATTTAGCAAAATGCCTGGCACATATTAGCTATTATTATTATTATTTCTGACTCCAAGTCCAAAAATCTATTTGCTGTGTCTCCTGCCTGCTTAAATGCATAATGATTTTTTAATACATTTTAATAACAGCTAGGTGGTACAGTGTATAGAGCACTGAGCCTAAAGTCAAGAAGACCTGAGATACTTACTAGCTGTGTAACTCTGGGCAAATCCCTTAACCCTGTTTGCCTCAGTTTTTTCATCTGTAAAATGAACTGGATAAGGAAATGGCAAGCCACTCCAAAATCTTTGCTAAGAAAACCCTTAATGGGATCACAAAGAGTTAGATATGATTGAAATAACTGAACAATAACATATATTTAAAATGCATAAAATGTTACATGGTATTACAAAGGAAACATTGTATTAAAATACCTTTATAAAAATATTAACCCAAAAAAGTTTGCAGATCCCAGTTTCTGTAGTCTAGAGGGAAGAAACTGGTTGCATTAAGTTAGATCATTTGATTGTATTTCTATTTCTGATCATTTAAAAATAATTATGTTTAATCTGGAAAAAGTATTGTCAGTATACTAGATTGGTGAAGGAAATAGCTATTTGCATAACTGCATTTTTCACTTTGGAGCATTGTGGTATAGCATTAAGTATATTAACATATTTATATATGAGGGCCTATCTTAAATGTCCTTCAAGAAGAAGGAAAGTATGAAAGAAGAATTCTATATACATTGTCAGGGTCTTTGTGTAATTTAGCTAAATTTTGTAGAATTAAATTGCCTATAATTTTGTACAATGAAATCTGAGATTTAAGCTATAAAATTTATAAAATGTACTATAAATACAGCACCCTAAAAATGACAAATATGAGCAATACAGAAAAACATGAGATGTATGACTTGATTCAGAGTGAATTAAACAAAACCAGAATAATATGTATAATGACATACTGCAATTATGAAGAATTCTAAGAGGACACCAAATACTTGGTAATTTTAATGACAAAACTTTGTGAACTGAATTAACTTCTTTTCTTTGGAGAGGAAGAAGTCTATGGTATGGAATGTTGCATGCATTTTCAGGCAACGTCCCTGTGTAAGTTAGTTTTGCCTAAAATTTTTGTTGTTTTATAAGAAAAGGCGTATATTTGGAAATTATTGTGATATAAAAACAAAAAAGTACCAATAGAATTTCAAAAATGGGATATGAATAATAAAACTATAACCAATAAAAAGTTATAGCCAATTTCTATTCAAGTTGACTGCCTAAACAACATTAATCAACCTAGTTCATATATACCTACTCTATAAAAAACCTGGAAATAGCACCAGATTAAATAAAGATCAAGAAATACAATGAGAAACTGAAATAAGTGATTTCTAATCCAGAATTTTACAGAAAGTCAAACAGAAACCCAAGACAATAGTAAAGGGTATCACCAGCCAAGCCATGACTAATATAGACAAACAAGCTAACTGGTTTATAATGTGACCAGCAATGAGTCAAAGACAGATATAACTTTTGAGATACTATAGCCAGAGACAACTAAAGTGGCAGGCTCCATAGTCCCAGGATGCTTGGAAAGTTATACTGTGAACCCTGAAATCCACCAAGCTATAGTGATCAGTTTGATCATGATATTGTTGATACTAACATACAACATATACTGGTGTTCTGAGATTCCTTGTATTCTTTGTCAAGACCATAAAGGGCCATGGAGATCCAGCACCTTGAAATTAAAGTCTTACCATATTAATGGCCTCATCAAAAAAAAAAAAAATCAAATGATCAGAGCTAGAAATAAGCAGTGCTAATAATCTCATCTAAAATCTCAGTAGTGGACTGAGCCTGACTCTGGCATTAAACCTCAGTTCAAGAACTAATACTGGAAAAATTGAGTAAATTGAAGACTCTGATTATAAAGATATTCAATATATCTTTATGTGCCCCAAAATGCCAACTACAGTGAGAAAGTAATGCTGAAACAATAGAAAGCAAAGACTCAAAGGGAAAAAAAAATGGGTTTTCCATAACGACTACGTAAATTCCTAGAATAAATAAGGCAGGACATAAAAATTGAAGTAAAATCTATTGAAAAAAAAAACAGCTTTGAAAATAAAAGTGCTAATACCTAAAATAGACCAAACAGAAACCAATGACTCTTTGTAACAGCAAGAAATAATAGAGCAAAATGAAAACATTGGAAAAAGTAGAAGAAAATATAAACTGTCTGATTTTTTTTAAAGTTCTGGAAAATAAGTTAAGGAGGAAAGACTAGACCTTTGTGATTAAAAAAAAAGTCTGGACACTTTATTTTAAGAAATCATAAATGCTAACTGATCAAGTCTATCAGAGAGCAAAGTGGTTAGAAAGAGTCTATAAGTCATCACTGAAAAGGAATACAAAAACAAGAAGTCTCAGGAGTATTATAGCCAACATCCAGAGTTTCCCATATTTAAAATAAAAAAATCACATAGTAACTTAAGCTAAAGCAAATTGGAAGGGCAAAAAGAAAAGTTTCCAAATGATGTGGCACAATTTGGGACTGCTGAGAAATAATAGACCAACAGCAATCAAGAAGAGGACAACAGAGAAAATAGGCAGGTGGAGTGAGAAGCAGTGAGAATGAGTGGGCGTATGGTATTTGTTGGGCCAGTGGCATATAAATAAGGTAAATGAATGAATTAAAGCTATTGAATAACCCAGAAGCACAAAGGACAGAAGAACTGCAATAGAAATCCTGGAAAGGACTGATGTCTGATCACCACAGATTTTCCAGGACACAGCCTTCAATTCATGATGCCAGACCATCTGGTCAGACTAGGCAATTGAGTAAAAACTTCAATTTATCTGCATCTGCAAAAAGGAACATACCAAGATTAATTGTAATTTTGGCTGACAATGAGAGTTTCCAGTGAACTCTTAGGATGTTTTGTAATCCTATAGCTACACTAAATAATATGAAAGAGTCCCTGTAATAGAAAAATACAAAGCTCTAAAAATCACAGAATAGTCCTATTTCAATAGGGAGCCAATAGCAGCCAGTCAACACCCTTGCTAAATGGTGTGTGAGATAATAAAAAGCCAGTGAGGTGAGAAATACTAGCAGGTTTGTGAGCTGATCAAAGCTTACTGACAGGGAATGTCAGTGTTAGAAATGGCATGAGTAAATGTACCAGAAATAGTTTGGTGGATAGAAGAAAACAAGAATTCAGGTAAAGGAAAAAGAAAAGGTGTGGGGGAGAAAGATAAAAGAATTTTTTAAGGTAGAACGCAGAAATTCCAGAGCAGGAGAGCACCCTAGAAATATTTAGATTAATCCACCATCTTACTGATATGGATGTGCTCCCCTCGTCTATGGATTACTTCCTCTACACATTCAATTTTTTAAAAAATATCTATAAACCATAAATTGAGAATCTGTCTAACGTGCAGGATTTTTTAGGTTTCTTCTAATCCTTTGAGCATATCAATAAAAGACTGGATTTTCTACCTATATTATCTCATTCTTTTAATATACATATATGTGTGTGTAATTAAATTTTTCCCAATTACATTTTAAATTTTTGTGTTCATTTTTTTTTAAAAATCGAATTCTAAATTCTTTCCTTCCCTCCTTCACTGCAACATCCCTTGAGAAAGCAAGCAATATGATGGTGATTATATATGTAAAGTCATTCAGAACACATTTCAATATTATAAAAGAACACACACATATAGAAAAATAAAAAAAAAACTAAACTAATTAAGAATTACTTCAATCTACAGAATTCATCAGTTTTCTTCCTGGAGGTGGGTAGCATTTTTTCATTTTGCATTCTTTGGAATTGTCTTGAACCATTGTTTATTTATTTATTTGTTTTTTTACTAAGGTAATTCGGGTTAAGTAACTTGCCCAGGATCACACAGATAGGAAGAGTTAAGTGTCTGAGGCCAGATTTGAACTCAGGTCCTCCCGACTTCAGAGCTGGTGCTCCATCCACTCTGTCACCTAGCTGCCCCTTAAACCATTGTTTTCATCAGAGTAACTAAGTCTTTCAGAGTTGAACATCTTATGATGATGCTGTTATCATATAAGATGTACTTTTGTTTTTTCTTCACTTTGAATCAACTCATATAAGTCTTTACAGGCTTGTTTGTTTTTTTGAAATCTACCTGTCCATTTCTTATAGCAAAATAGTATTGAATTACAATCTTAAGCTATTACTTGTTCAACCATCCCCTCAATTTCAAATTCTTCATCATCAAGAGTTGCTTTAAATATTTTTGTACAAATGTTTTTTTCCCCCTTTTCTCTGATTTCTTTAGTATACAACTCCATTAGTGTTATTACATAGTCAAAAGATATACACAATTTAAAGTTCTTTGGGCTTAGTATAAATTTTTTTCAGAATGGTTGGATCAGTTCATAACTTCAATGCATTAATGTCCTCATTTTTCCATAACCTCTCCAGCATTTATCATGATGTTTTTGAGTTGTTGTTAATGTGTACTTCAATAATTATGCAGCATTTTTTCAAAAACTATTGATAATTTTACTTTTTTGTTTTGCCAACTGCCTGTTCAAATCCTTTGACCATTTCTCAATTAGGGAATGAATCTTTTTTTTTTTCTAAAATTAGGCTCAGTTCCCTTTATATTTGAGAACTGAGGCCTTTATCAGAGAAATTTACTGTAAAAAAATTTTCCTCAGTTTCCTGTTTTCTTTTGGCTGCTTTAATTATGTTTGTACAAATTCTTTTTAATTTCTTTTAATAAAAATTATCTATTTTACATCCCTTGATTCCCTCAATCTCTCATTTTATAAAAATTTGTAAAAACTCTACTCATATTAATAGATCTGACAATAAATTTCTCCATGCTTCTCTAGTTTACTTATGGTATCACCCTTTATGTCTAAATCA
The DNA here is from genome assembly GCF_016432865.1 of Antechinus flavipes. NCBI lineage: Eukaryota > Metazoa > Chordata > Mammalia > Dasyuromorphia > Dasyuridae > Antechinus > Antechinus flavipes. The sequence goes on along the minus strand of NC_067402.1, from coordinate 133,733,994 downwards.
TTTTTTCATTTTGACCTTATATTGCCATCCAGTGTGGGATGATGGTTTCTGCCTGGTTTCTTCCAGTTTTTTCAACAATTTTTGTCAAATGGTGAATTTTTGCCATAATATCTTGAATAGTTGGATCTACCAAACTTTAGATTACTGTGGTCATTTACTATAGGGTATTATTTACCTAATCTATACCACTGATTCTCTACTCTGTTTTTTAGCCAGTATTAGGTTATTTTGATGATTACCACATTTTTTTTAGTTTACAATCTAGTACTGCTAGGCCACCTTCCTTCACATTATTTTCATTGATTCTCTTGATATTCTTGACCTTTTGCTCTTCCAGACACATTTTGTTGCTATTTTTTCCTGGCTTTATAAATTAGTTCTTTGATAGTTTGATTTGTATGATATTAAATAAGTATTAGCTCAGCCTATCCATGAGCAATTAATATTTCTCCAATTGTTTAGATATGTCTTTTTTGTATAAAAAGTGTTTTGTAATTGTGTTCATATAGATTATGAATTTGTCTTAGCAGGTAGATACCTAATTAATTTATATTGTGTAGAAATGGTTTAAGTGGTTATAGAATTTCTAATGATTTATTTGAATTTATTTTATATTGTACAAATTTGTTAAAATTGGTAATTGTAACTAGTTTTTAGTTTGTTCTCTTGGGTTTTCTAATTTTGGCATCATATCTGCAAAGAGTGAGAATTTTGTTTTCACATTGCCTATTTTTATTTCTTCATTTTCTTATTTTTCTTATCTTATTGCTATAGTTATTATTTCTAGAACAATATTGAACAAAAGTGGCAATAGACATCCTGGCTTCATTTCTGATCTTTCCAGAAAAGTATTGTTTATCTTCATTACAGAAATGATGGCTCTTGGTTTTAGATGGTTATTACCTATCATTTTAAGAAAGGCTTCATTGATTCCTATAGTTTTTTAGTTTTTAGGGGTTTTTTCCCCAGGAATGAAGATGTTGAAGAAAAAAAACACATAAAAAACCAAAATCAACCAAATGGAAAAAAAAAAAAAAGAAGTGCAAAAACTCAATGAAGAAAATAATCGCTTAAAAAAATAGAATTGGGCAAATGGAAGCTAGTGACTCCAAGAGACATTAAGAAACAATCAAGCAAATCAATCAAAAGAATGAAAAAAATGGGGGAAAATGCAAACTATTTCATGACAAAACAACTGGCCTGGAAAATTAATTGAAAAGACATAACTCTAAAATTATTGGGCCTCCTGAAAGCAATAATAAAAAAAAAAAATTTAGACACCATATTTTGTAATGGGCTGAGGCTTGAGTTGATGCACTGAGGTCCCAAGCACATGAGGCTAAATAGTAATTGGACCATACTCTATTAATATATAAGCTTGGAGAAAGAATGGCCCCTGCCCACTCTTTGTGCAAGTCCTGATGTGTTGCATAGGAAATGACAATTTTGGTGGGTGGAGGCAGGGGAGTGGAAAAGGAAGGGGAGGAGAGACTTTTGGGATTGCCATTGCCACGGTTGGCTCAGCTTGCGTCTCTCTCTCTTAGCTGGCTTCCTGTCGCAGCTGCCCATATTTGCTATAGCAATCTTTATTCACCTCTTCACTTCAATAAATATTGAAGATTTTTCCCTTAACCTGAATTCCTGACTCCGGCTGATTTTGAACACGCGGTCATTACAATATTTCAGAGAATTACAAAGGAAAACTTCTTTGATATCCTAGAACTAGAAAATAAAATAGAAATAGAAGTAATCTACTGATTATCACCTGAAAGGGATTCCAAAAGGAAAAATACCAGCAAAATCATATCCAAATTCCAGAACTCCCAGGACAAAGAGAAAATACTTCAAGCAGTTAGAAAAAAAATTAATTTAAATATTATAAAACCACAATCAGGATCACAAAAGATATATCAGCAATCACATTAAAGAAGCAAGGAGGGGTAGTAGGTGCCTAGTGGACAGAACACTAGCCCTGAAGTCGGGAGGACCTGAGTTCAAATCTGACCTCAGACACTTAACACTTCCTATCAGGAATTGTAAGACTCTCCAGGCCTTTCTAAAATCATCCTGCTGACTGTTTCTTATAGAACAATAATATTCCATAACATTCCTATATCATAACTTATTCAACCATTCTCCAACTGATGGGCATCTATTCAGTTTCCAATTTGCAACTACCAAAAGGTCTGCTACAAATATTTTTGCACATGTGGGTCCTTTTCCCTCCTTTATGATTTCCTTGAAATACAGAACCAGTAGAAATACTGCTAGATCAAAGAATATGCACAGTTTGATAGCTCTTAGGGCATAGCTCCATATTGCTCTGCAGAATGGTTGAATCAGTTTACAACTTCAACAACATTATTGTATTATTCCTTTTTTATATTTCTTTTGAAATCCCTTTCAGGTAATAACTAGTAGTATTGTATGTGTCCCAATTTTCCACATCCCTTCCAACATTCATCATTATCTTTTCCTGTCATCTTAGCCAATCTGAGGGGTATGTAGTGGTACCTAAGAGTTGTTTTGCAATGTTAGTCTTAATATTTACTTTTTTGCATGATAAAATACACAAACTGAATCTAAAAAGTATCCAAATAAAAATCTAGCAGGAGTAAAGAAATACAGGACTCTCCTTTCCCAGGAACCAATTGAGTGTTTGGTACTTCTTTGTCAAAAAGGAGAACAATTAATTGATATTCTTATAGTTAAAGATTTACAGTGAAATACTTTTGGAAACAGAGGTATGTGTCATTAAATTTATTGATTCTAGCCAAAGATGGTTTATTTTTCCCACAGAATCTATGAAACAGCGAAAACTTGAGCATGGAATCAAAAGGCTTTATATCAGTAAGGTACTGGTAACTTATTAACAATCAACTTTACAAATTATATGTATCTGATATATTAATTTTAACTTTAATAATTACATTTGTTTGCAATTCCTTCTCCAGCTTATTTTATATATGATTAAAATGAGGAAATATCTGCCTAAATTCCCACAGCAAATGAGTTTCTGAGGTTGGATTTGACCTCAGGTCTTCCTGACTCCAGACCTTGTACTTTCTCTACTATGCCACCTAGTTCCTAAAGGGAACCTTAACACTGGGAGAGATCTTTCTTTCAGAAGACCACCCTTGAAGCAATTGATTGATAATGACTATTAGCCATTTTTAATATTTAGTCTTGTTTGCCTCTTCATGATCCCATTAAGGGTTTTCTTGGCAAAGATACTAGAATAGTTTGCCATTTCCTTCTTCAGTTTATTTTGCAGTTGAGGAACTGAGAAAAATAGGGTTAAGTTGCTTGCTAATAGATGGCCGAGGCCAGGTTTTATGAATCTTCTTGACTTTAATCCCAGCACTCTATCCATTGTGTCACCTACTAGTTACTAGCTGCCTATGCAGCGAAAGGAAACTGAATTGGTTAACTAGTACACATTATGCATAACATGATAGAAATTGTAAAAACTTCGTACCTGCCAAATTATCCAAAGATATATTAAAATGGTTGGAATTCTATAGCAGAAGCTCACTATCCTTTTTTTTTATATATATATATAAAACTATAAATACAAGTCTCAAACCTCTCCTTCAGAATTCAACAAATGAACAAATGGAACCACAGCATTATTACAGACAAGACTGCTGCCCACAACTTTAAGGCAGCTAACTGTGGATGGATTTGGAGTGAAGAAGACCTGAATATGAACTGTGCCCTGGATGCTTACTAGTTGTTTGACTACTTCAACTCTTGTTCTCAGTTTCCTCATTTGCAAAATAAAGATAATAACAATGTCTACCTCACAGGATTATTGAGAGGGTCAAATGAATAGTAGTATATGTAAGCGCTTTCTAAAACTAAAAGTGCTATTTAACAGTCACTCTTTTTAGCTATTAGATTTTATTCCATAAAAGTTTAAGAGCACCTTTTTCTGACAGCATAACAAATACTCATATTCCTAATTACCAAACTACATTGAATGAAAGAATTTCAAAATATTAAGACTCACTAGAAAAAAATTAAAATCATATGGGAAAAGGATAAGGTACATGTCATCCTGTCTATATATATAATCCTTCCTTAAAATGTGAGCTCCTTGGAGCAGTAGATAGAGCACCAGCTCTGAAGTCAGGAGGACCTGAGTTCAAATCTGATCTCAGACACTTAACACTTCCTAGCTGTGTGACCCTGGTCAAGTCACTTAACCCCAATTGCCTCAGGGGAAAATAAAGTGAGCTCCTTGAGGTCAAGGACTATGTATTTATCTTTTTTTTGTATCCTCAGTGCTTAGCATAGCGAATGCCACATAGTAAATGCTTAATATATATTTGTTGACTGACAGACATATTGATATTCCCTCAAATATCTCAGTTTCTCCCTATATTATTTTCACTGTGCATTTCTCCATCCATACTTTCTGCCCCATTTTATTTCTCACTCTAGTCTTTAATTGTCCAAGTAGGTTTGAGAAACTTGGTGTTGCAAAACTTTGTGCAAGGCACTATGCTCTATACTTTATAAATATCTCATTTCAAAGAAGAGTATCATCCCTCTTTTTGTGAAGACAGAATCATTCATAGGAAGAGAGAGCCTCCAGCCTTGCTATTCCTACCTCGATTCTTGGAATGGTCTATTTAGGAGCAGTCCCTGAGGACTCTCAGACCAATTGTAGGTCTGGAGGCTACTCTTAATAGCGGATAAGGGTGCATTCATTCCTCAGCCAACTACTCATTTTTAAGTCAACAGAAACCAAAGTGTCTCTTTTCATCTTCATTTCCTCCCACTCAAACCCCTGGAACTGATGGTCCCAGTCTTCATGCATTTCTCCAAGACTTCAGGAATAAGTCTGGGAACCAATAGCTGGATAAGTAACTTTCAATTTGGAATCTTCCTACCCCAGCTTCTGCTCTCAGACAGGAAATGCCTTCTCCATCATCCATCATCACAAGAACATATTGACCCAAACTCATGCAGAATATTTACTCCCTCGTAACAATAAAGCAAAGTACAAAAAGCTTAATAATATTTATCATTTATAGAATATATTTGTTTGAATATTATATAATGTTCCTAACTAATAAAATCATAATTTTTAATATAATGGATTTCAGAAAGTGAAACTCCATTTAACTGAATGTTGCCTAACTAGATGTCTGATTTATGCCCTTAGTTCTCTGTTCCAGTTCTCACCACCCTCTGTCAGGGCCTGGTACTTATCTTCGATGGCTTTTCTTCATTAAGGACCATGTGAAAATGTGAGCCCATTTACAATGAGCCAGCCCATCTGCAGCCTGGCAGGGGAATTTACCATAGTACAGAAAATTTAATTCAAGGCTTAACAAATGACAAAGCTAAGTTTTCAAAATTCTTCTGTGAAGTCAGAACACATGGTGTTTCATTTAACTTATAATTAAATGAAAAAGAAAGTTTCACTGTTTTTTGGAATCAATTCATATTTTTATTAATGCATTTCTCTGTTATGTTATTGTTTATTCAACAAAGTTAATTCAATAAATAATTCATTTGTTTTTAAATTCAGAGTATTTTTAAATTAATTTTATTAGACGTGCAAAGTGAGAAATACATTTTCTGACAGAGGTAGTGGATTGATTTGTTTTGCTTGGCTATATTTATTTGTTAAAAGGGAAGGATTTTCTTTTGTGAAAAGAGAAAGTTGATAGATAATGATAGAGGTACATAAAAAGAAAAAGGAACTAAAAGAACATCAATTAATTTTTTAATGCATAAAAGAGGATAAGAAAGTCTAGAAAGAGACTGTGATTTTGTTGCTACTGAATTAAAGGTTATGCATACATTCAGAAAGCATCTTTATATAAAAGTTCATTATTTCATATATAATAATTTTATGGCCTCCTGTGTGTAATTTAATGTTTAAATTCCAATACAAAAGAAAATATGTATTTAAAAATAAACTACATCTAAAATTATATTTTTATTCAAGCTTTTTATCAAGGTGACTCTGCAATTGGATAGATTCTTTTAGTTTTCTTGGGAGCTTATGCATTTCAAACAGGCCAATTTATGCATAAATGCCTTGGCATTTATTTGCTGGAGGGATCTCAAAGATCTGCATTTGAATCTTATCTAACACTTACTTTTTTGTGGTGCTATGGAGAAGTCATTTCTGAGAATCAATTTCTTCATTTATAAAATAAGCATACCTACTTCACAGAATCAAGTAAGAAAATATATAAAGTTATTTTTGAGCTTTGAAGTACTATACAAATACCACAATTATTAATTTATGTACATGTCTTTTCTCCTTTCCTAAGCTAAAAAAAGGTCTCTTTTTCTCTCTCTAGAACATATGAATTTTTTCATATGTGAATCTAGCTTGTCCAGTTCAATCTGAATATGTGCTAGAAATGTTAGAACTTCCCTGTGACCTGAACTTCTCCCTATCTGGAAGTCAGTAGCCATAATTATCACATTGCAAATACCCCAACTTCACTCTGGAGAAACTTATTGGTTGTTATCCATCTGCTGAAGTCCATAGCAGAAAGAAAATGGCCTTTTTCTTAAAAATCAATCAACAGTCATATCTTTGCCATACTAATTAATGGATATTCATGGATACATTGAAAATAAAGCTTGTGATCCTAGTTGCCATATCTGGAGTCTTTTCCCAGCTTGTTTCACTTTTGGAATTGAACTTTTAAGTGCTGACCATCATTGTCTACTTAGGTTCTAAATTCTGGCTGTTTTCTTGAGAGCTCACTAAATTCATGATCTTGGTACACCTGTTCTTATGCTACTGGCTTCTTGATTGTGATTTCCTATCTCACAGCATGAGGCATTTCAGATCTCTCCAACTGTTAGTGTCCTCTGTCCTAACTAAGGAAGAGTAGCAGAGGAAATCAGGTCCTGGAATTAGGGTCAGGAAAACCTGGGCTCAAATCCCATGTCAAACACTTGATATCTGTGTGACTATGGACAAGTCATTTAAATTGTTTTGTGCCTCATATTCCTAATCTGCTAGATGACTTCTCTAGTCCCTTCTAATTATAAATCTATAATTTTATAATCCCATGAAACTATGTATTTACTTTTTAAATATTAACCTCTAAGGCCTCTAGGCAATTTTCTAAGTTTCTAAGTGCTGACCAGCACTGAAAAAGGACATTTCCTGACTGGGAAGATCCCTGTATCAATGAAATCACAGGTCTATGAAGTATACTGTTCTGTTATTTATTTTTTCATGGCTTTTTTTTTTGTTTTGGTATGTTTCTTCTTTCACAACATAACTAAATGGAAATATGTTTTACATGATTGCATATATATAACCTATATTAAATTGCACAGGGGACATGAGGGAAGAAGAAAATTTGGAACTCAAAAAATTTTTAAATGAATGTTACAATCTATTTTCACATATAATTGGGAAAAACTATTTTCACATATAATTGGGAAAAAACTACTAAAAAAGAAATTACCGACCTAGATAGATACAGATACACATACATGAGTCCACCTATGTACATGTATGTATATGTGTGTATGTTAGCATATATGTTTACTTATTCTTTACCACTCCAGTGGAAAATAAACTCTAAAAGAAAGAAATTACGTTTCTTGTATCCCCAGAATTTAGCACAATGCTTGGTACTTAGCAGTCATTGAAAAAGAGCTTGTTACATTATATTATTATGCTGCATTGTTATATTGTGTCCTGCCAGACTAGCCCATCATCTCCTCATTTTATACTTGGCTAATATGTTCTGTCTTACTGCCACCTTGCCCCAGAACTGGCAGCACATTGGGTCATACCTCATTATATGAGAGTTGACATTTGGAACCTGGAAAGAAGGATACCATCACAGCATCTTTTGTAGGAAAGGGGAAAAAAAAATTAAAAGACTATTTTTTCCACCCCAGTGAGTCTGTTGCTGTATTGAGTTCTACCAAGTAGGAGAGGAAATAAATCTCAGTCCTTCAGAAAACATTTAACAGCTTGTGGCCCTTTTTAGTTGTTGTTCAAGGTGAGGGATTACAACCTTAGCAAACATGAAGTCATTTCTTCTCATTTTTAAATTGATTTTTTTTCAAAAGCTGATATTAAGTAGTTTATAAACTTAAGGCTGTGTACACACAATGCCCAAACAGCTGGCCAATTCAATGAAGAGAAAAAACAACAAACCAGTTGGCATTGTGTAGATAATTTCCTTTTCCTTATCGACTTTATTTTCCCTTCTTTTTCAATTTCTCCATTAAACAATCAACTCTTTCACTCTAAGAAGAAGATACCAGTATAAAAGGCAAAACCAAGTAAAATTCAATGTCATTTCTTTTCTGTGAGATCCCATGCTTGATACAATTAAAAAGCAGTCTAATTTTTATCCTTTGTCCCCTCAGACACACCTTATTAAAACTTTGATATAATCTCCCTATTCCTTTTCTATGCTGACACTTTCAAGGATACAACTTTTTAGATGACATCACTCATATTTTTGGCTGTCCAATATTCAATTTGAAAATAAAAATGGAATTTCAGAAAAATGGCCTCTCCCCAAGTATTGTCTTCAAACAAACATGTTCAAGGAAAGCAGCAACCGGCTAGAAGAAATTGCATAAGAAAAGATTAGTTTTAAGAATATTCTCACATGCAAAATTCAGCTTGTAATTAGTTGATTTTAATTAGTCCATAGGCTTCCAAGAATCCTTGTATATAAAAGATAATGGCAACAGATGGGCAGAAAAATAGAAAAATATCATAGTAGGCTCAGCATCTATTTGTTTCGGGAATTCTACCAAAGACACAGCACAGTGAAAAGAACACAAATGAATTTATAATCAGAGAATCTGGGTTCACATTTCACTTCTGCTACTGTGGGACCTTCAACAAATCATTTAACTCTTCTGTGCCTCAGTTTCCTTATCTGAAAAGGAGAGAGATGAACTAGAAGAACCCTAACATCTTTCTAAATCTATGATCCTATGACCCATTTAGCACCTTGATCTTTTGTATATTTGAAAGAAGAGTAGAATAAGGGAGCAAGCCTCAGAGTCAATCAAACTTGGGTTCACGGACTGTCTGACACACATTAGCTCTGTGTCCCCAAGCAGATCACCTAACCTTTCAGTATCCCAGGAAGCTCTTTTAAAAAATTTATAAGTTATAAAGAAGTTGCAAATCTGCATCAGGAAAGGGTGTTTCCATGTTATGAGTTCCCTATAGTTGACCTAAATGCTACTTTCTTCAGAAAATCTGTCTTGGTCCCCTCTAAATAACCATTCATTTATTTTGAATCCATCTCATAGATGTCCATTATTTATATGTTATCTTTCTTTCATTTCTATAAGGGCAGAGATTGCTTTTGTTGTTGTTTCAAAGTTTTTATATATTTTTAGAGGCAAGTGTGACTTGCTCAGGGTTACCCAGATAGTGAGTGTCTGAGACCAGATTTGAAATCAGATCCTCCTGATTCCAGAACCAACTTTTTAACCACTGCACCACCCAGCTACTTCCTTTGTTATCTGAAGTACTGGAAAATAGCAAGCACTTAATATATGCTTGTTCGCTGATGAACAACATTAGTGATCAAACAACAGGTTTAACTTAAAAGCCTTATGTGTATATTTTAAAAAAAATAAGACAGTGTACTTACTATAAATGTGGATTAATCAAAGAAAAGCCACCACTGTTATTATCACCTATCTTTTAGCCAGCTGTAGTGGTAGACAGTACAGTGGCTTCATATAGAATCTAGAGCACTAAACTTGAAATTATGGGACCTAAATTCATTATATGGCTGTGACACTTAACACTTTTTTGATCTTGGGCATATCACAGAGCTGTTTTGTGCCTCAGTTTCCTAAAAGGTAAAGTGAGGGGGCTGTAGTATACAGATGACCTCCTTCTGAATCTGGATCTATGACCTTAAGTAAACTTGCTTATCTTGCAGAGTTGGTTTTATTTTCTCATAGAGCAATTCATTTCTCCTGGGCTATATCTGGATGTAAATGACTGGCATCTCACTAAATTCCTCATGTTGCTCTATACAAATGAAATATCAGTTCCATTCCAGCTATCCATTGTCTGATCTGCATGGAGAACATGGAAAGAAAGGGATGAGCAATGGAGATAATTCTATTACAACCTTCTTTTCCCCAACATAGGAGTCATAAAAGTGATCTATGGAAGAAATATCTTTCTTTTTTGGAGATCTCCAAACCCTTTCTGGCATAAATTAGAGATCAGTATGGATAATAGGTAGTCATGCTATTTGGAATAGTAGCCCTTTATTATTATTATTATTGAGAATGTGTTGCCTGAAGTTCAGGAGGATAGAAAAGATTTGATATCACATTAGTTAAACCAAGAAGTATCAGTTTATATTCTAAGATGTCACATATTCACATCCTAGCAGCCAGAGCTATGTCAGAAGAATGTGTGTGTGTGTGTGTGTGTGTGTGTGTGTGTGTGTGTTATAAGTAACTTACTTATTACTTTGAAGACTTAAGAATATAGTATGCTAGATAATATGCAGAAGGAAGAAATGTTTAACCCCTATCCATATATCTCTAACTCCTCTGGAGCTCATGTTTTGACTATAACCAGATCTAAATTTTATGCCCAAAGCTCTGATAAACAGGCTCCCAAGATATCCTTTGCATTTCTATGCTATTGTGCCATGAAGCATGGTATTGCATGAGACCAATATCACACAAAATTATCATTTGTCCTAGAGGACTGAAAAGAACTAATGAAATTTAATTTGTTTTGCTTGGAGCACTATTGGCTCAAGCATATTGAAACTCATTCAGAATCTTATCTCTTGAAACTTAAAAATAGCTACCTACTTTTACACCAACTTTTCCCTCCTGCTTTATGACATTATGAATACTATGAATGTCTCCAAGAAATATACAGAGATATTGGCAAAGGAATAAACTTTACATCAGATCATTCAGATAGATGAAATTTCATTATACAGAGCTGGAAATGACATCCAGAGATCATTTAGTTCAAGATTCTTCTTTTAGACATGATTGTACTTAAATCACCCAATGTAGAAATTTCTGTTCTGTTCTTAAAGATTTCAAGGAACAGAGATCAATTATCACTCTCAGTATCTTATCCCCTTTGATATTAATAACAACTTCAGTTATGTCTTCTGGATATTTTGATCTAAACTTTTCCCATTTCAACCAAGAGTTCCTTTTCTAATCTGCAGGATTCTGATTTTCTTTGCCCCACAATAGATTTAGCTACTTGTGATCTAAAATACAGCCACAACATCAAAACCATAGCTTTTGCATCTGAATTCTACTTTTATTTCTGCTTGGGAGTTTCATGGAGCTTCATTAAGAAAAGCTAGATTAGGTTCATGTTTTCTTCTAAGTAGGTAACTTTATAAGTTGTTAAGGTTATAAAGTGCCAAGCTACGTAGGTAGAGGGAGTTTCCTCATTTAAGAATTGTCTTCATCAATAAAATCAAAAATCCAGTATCTATCTTTATGCAAAAGAATTTTCAATTAGATGTAATTAGAAAGGTACTCCTATGTCTAACCTACATTTGTTTTGTTCCACATCAATTCTATTTCCATCAATTTTGCCCTATAAAGAGATAAAATTGTTGGTTCTCTAAAACAGAGCTTGTTAAGTATTTTCATGTGTGACTCCTTTTCATTAGAGAAATTTCATGACCCGTATCAACACTGAGTTGAGGTGTTTCTGGCAGCATTCATGCCAATGCAAAGGGTACATATGTCTTCAGAACCAAGGTTGCAGTTAAGTTATGTGATGAAATATGGGCAAGCATTGCCAGAAATACCTCAGATTCATTACATGTTTGATATTAATTTATGCTTGTTGCATTCAGAAATCTTTTACTGTTGCCATATTTTTTGTGACCCTTATATTTAGTTACATAGTCTCATATGAGATTGCAATCCACAATTTAAGAATCTTTGCTATAGAACAAAGTTCTAGGATAATTTTGTTCTGGAACCAAACTCTAGAGTAATCCTTCTCTAAAATAGCCCTTTCAATAGATTGATCCAGTCTTATTATACTTATTCATATAACTTTCTCTTACTTTCTTGGTAGATTTTTTTTCTATAATCAGGTGGAGGAAGAAGTGAAATTATCATAGGATAATAACTCTGGAAGTATCTTTGGCCCATAATGTCATCTTCACATAGCATAGCAATTCTAAAAAACTAAAAACAAAAAATAAAGTATATCTCCAAAGAGAACTGATTAACCCTAAGTATAAATTCAAGCTTACTTTTTTTCAAACTCTTCATTTTTTCTTTTTTTTTTTTCTTTCTGCAACATGGCTAATATAGAAACATGTTTTATATGACCTCACAGTATCATATTGCTTGCCTTTTCAATGGGAAGAAAAATTGAGAACTCAATTTTCAAAATTAATGTTAAATTAACAAAATGATAAAGAAAATGGTGTCTTGAAAAATATATGAGGGAAATAAGAAATGTAGTTGTCAAGTTCAACAATTTCCATATTAAAGAAAAACTTTTTGAAACAGTTCACATGACAAGAAATTTCAGTTCATATTGTCCTGGGTTTTATATAAACAACAAAAAAATGAAGGAAACTTTTTAAAATCACATACTAAAAAAGAAAAAATGATTTACATGCAAAGATATTATTATAGTTAAATAGAATAACACATGAAAATGGACTAGTCTTAGAATAATTTCCAACCAATCTTTTTGAGAAAATAATTTTATTTTATTCTCTTAATGACCAGTTCCTCCCAAATCTTTAGTTGATGAAAGTTTTTATGTTACATAAAAATATGAGTTGTCTGTGTAAGTTATATATATTGCCATCTCTTATTTCCTATTTATGTTCCATCTTTTCCAAAATATATTTTTACTGTCTTCAGCAATGCCTACTGAAGATGAGTATTAAGAATTTATTAATTTAATTTCAGTAGTTTAATTGTGTTTTGTAGAATTTTTCTAGGTTTTTATCATCTAGAATTTTATACCCATATATTGGCGGATAAGCTGCCATTGTTTTCATAATAATGGCATTTTAAATGCTTATCATGATCACATGTAATATTCTTCCACAAAATCCCAATGCAATGTCTTTTCTTTATATAGGCAATACCCTAGTCTCAAAGACTAGATAAGTTAGTCAATAAACATTTATTAAGTGCTTACTACACCAAACATTGTCTTGAGGGTTGGAGATACAAATAAAGGTAACTTCTTTCCTTTTATCCAGGAGTCCACAATCTAATGGAAGAGACAATTTATATGACCCCCAACTCTCCCTTAAATTCTGTTGAGTGGTAGAAAAGGCAAAAAAAAAAAAATGTTAGGAATGATGCAGTTTTTAATATTGATTTTGTTCATCTAAATATTAGAAATTGATTCGAAGGCAGCTGAGTGGTACAAGGGTTAAAGCACTGAGCCCCAGCATCATGAAAAGCTGGGTTCATATCCAGCCTAAGAAACTTAAGAGCTTTGTAAACTTGGGAAATTCGCTTAATCTCTGTTTCAGTTTACTTATTTGTAGGAGAGGGGAAATAATAGCACCCATATCCCAGGATTCTTGTAAGGATCAAATGAGTTAATATTTGCAAAAAATTATAAATTTAAAGAATGATAAAAATATTATTATTTGATGACCAACAAATATGTGTACATATACTTTTATATATTATTTATTTTAATTATATATTATCATAAAGATATATTGTATATTATATATTATATTTGTATCATTGTATTATATACATTATGTTGTATAATATAAAATATATGTTATACATAATTATTTTACATGCATATATAAATAGATTTCTACTAGAGGAATTGAATCAAATTAATCTGGGCAGCCTCATTAAAACTGAAATTAGAAAACTAAGAATAGCTAGGAGAAAAAAGAGCTCACACATTATTCTGAGAGAACCAAATATAGAGATTGGAAAAGTTGAGTTTGTCATGTGTCCTGGGACAACAGGAAATGATATTTCATGGGACATTTGTCAAAAGGCAATTTGTCAGGGTATATATAAATTTTCGCATGAAATGCTAGAAGAACTGAATTTTTATTATACCTCAAATACTTACTAGCTTTGTGATCAATGGCAAGTCACAACCTCAGAGACTCAGTTTTTTCCATCTCTAAAATGGGATAACAATACCAACAACATTATCTCACAGGGCTTTTTGATGTGAAAACCAAATGAAATAATTAAATACAGAAATAACACAAGAAAAAAATAAATTAAGCTATAAGATGGGACCACAATACCCCCTTTTGCAGGTAATATGACTATTTTCTTAGAGAATTCCTAAAGTATTTTTTAAGTCAACAGAAAATAATTTCAGTGAAATTTATTGTTGTTCAGTTATTTTCAGTGATTTCTGACTTTAAGACCCCATTTGGAGTTTTCTTAACAAAGAAACTGGAGTGATTTGTCATTTCTTTCTTTAGCTCATATTAGAGAGGAGAAAACTAAGACAAATGGGGTTAAATGACTTGCCCAAGATCACACAGATAGTAAGTAAGTATCTTGAGATTGGATTTGAATTGAGGATCATGACTCTTTCTGACTCATGGCCCACATATCTGTCCTACTTTTATTTATTTTATTTCAGTAAAAATACATTATCCATATGTATATATAATATAGATTCATATTTATATATAATATATAGAGAGACATATTATCAACAAAACTTCAAAAACAGACTGAAAATTTTTCCTGGAAAAAACATTAAAGAGAAATTTAAGATGAGAACAAATTACAACTTACCAAGACTTTTATAGGACTTACATAGAGACAAATACAGAATAATTGCAAAAATAAAAGAAGACCTAAATAATTGGAGAGAATGTCATTCTTCAAGGCTGGGCTACTCCATTATTACAAGAATAATGATGATACTATTCAAATAACAGACTCTGTATATTACTAGGTTTTATTGCTATATGACTCAAATTATCAAAGGTTACTTTATACAATTAAAAAAGAATAGTAAAGACAATTCTTTTGGAGGAAATAGAATACAAAGGGATCTTATGGAGGAAAAAAAAAAGGCAGGAAAAAAGCAGGCTTTGTGTTACCAGATCTCAATCTACATTACAAAGAATTAGCAATCAAAATCAAAAAGTAACATAGTATAATAGATAGCTGGGTTCAAGTGCTACTTCATATAGATCTTCACTATATATAACCCTAATTGAGGTTCTCCCCTGTGCCTTCTAGCCTTCAGAAATCAAAGTAATATCTGTAAAGCAGTAGTTGACGGATTATTTCCATGCACAAATCAACCTCCCCCTTCCCCCCCTCAACAAAAGTTCCAGTAGCCTCCTTTATTGTTTCTAAGATAACAAAGAAACCCTTCCATTTGGCATTCAAAGTTTACCTTCACAGTCAGACTCTAGCCTATCTTTCCAGGCTTATTATACTTAACTTGCCCTCATGCAGCCCAACCAAACTGAACTGATACCATACTCTCAAACTCTCTAATACTATATTCCAACTATGATCTCCATGCCTTTGCACACACTATCCCTTAATGTTTGAATTAAATATCCTCTTCAAGCAATATCTTGTTTCCCTAAAAACTAATTTCAAGTGGCATCTCATGGCCCCAGTTGTTAAGGGCTCCTTAGCCCATGCTAAAAGTTACTTGGATTCATTATATATATAATAGTTTTTTTGTATGTATATAGGTTCTTTCTCCCAGTTGAATGCCATTTCCAGTTATTCCTTTGTCTTTCTATCCAGAGCAGTCCTTATAATGCTTAGCCACTAGTAGGTATTTAATAAATGCTTCTTGACTAATTGACTATGTAACTTGACCAAGTAGGACTCCACATAATTTTTTTAAGATTATATGTCATGGTCCATTTACCAATCTCATTGGTAGGAGTTTCCTTACATGGAGTTTCTTAGAGTAATTAAATCACTTTTCTAAACAAAAATATAAAAAAAAATTATCAAAGATATCAGACTTCATGATAAAAAAGGAAAAGCTGATTAATAGAATAGTATAAATAAGCAAGACCTTGAAAACAAGTTTATAAAGTAGTGAACTGATAATCCAAAAAAGCAAATTTCAAGGGAAACTTATACAATATGAACTTCTTACAAAACTGAAAAACAGTCTGGTGAAAAGCAGGAATCTTAAAATCTTCCATAACATATCACAATAAATTACAAATGGATAAAATAATAGATGTACAGTGGACAGAGAACCAAGTATGGAGTTTAGGAAGACCTGAGTTCAAATATGACCTCAGACAGTTACTAGCTGTATAAACCTGAGCAAGTCACTTAACCCCCTCTGTCTCAGTTTCCTCATCAACAAAATAAGCTGGAAAAAAAAAAACACAAAGAATCAGAAACCAGTGAAAATGACTGTACAACCAAAGAATGATCCCAATATTTTTAAAATCACACTAAAAAATTGAAAGTCAATAAAAGGTTATAGCTTTAGCTTTCACAATCATGAGTAAGAGAAAAAAAATAGAAGATATTTTCAATAATTTAAAGCAAAAGACTTGTTTTTGCAAAAATAAAATAAATGTCTTTAGGATAAGAAGAAAAATATGCCAATTGGGAAAATATTTTGGCATTAATTATTTCTGATAACTGATGTTTAAAATCTACACACATTAAGAATCATTTCTCAATAGACAAGCTGTCAAAGGATAGGAATAATTTTGTTTTATTTATTTTTCCTTTTTTTCAAATTTTTTTATTAAAGCTTTTTATTTTCAAAACACATGCATGGATAATTTTTCAACATTGACCCTTGCAAACCTTGTGTTCCAATTCCCCACCCCCCAGATGGCAATTAATCCAATATATGTTAAACATGGTAAAAATATATGTTGAATTCAATATATGCCTATATATTTATACAATTATCTTGCTGCACAAGAAAAATCAAATCAAAAAGGAAAAAAACTGAGAAAAAATAAAATGGAAGCAAACAACAAAAAAAAAAAGAGTAAAAATGCTATGTTGATGCACCCTCAGTTCCCACAGTCCTCTCTTTAGGTGTAAATGACTCTCTTCATCATAAGACCATTGGAACTGACCTAAATCATCTCATTGTTGAAGAGAGCCACAGAATGGATCATTGTTGTTGCCATGTACAATGATCTACTGGTTCTACTCACTTCACTTATCATCAGTTCATGTAAGTCTGTTCAGGCCTTTCTGAAATCATCCTGCTGGTCGTTTTGACAAGGGGAGCCCCGAAACTCTCTCTCTCTCGCTCTCTCTGACTTGGGGGTGGGGGGGACAATGAGATAGAAACTTCTTGAAGGAGGGAGTCTCATTGAACCCTTCCCTCCACAAAAGACCCATCCTAGGGAATTAAGATAAGTGCTTTCATTCTATTAGCTTGGTGGGACAAGTTCAGTCTAGAACCACACCCACTTAGCCCAAACTAGAGATCTAGATTTCTATAGACCTCTATTGAGTTGGAGATTAGTCCAGGGACATCATTCAAATGGCAAATTTCTATTCAATTCCGAAATCTCTGTCTAATTCCAACTCAAACTTCCCCCTCAGACTCTAGCCAAAGTTTCAATTATAAAAAGAGGCAACTTATAGAACAATAATATACCATAACAAGGAGTAATTTTAAAGGAAAAAATCCAAACTATCATGAAGAACCTGGAAAAATGTTGAGAATAATGAATATTCAGAGAAATGCAAATTAAAACAACTCCTGAGTTACCAATTCAAACCTATTTAGTTTAAAAAGATAGGAAAAGATGGAGAAATTCTTTGTTAGAATGGCTATGGGAGGACAGGCATACTAATTCACTACTGGTAGAGTTGTGAATTGCTTCTACTATTCTGGAAAAAAGTTAAAGTTATGTAACAAAAGTTGCTAAATGATTTATACTCTTTATCCAAGAAATTCTACAAATGCAATTATTTCCCAAGAAGGTTACTGACGGCTCAGAAAATCCATATGTTCTCAATTTTTTGTTTCATAGAAGCATCAATTTTAATAGAAAAATCTTAAAACAATTATCTAACCTTTGGGAAATGATGAAGAAACTGTGATATGCAATTATCTTGAAATATTATTGTTCCATAAAGAGAAACATATTTGAAAAATTAGAGAAAGACAGAAAGACATTGGGGAAATCTGTAGGAACAGATATGGAATAAGGAAAATAGAACTATAAATAACACATAACTACAACTATAAAGAAAGCCTTTACCTTTGTGAGGGGAATGCTATTTTGAAGCTATTGTAATATTCTTCCATTTTTTTATTGCTTCAGTAAACTAAATCTCAGAAAGTTTCCTAATCATCTGGGCACAGAAAGTTACAAAGAATGTCAGTTGGAACCTGACATTTGAATTATGGACAGCAATAGGCAACATAGAGGCTCAGCTGAATCAATGTGGTGTTCTTGCTAAATATCCTTGGTGGATATTCTTCCTCTGCCATGACCAAGTAATTATCCCATTTATAAACCATCACATCTTGTACAAGTGGTTCATCTCATTCCACTATCAATCTTGAACTACCAGAGGAATAGCTTGACTCAAGTCTGACCTGGAATAAAAGACAATTCTTGTCAACTCTAAAGTAATGATCCGTATTGGTCCCTCCTATTTAAGTTAAGGACACATTTGGTTAGTTTTCTACTGTTCAAGTAAAGGACACATTTCTTCTTTTTATTAATAATCAGTGGACTTTTTTCAGGAATATACTTTATAGACGAGTTTGCATCTATTGTCTCAAAGAAGAATGTCAATAAATTCTAATCTGTCAAAGAACTTAACAATTGTTGAGTGTCACTAGGAATGTGTAGGACAGATCAGAGTGAATTGACAAGTGCTAATAAGGCCTCAAAACAGTTCCTCAGACCTGTTATCCCCATCCCCTTAAGCAAAACCTTCAAAATTATAAGGGGGAAACTAAACCTTCATTTTAGATGTAAACTTTGAAGTTTGAAAACAAAAGTCAATTTGTGATTTCTCAAAGTTGGTGCTAAAACATTACAGAAAGTCCTATTTTTATAGACATAAATTGCTGGAGAACTTATCAACATTTCAAAAAGCTGTGATAATTTATTCTGATGCCCCACAAGCCCCACCGGTGAACAGCAGGATGTGACAAGCACAGTTTACTTCAGACTAACACTTACATCAGATGCTCTGATCCTCCTATAGAATGTTTGATAACTGTTTTCATTCTTACATAAAAGAAAATGAAAACAAACATTACTTTCAGATTTTCTCTTGGGTGCCTAGGAATATTAAACTGAAATATTGTGCTGGTTTGTTCCCAAGAAAACAGAAGATTGTCCCTCAAAATTTACTCTGTTTTTGTTGACATTATCATCCAGTTAGAGAAAAATGATTGGGGGTGGGGGAGGAATAAGGGAAGGAAACTATTATTTTTATTTTTTTCCAAATTAAAGTGGCAAAGTGATATTACTAAGGATGAGAAATATGTTAAGTATGAGAAAATATTTGTGAAAGTACTTAGTAAAGTGTGAAGCACTATACAAACATAAGGCTAGATAATGGCTCTGTAAATTGTTTTCCTGACTAAATAATCCCAGTTCTTTATGTTACCAATTCCCTCCCTATTTGTGGTGCTTAAGGATGAAGAGTAATTTGCAGCTCTAAAACAGGAAATACATCGGGCAGTTTTCTTCCTCCACTAAATGTGGCAATACAAAAGGAAATTGTCCTGGCATGTTCAAGATGCTAAACCTTCTCAAAGCACTCCTTTTGAGCAGTTTGGAACTATGCTCAAAAGACTATCAAACTGTACAGATATCCTTTGATTCAGCAGTGTTTCTACTGGTTTTATAATCTAAAGAGATCATAAAGCGGGAAAAGGACTGACATGTGCAAAATATTTGTGGCAGCCCTTTTTGTAATGGCAAGAAACTGGAAAGTGAGTGTATGCCCATCAGCTGGAGAATGTCTGGATAAGTTATAGTATATAAATGTTATGGAATATTATTGTTCTATAAGAAAGGATCAGCAGGATGGTTTCGGAGAAGTCTTGAGAGAGTTAGATGAACTGATTCTGAGTGAAATGAGCAGAATCAGGAAATCATTATACTGGGCAACAAGATTATATGATGATCAATTCTGATGGACGTGATTGTCTTCAGTAATGAGATGATTCAAACCAGTTCCAATGGTCTTGTGTTGAAGAAAGTCTTGTGATGATGAAAGAGGTCTGTGGGAACTAAATGTGGGCTACAATATAGTATTTTCAACCTTTTTGTTGTTGTTTTCTTGCATTTTGTTTTCTTTCTCATTTTTTCCCTTTTTGACCTGATTTTTCTTGTGCAGCAAAGATAAATGTGGAAATATGTATAGAAGCATTGCACCTGTTTAACATATATTGGATCATTTACCATCTAGGGAAAAATTAGAACATAAGGTTTTGTAAGAGTGAATGTTGAAAATTATCCATATATATAGAGAGAGAGAAAATAAAAAGCTTTAATTTAAAAAAAGCATTCCCTTTTACTCAACTTGTCTCCTCCACCTACAACCTAGAATGTTTCAAAATCATATAGAATGTCCCTCCCTCCTATAGTTGAAGCATTCTTGCTGTTGTTTAACATAATATTATATCATCCAGTTTTAGAGCACAGCACTTCACCATATCACAGTACAACATTATGTCAATAATATAATGCCCTCCTCTAAGGCTTGTATTCTATACTCCAACACTTTGGGTTTCTCCTTATGTTCGCTATTCTGACTAATCCTTTCTGTCATGCTTCCCTGGACATTTCTCATTTCTGAATATTTCTGCTTTTTTAAAAATGGAGACAAAAACTGAATGCAGAATTTAATTAGGCACTTGATAAATGTCAGCTTTAATGGAAGCATTACTTTCTAATTCTCTCATGTCGGACTCCTGTAAATACAACCCAGAATCACATTATCTTTTTATGTTGATGACTCACTCATACTGAATGCTTGATCCACAGTACTGTCCTTGTCTCTAACTGGTCATTTTTTATATTATATCAGTGTACTTTGATTCTGACCACCTAGCTGCTCATAATTTTAAAAAAAAAACACCTATCTAAATCAAAATCATTTTGAATTTTTGTGATAATGGGTAGCTTTTTATGCTTCTGACGCTTACTAGCTGTATGTCTCTGGACAAATCAATCACTTCGGTTTCCTTATTTGGAAAATGGGGGTAATTCCCTTGGTACTAACTCATTGAGTTGTGATTGTTGATAAATTCAGACAAGATATCTATACCAAGCTTTACAATGTTAAGAAGCAATTTGACCGGTGGGTATATAGCTGTCCATAAAGCCTGGAGCACTGAAATTCAAATGCTGCCTTCTACCTGTATTACTCTGGGCAAATCACTTAACCTCTCAATCACCTAGGCAATTCTCTTTAGACTAATACTGTCATCAGATGTGCCTATAAAATTTTTGATAACTTTTCATTCTAAAAGGGAAAAAAGACATCATTTTCAAACTTTTACTTAAGGGCCTAAGAATATTAAACAGGAATATTGTAGTGCTTTGTTCTTAGAAAAAATCGAGATTGTTCCTACAGATATCTTCTGCTATTGTTGACAGTGGCAGTCAGACAGGAAAATTATTTTTTAGGGGAAGGGGGAAATCATTATTCTCAATTCTTAGAATTAAACAAGGGATGAGGAATATACTAATAAATATGAAAAAAAATAATTTCTTCAGCCGTTCTCTTGTGATTTGATTCATCTAAGGATAAATCTGAGGAGAAGTAATGTTATTCCTTAGGCCTTCTCTCCAATGAAGTCAATATATGACTCCAGGAAATGGGCCTCAGTGCTTTGCCTTATTATTTGTCACTTTCTATTTTGGGGGCTGGAGACTTGGACCTTGTGATTTTCAAAGGTCAGAGGAATGAGACTATAGGCATCTAGGAGTGAAAATTATAAGTTACAGAGAAGGCACTTACAAGACTAGAGGGTGTCTCCTCACGTGGTTGTTCCCTATACCAATGAAACCCCAGGTCCAGTAAAAGTAGTATTCTATTTCTCTTTTCTAAAGTGTTAGCTCCTTCATTAATTTATTCTTATGCTATTTTCAGCATGCTCACATAATACCCCAAAATGCCGGACACAACATTGGAACCCATTAAATGAACCTCTCACTACTGTCCTTTAATTGGCTTCTAATCCAAATATAAGAATTCTTTGGAGCTATCTGATTGTTGCTTTATATACTTATATGTTCTGGCACCATACAGGTAAGGGGCAGGTCAATTCTCCGTGAGTCTCTACAGCTGTGAACATCTGAAGGAGTTGCAAAGCAGCCTTTACTGACACAGTTGTTGCTTGTAGACTGGGAAAATAAATTGGTGACAGAGGGAAGAGGAGAGAGGTCAGACAATGCAACGGCTTCTCAGTAGAGAGGTGAGAGAACAGCAACTACCTCTCAGTCTCCTTGAATCACCATCATCCTCTCACAAGAAGAGAAGAAAAGATAAAGCAAAGTTACATATTGTATTCCCAACACTTATGTGGCTAAACAATCTACATATTGCTAACGTGTTGATGAGACCATCCAGAACAACATCAACAAAGTTCTAAATAAAGTACAGATATGATATATTTACTTTTTTTTCCATTTGTTTACAAAGCCTGACATTCTATCCTAAAAAATAATACAATTATTCTAATATCTTCTTCCAAAGACTGCTATAGTTACAATCTATTCATTACTCTTGTGTGCTTGTGCTTTCATACATCCCTCCCCATTACATTGTTAACAACTTGAGGGAAGTAGCTCTCTTTTTTTTTAAGTCTTTTTGTATCCACAACACTTAGCCTCTTGCTTGATATAAAGAAGGCACCTAATAAATATTAATTGATTGAGTACATAGTCATTTGGTTGATCCTAGCATTATCTCTAAGGTTCCTTCCTCTTCTAAATCTATGTTGCTATGATCTCTCCTGGTACTAAAATTCTTTGATTGTCTTTTTTTCTCGAACTAAAAGTTGTAGGTTGTCATTATCTTTTTCTAGTTTCCAAAAACATGTAAAAACCAGATGAGAATTATCAAAAAAGTTTACCTCTAACTTCCAGAAATACATCAATGCTAAAGGTACAGTGAAATGCTAGCAAAACATATTTGGTTATGGAAGGAGAAATGGAAAATGATGAGTTGCAGACTTAGCTTTGTTCCCTCATGGGTTCAGGGAACAACTTGTATGGCTATGACAATAGGGAAGGTAAAGGTATGGAGGTCCTCATTGACTCTCCTCAAACCCAAATTTATTTCTTTGGTGACAAATGCTATAGTGTTTTACATATATATATACATATATATATGTGTGTGTGTGTGTGTGTGTGTGTGTGTGTGTGTGTGTGTATGTATATATATAGAGAGAGTTATAGTTATAGTTAGGGACAGTGGTTCTAAACACTGGGAGACATCTGTAGGTCATAGGGCTTGGAAAGAACTTGTCACTTAACTTTACACATGACCAGAGCTGTATTTTGCCATTTCAATCCATTGATGGTATTTGCCAGGAGAAAATAAACAATTCTGGCTTTTCTTCCCCTTCTTTACATTTGCCATTCTTGTTTTAAAGATCTTTTTGATGTCTTCTGTTTTGACACAGTTGTTATTTTCCTATAGTCCTAATCCTCGGACACATCCAAATCTGTACATCTACATACCACTGAGCCCTCCTTTATTAAAACACCCATACAGAATAATGTCTGTCTGACAACATATACAACGTCCCCTTCCATGTTGCTCCATCCTAATGCCAAGAAGAGGAAGGTGAGCCTCTTTATCTTTCCCCTAGGGTTGAGAGTTTACCTACTTTTTTTGCCTGGTATCTTTCAGTAAATAGTGGTACGGAACTTGGCTTATCCCCATTTTTATGTCAATAATCTTGAATGAGCTAAATATTGACACTAAACTAAAGTCAACATTCTGACCTAATTTAATGAAGTCACTGTAAGATGGAAATGTTCCCTCCTGAGAACACACCCTATGGTGGTTGAAGTAATTGTTGTTAACAAGTCCAAAATTAACATGATTTCAAATTTATTAGGATAAATAGTATGCCATCTGGTATATAGAAGAGGGGAAAGAAATTATACAAACAGCCATTTTGTTGCCCAGGATTAGTGGTCCCCTGCCCAAAATTTCCCTGCAGTAGCTATTAGCATCTGTGGGAATTCTACTGCTCTATTCTCTTTCACTATCTGACCCAGAGGGTAAGAACAAATGTCACAAGAGATGCAAAGTATCATAATGGGGTGCTGCTGGGGATTAGAGACCTTCTTTATGAAACTAACTCTGGGTTCCATAAAAGTGAAACTGGTACTTTGCCCACAGGAGAAGATAAGGGATATCCTTGCTGAGAAGAATCAGACCTCTGTGTGCTATCTAGAGGGGATTAGGGAGGGCAGGACCTATCTCACCATACTGTCACCCAAGGCCTATGTTTATGGATTATCTATGACAGTGGAATCACATTTATAACCCAGCACTTTAATTCCCAGTGTACGATAGGAGGAAATAAAAATGATGCTTAAGAAACTTACTTAAATGAGAAAGAGCAGCTGTACCAGACCAAGTACAAATAAAAGTAAACTGTGTTGGAAATGATTTCTGCAATTTTATTAAAGTATTAAGTTATTCATTTTTAAGATATTTGAAAGAGAGATTGTGGAAGGTATTGTTAAACCTTTATGGAAATTGAGTGAACATCTGTAAATACCAACTTGTGCAGCTACTTATTCATGTCTATAAAATCTTTATGAGAGTGGTATCCACATTTACCAAGGGTTTCCTTGGTGAAAAATTTAGAAAGAGACAGGCTGATTTGCAGAATGTTTTCTACAGCAGACCAAGTCATCACATTCACATGATAATCTAAAGGTGTAAAGAATATAAAATTCTGCTATTATTTTTTGTTTATTGACTTAAAACGCATATATATACATACGTGCACATACATACTCCTTTTGGCAATGCAGAAGAAATTATCTCCCTAAAGAGTCTTCTCCAGTGAGTTTTCTTATTTATATACAAATTAAAATCGTATAAAAGTCCATGCCAGATACAATCATACACATAAAAACTTTATTTTATCTTCTTCTAACTACAAATATCAAATGAAATATAAAACAGAAAGATGTATGCTCAACAGTGATGTATTCTTCCATTATGCAAAATGTCTTACACAGAGTCCATGGAGAGGGGAGTGGTTTCCCACATATGGTCAAATTGTTCCAATGTTGCTGTTTGTGAATGTTATTACGATAATTATCATAAACCAAAAAAGAAAATTTGAAAAGCATTTTTAAATGGATAAAATGCTATGTCATCAGATGATAGATTGATTCCATTTTGGAACTTCAAAGGAAGGAGCAGGAAGAGATAACATTTGAAGATAGAAGTTTACTGAGATGTCATAGAATCTAACATTGTGATTTTTTTGGAGATCCTATTTGTCTAGTCTATCTAAGTGAGATGGTCCTTCAGTGGTTTGAGATTACATAAACAAACCAAGATTTATTATGTACTTCTGACATTCTCAATGTTTTGCTAGGCATTTCCGGGCAGAAATCAACAAAGATTTATTAAGCTAAGCACTAATGGGTATATAAAACTAATAGTAACCCCTGTCTTTAACAGTCCTTTGCATTTTTTATCTGCATTTTAACTGTGACTTTTCTTGTTTTGTCTCTATAAACACCCATTTTTATTGGTATGCTTAATTAGTATTTAGGTATTCTAATCTGTCTTAAGCCAGACTGTTGTTAGATTCTGATCTTATTGATGGGATAATAGTGAGACATGAAAGTGGTAATTTCATTACATAGGGCTATAGTTCCCAGTCTTTTCAAATCAGGCTATCTTTTAAAAATATAACAATTTGGACCTCTTTGGGATATAGTTGTATTCTAAGTATAACTTATTATTCTACCAGCTATTAGTGTTTCCCTTGCAAAATTATCTCATATTTCTTTTGTATATATTCTAAATACAGAGGAAGTATGTTAAAAAGGAATGAGGTGTTCAGGAAGTATCAAAACCTCTGGAATGAGAGCTCGTTGAATCCTTTTCAGGACTGCTCATCTACCTTTGGTGACCACCTGTCACTCAACTCTCACCTGTGTCCCCAAGGAGCTATAACATGAGCAGTAGACACATCTTTGTAGAAATCATTTTAGCAGACAGGCTAAACTAGGTCGATAGTCCTCAAACCCATTGGTGACTTAGGGGAATGTCTACCCCAAGCATATGAAGATTTCCCCTAGTTGGATGAGTGAATGAGAACAATCTGTTCCAGTACCATGAAGGTGGCTGAAGCTGGTTTTGTGGAGTGTTTAGAATTTTATCAGACATTAAAGATGCCAAGGTCATCCACTGCATCTTAGGTCATTCCCCTGCTAGCTCGACTTTTGTCTTGCCACTGGACTTTAATGAGTCTGGAACAGAAAATGATGCTGAGATTTTTGAAGGGTTCTGTCTCACTTAAATCCAATTCAAGAGCAAATTAAAACATCATCCAAAATGTCAATGGTACTATTCGAAAATGAAGGATGAACAACAACAGAGGCAATCTTAGAATTAAGAAGAACCAAGTTCAAGTT
Source organism: Antechinus flavipes (assembly GCF_016432865.1). NCBI lineage: Eukaryota > Metazoa > Chordata > Mammalia > Dasyuromorphia > Dasyuridae > Antechinus > Antechinus flavipes. Next base: position 133,707,391 of record NC_067402.1, on the reverse strand, counting down.
CTGCTTCTGATTAATATCTATTTTGTGTCCTTTTTTAGGGCTGTAAATATCTCTCTAAGATTGTCAACTGAAGAATAAGTAGGTACAACTCTTCATTTGTAAAGGAAGTTTCTTCATAGAAATTTCCCTCTACCAATGAAATCATATGTACGGTACAATATTTATACATAAATATATAGAAAATATACATACAAATATATATTTAAATATATTATCTCCTCTAATAGAATATAAATTTCCTGAGCACTGGGATAGTTTTATTTTTGTCTTTGTATCTCTATGCCTAATACACATAGCAGTCACTTAAATGTTTGTTGATTGATCAACAGTATTTATTGATTGAAAAATGTATAATGATAAAGCTACTATGAATTGAGTAGTACTTTTAAATTAATATTTTAATGACTCCAACATCATCTGCCTACATCTGAAAAATAGTATAGATGTGCATAGACATATAATTTGTTCAGGCTATAGAAGGTATGCTTGCTTATTCATGGATTTGCATATGCATTAATGGTTGCCTTGCCTCAACTCTGTGTCTTCTGGAATTCAGCAAATCACATTTTGGGAAATCCTGTTGAAAGGGGAGTAAGGGGAGAAATTAAAAAGAAGAGGAAAAGAACTCTAAATCATAACAATGAAAATTTACATTTCAAGGATAGATTCCAAACCTTTGAAAATATTCTATAAATTTTTCAGTTGGCCAGATTGATTTTCAGTTCTATTTTTTTTAAGTTGTATTGTACAATGGAAATCAGACACATATTGAATCAATATATCAAGATGCTGAGATACCAGAATTATGTCCATAACATTACCCTTTGTTGTTCCTTTACACAAATGTCAGCCAGCTTTGTCTTCCACACTCTCCTATGTTCTTTCTTTCCTCTTTTCACCTACATATAGTCAAGTATAGAGAATTATAAACATCTTTCTATTATACTTAAAAGCTTAGGCTCAGCTTGGATAAGTCAGCCACCTGCTAAGAGTGTCAAAAGGAATTAGCTAGAGCCATTAGAAGAATTAGGAGTGAGACCAAGAGATAATTCATCATCTTTGGAGCTTTAACATAAAAAAAATCAACTTGAAATTCAGATATTTAGTTGCCCTTTAAAATTCTGATTTTGAATGGATTGATTGATTATATTTCTCTTGCATGTTTCCTTTTTTCATTCATCTCCCTGTTTCTGGAAATTCACTAGGTGTTAGATAATTATACTTAAAAAAGAGGACACTGAAACAGAGCTTGTGCATTTAAGGTTGGAATGATCTTGTTATACACCCATGATGCTTATCACCCACTTCCTCCTGTCCATGTGCTGCCCTTATTAATATATCCTTTACTTCCTGTGCTGTCTCTGGAGTGTTGCTCATACATTGATATTTAGGGGAAGGGAAGGAAATGCTGGTTTGTTTTGTTTTTTAAAGGATACATATTTTCTTGTTACTACCTGTAGAAATGAGAAATGAATTGATATTTTCAGTTGCAAAAATGTATTATGTAGCAGCAAAAGTACTTTGAAATGTACTAGTGACTCTCAAATCTAGTACTTGGGTTTTTTCAATGGTTCCCCACTGTGTCTCAAGATAAAGTACAATGTCTTGTCTTCATAAACATGATTTTTGCCCATGAGTAAATAAGAATGTATTTGATGTTTTACATGATTTGAATATCATGGTAAAGGTCACAGTCTTGGTAAAACCTTTTTTATACTAGCATTTGTAAAGGTCATTATACCTCTTGTGACAACCTTTTGGAAAGACAAGGACAAGAATAGCATAGAACCGGTAATGGTAGATGGGTTAAGGTTTCATCTTTGGAGGGAGCTTTACATATGGTATCTCATTTGATCTTCCTAATAACCCTATGAGGTAAGCACTGATATTATTATTATTATTATTTCCTTTTTACAATTGAGAAAACCAAGGCAAGCAGAAATTATTGATTTACCCATGCTCACACAGCTAATAAGTGTGAGGCTAGATTTGAACTCAAGATCCTTACCCACTGCAACATCTACTTACCCTCCTTCTGTTTAAATTTTTATTTCAAAGGAAGAATACTGGCCTATTTAAGTCATATTTTCTTGCTTTAATAAGAGGTTTCCATGATAAAGTGTGACTGATCTTGGCTTCCTGCTGTGAAATGCAAGACTTGAAATTCAAATATCCTTATATCTGAAATGCAAATTATTTTGTTGTTGAAGGTTACTGAGAGCCCATTATGAAGGTTAAACTTATTAGATTAATAATTAGATTGTCTGGAGTATAAACAGAGGATAATTCATTAATTTGCTAATTGTTCTTCTATAGACACTGGGCCAAAATAAGTCTTTAGTTTTTAAAAGCACAAAATAACATGTAGAAGAACCTCTGGAGTTTTATGCCATGGGAATGTGACATAAGTAAAATTGTGTTCAAGTATTATTATAGTAACTAAACTTCTTTGAATGGGGTTGTATGAGTAATAGTTCTATTGTTGAAAAGAGTTAACTAATAAAACTCCCTATATATTTAGTAGTTTGCATTTGAAATCTGATTTATATTCGAACTGGAGAAAATAGCCTCATTGAAAAATGACTTCAAATAATACAAAGTAAGTTCACCCACCCTTATAAATTTTTTAAAACACTTAAGAAAATATTGGCATGTAAATCACTAGGGACTGAATACTTTTCTCATTAAATCCAAAGAACTCATAGACAGAAATTTGTAATTTTCTTCATCAATAAGAATAACACAGTGACTATATATTTTTGCAAAAGAATATTTTTCAGGGACATTCCCCTGGACTGTTTTTCTTGACAAAACTTGTCTATTTGCATTAGTGACAGAAGGAAATACTTAACAGCAAGTTGTCAGTTGTGATTGGATGATCTTGGAAGTTCAAGTATATTAAACCATGCAGATAAAATTCAGGTTATTCTTCTTACTATTTGGCAGAACATTGTAAGGAATTTGAAATCCTCATGAATATTTTCCCTTCTACAATGTCAAAATTTAAGGTAAATAAAAAGGTAATAATGGCTAACATTTATATGGGTAGCTAGGCAGTAAGTCCTGGAGTCAGGAGGACCTGAATTCAAATCTAACATCTGACCTCAGATAATTGTTAGCTATGTGACCTGAGCAAGTCATTTAACCCCATTTGCTCTGTTTTTCATCTATAAAATGGACTGGAGAAGGAAATGGCAAATTACTCTAATATCTTTGGAGTCAAGAAACATCAGACTTGTTCATCTACTAAACAACAGCAGCAACAAACATTTATAGAGGTCTTTAGGATTTAAAAGGCATTTACAAATATTATCCCATTTGATCTTTTTGATCACCTTGGGAGGTTTATGCTATTATTATCCTTATTTTACAGAGGGGAAAGCTGAGGCAAAGATTAAGTGACTTGAGTGGGTTATATTATATAGCTATTAAGTGTACCAAGCTGAATTTGAACCTGAATCTTCCTGATTCTTTATATAATACTCTATTTTATTGTACTACCTACCTTCCAATAGCAGCTCTGTATTTATAAATTCTCTGAGGGGAAGTTACCAGGCAACATATGAGAATGCTTGACCATATCATCTAGCTGAATACTTGTGCTCCCTCTATTTCAGGTGCATGAGTTCATATAGGTTTAACTATAAATTTGGAGACATAGCTTAAAAATGAATCAAACAAATGCTTGAAGTGTCTCTGTTACTATTGGATGGGAGAAATATTTCATGGTTCCAAGATCCAATTGGCAAGAAAATGTACTAAGGTAAAACAAGCTTGTGTGTGTGTGTGTGTGTGTGTGTGTATGCATAAGATTATGAGTGATTTTTGGCAACAAGACTATACGATGATTAATTCTGATGGATGTGGATCTCTTCAACAATGAAATGATTCAGACTAGTTCCAATGGTCTTGTGATGAAGAGAGCCATCTATACCCAGAGAGAGGCTGTGGGAACTAAGTGTGAGTCACAATATAGTATTTTCACTCTTTTTGTTGTTGTTTGCTTGTATTTTGTTTTCTCTCTCATTTTTTCCCTTTCTGATCTGATGTTTCTTGTGCAGCATGTTATTTGTAGAAATATGTATAGAAGAATTGCACATGTTGAACATATATTAGATTACTTGCCATCTAGGGGAGGTTGTGAGTGAAAGGGAAGGAAAAAATTGATTTTGCAAAGGCAAATGTTGAAAATTATCCATATAGATATCTTGAAAGTAAGAAGCTTTAATTAAAAAAAAATGAATTATTTTGACTGAAACACAGAATGCTGTTATAAAAATTCTGTGTGAGAGACACAATGTATGGAGTCACTATAGAAATATTGAGTCTGTTGATAATTAATACTACCATCGTAATTTCTCCTTTTTCTGGTGCTACATGTATTAAAAAAAATCACTATTATATTATTATCAACTCTAAAACAGCTAGGTGGCACAATGTCAATCCTGAAGTCCAGGAGATTCATCCTACTGAGTAAAGATCTGGCTGCAGACACTTAGCCAATTATATGACCTTGGACAAGTCACTTAACCCTGTTTGTCTCAGTTACTTCATTTTAAAAAAATGAACTGAAGAAAGAAATGGCAATCATTCCAATTGCTAAGCATTCCATTGCTAAGAAAACCCCAAATCATGTCACAAAGAGTAAAACATGATTGAAAATGACTGAACTGCAACAGAGCAACTACCTGAATCCAAAGAAAAGTGAAAGAAAGAGAAAGAAAAAAGGGATGATGGGATAAGGAGTAAAGGAGAATGTAAAGGGAAAATATAATGAATGTCTCCATGGTAGCTGGACATTATAGCAATGAAATTCAGAGAAGTAGGAAGGAAAAGGCTAAATTTAAGGTCATAATCTTAATAAGTAGAATCATAGGTTTAGGTGTAGAAGACTAGCCTAGAGTTTATCTAGACAAATCCCCTCATTTTACAAATGAGGAAACTTTTTAGAGGAATTTAGTGACTTGCCTAATGTCACACAGATTGAAATGACAAGCCTAGGATTAAACTTGGATCCTCAGTCACTTAGATCCAGAACTTTTTTACTAAACCATCCTAAAAGGAATACTTTCTTAAGCCCTGACAAAATTAGAATAAATTATAAACAAAGCAAAAGTCCAATATGAATGAAAAGACCTTGTTTTATTGCATTTTAACATTAAATAATCTTGTGCCACATTAGTCTTCTGTTCAGCAAGTACAAACACATTTTGCTCACTACAGGTGTCCTGTTAACAATTAGACTGCTCAAACAATTAATGATCCTTGTATCCTCATCCAAAATAATATGCCCTGTAGCTTCTTGTGGTGCAGAAATTTTTAAAGGTTGGGTCATTTTTTAGCTTGCCGTTCTCAATGCCACTTACAATAATGCAGAAAGCTCATTATATTCATGGTCATCAATCAATCAGTATTTATTGTGGACCCACAGGGTGCATGATGTACAAGAATATGCGAATAAGATGTACAAGAGTGATGAGTTACACAAAAAAATAGAGAATACAAAATTGCTGACAAAAGGCAGTTTATAATCTAGATTTAACTTAATTTAGCATTCAGCCAGGTAGTTCAATGAATAGTGCACCAGTCTTGGGCTCAGGAATACCTGAGTTCAAATCCTGCCTCAGATACTTCCCATATGTGTCACTAAATCACAAGATCTTTTTTTTTTGCCTAAATTTCTTCATCTCATCCTCATCATATTTTTAAGAGGTATTGTAAAGAGATAGTATTTTAAAATACAGTGCTTTCCAAAGCTTATAATGGGAACAGCTAGGTAGTACAATGGATGGAGTACCAACCCTGAACTCCAAAGGATCCGAGTTCAAATTCAGACTCAGACATTTGAAACTTACTAGCTGTGGGATTCTGGACAGGTCATTTAACCCTAATTGCTTCACCAAAAAGGGAGGGGGGAATCATAGCATTATAATGCTATTAAATGCTGACTATTATTATTAGCATACATTTCTTGAGTTACTACTACATTCTAGGGAGCAGATAGATGGCACAGTGACTAAGTACAAATCTGGTCTAGGACACTTTCTAAACTTGTGAATCTTGGCTTGGAATCAGGAAGACTCAATTACATTAATTTAAAATCCATTCATAGACACTGTTTCAAGTCACTTAAGCCTTTTTGCCTCAGTTTCCCCATCTGTAAAATTAGCTGGAGAAGGAAATGACAAACCCCTTCAGTGCCTTTGCCAAGAAAAGCCCAAATGGGGATAGAGAGTTGGATATGCCTGAAATGACTGAACAACACTTATATTCCAGGCACTGAGACTATAAAGAAAAAAGAAAAAAAGAAAACAGTCCCTGCTCTCGAGGAGCTTAAATTGTACCTGAAGGGAAAATATACAAATTTACGTCAAAACAACATAATTATGGAGTCATTTTGAAGGGGGTGTGCAACTGTGTTCCCTTTAATCTGTAAAATTATTACTCTGAAATTGTATCCCCTTTTGATCTGAAACATCAGGGTCTCTCAGTCTCCAATGAGCCTAGAGAGGGCCCATCCTCCCAGGATGAGATCAGTAACATTATTCAAGGGCAAATCAACTCCTATTGATCGTTTGGAAAGTCACATCCTTATTCAGAAAATTCTAAATTTTCATTCAATTGAGAAATCCTGGTCTGATCAGCTCAAACTGTCCCTAGCCCTCTACCAAGTGCTGTTCATAAAATAGGTTTCCTTTTACTCATTTCTTTGCAGAATGTCCAAAACAAGACTATACCTTGTCTCTTGATATAGCTGCCAGGACCCTGTCCACTGAGAAGGCATTCTCTTCTTAGTAGGACTTTGCCACTAAAGAAGTCAGTCTCTTAGCAAAACTGACTTCTCATCCAACAATAAACTTCCATTTTTGCCACTTAAAACTCTTCAGGTTCATGAATTCATTCACGAAGAACCTGAGCCTCCAACCAAAAGGGGATTTCCTCAACTCTCTGCACTGCCACTATCCTCATCAATTTGGTAAAAGGGGTTTTTTGTTGTTATAGTTCAATAATGCCCAATAATCTGTGAACCCATTTGGGGTTTTCTTGGCAAAGATACTAGAATGATTTGCCTTTTCCTTCTCCAGCTCACTTTAGGATGAGGAAACTGAGGCAAGCAGGGTTAAGTGGCTTGCCCAGGGACAAACAATTAGTAAGTGTATTAAGATTGGAATTGAATCAATGTTAATGAGTCACTCTGATTCCAAGCCCCCTGCTCTATCTACTGCACAACAAGGGGGATTAGGGAAGCACTAATAACTAGAGAAATCAGGAAAACCCTCTTCTGATGTGGGTGTGAGGAGGAACAAGGTTCCAGGCATAGAACAGTCTATTCCACAGCCTATTCCAAGCAATAGAGGTAGGCGATGGAATGTTGTCTACAAAGAAGGACAAGTGGGCCAATTTGGCTGGAAAGTAAATTATGTAAGAGGTAGTCATGTGAAATCAGTTTGGGAAAGAGAGGAGAGAGCCAGATTGTGAGACAAGATAAACAACAGAAAACTAAGTCCAAAGGCATCATTGTTATGGGGGGGAAACTCTACAACAAAGAGAACCAGATGGAAGAAGTAAATCCCTCGAAAATGGAGAAAGGGATCTAAGAACATAAGAAAGGTTTGGAAACTAAAATTGATGGGGAAGGAAGGTGAACAATGAGGGGAAGGACTTGGTTCTTGAGAAAAGAGCAGACTATATAACCTGAAAGTAGATTTCATCAGCAGAAAAGCCAATCAACTCAAATTGAAATCCTTTTTATTTCAGCTTTTTAAACTGTGGTTCACAACCTCATAAAGAATCTTGTAACTGAATGTGAGGATCATGAAATTATAATTTATTTTCAGTAAATGTTTGCTTTGTATACCTATTTCATATATCTATATTCCTAGATCCAAAAATATAAATCCAAAAATATAAAAATTTTTTGAGCACAAAGGAATCACAACTGGAAAAAAATTAAGAAGCTCTGGTTTATATGTCAAATATACTTAAATGATTTGAGCTTAGCACAGTTCCCTCTGGAGGTTCTGACACATGTGACAATGTATGTTTGTGTTTAGTCTTGTTACTGGCAGTCAAAGGATAAATGATTTCCTACCACTCTTGTCAAGAATTTTAGAAGTCATTTTTCCTTCTTCCCAATTTTTTCTGACTATCCCCAGTTTATATTTTTATCAAGCACATTTATCTTTTCTTTTCCCCCTTTTCCTTTTATTAGACTAAATACTTGTTGTATATCTACATAGTAAATCATTGCCTAGTTTTTATTAGACCAAACATATGGACAGGCCCATGGTAACTTAGGTAGTGGATGCATGTAACTTTTTTAAATTCCTTCACCTTCAAAAAAACCATGATTTTATTAGCATGGACAGTTATTCTCTACTAGCCCAAGTCATAATCCTTTGGGACCTAAAAGACAGTGTTTGTGAGTTTGTCACATTGCCTAAATCCATTACCTGCTGGTCAATCTTCTAAAATCAGCCTCTCTGCACTTAACTTACATGCTCTTTAGACTAGATACTGCACCAGGATAATCTCTGAAGGCTTTCTAGGTTAATAAGAATAGCAAGTTCAATTGAATTCAATTCAATAAACATTTATTCAATGTCTACTATGTGCTAGGTACTTTATTTGGCATTGGGGAAATAAAAATTAAAACAAAATCATCCTCCTGCCTCCAAAGAGTTTATATCCTACTGGGTAGAAACAACATGTTCATAGATGAGTAAATTAAAATACATGCAAACTAAATACAAAATTATGTGGGGGGCAGGGGAGAATATAAACAATTGAAGGGATCAAGCAGTTTCACGGGTTGTATCATGGAGTACTAAGGATTCTAAGTTGTGGAAGGAAAAGGGAGAGGATTCCAGACATGGAATACAACTTATGGAAAAATGAAATCAAGAAATGGAATACATGATGGGTGGGAATGGGAGGGATAGTGGGACCCTTTGGATAACATAAAGGAAAACAATATAAAATCAATTAAGCAAGAAAAGTGTGTCGTACTCAAAAAGTAAAAAGCATTAAAGGCCAAAGAAAGATCCGTTTACATTTTTCTAGAGTCAATAGCTGAAAATCTGTGTTTTGAGAATATAAATTTGGGTGGTTATATAGAGATTTGATTAGAAAGAAGAAAGAGTGGAGACAAGGGAGACCAATTGGAAGATTATTATTATAATCAGGAAATCTGTGATAAAAATCTGACCTAAGAAAGCTTTGTGAGAAGAGTAAAAGGGGAAAATGAGAGCTATATATATGATAGCAGCATTTTCAATAGCATCTTTTCCAAAATTGAAACTAGTCCAAAGGGCCTTTATTGTATATCTTTGAGCTGGTAACTTGTACAAGGTATCTGTAGAGGGGAACTGAGATTGTTTAAATTTCAGCACTATGTGTTCCCCATTAATAGTAATTTGTATATATATTCTATACCCTACATGTATATATATTATAATAAAATGTATAAGTATAATGTATAAGATAATATAATAGAAATATATATGCATATATATATACATATAATAGAAGTGCTCTCCATGTTATATAATTTATCTATCTCCTCCCTCAGCTTTTTAAGGGGGACTGTTTTGCTCAGCAAGCTTATACCAGAAAACAAATCCCACCCACTCCATCAAGACAGAATACTTACTACATTTTAATGAAAACTAGGCCACAAGAAAGGATATTCCCCTAGAATTATCCCCCAAGGTAGACAAATCAGGATATTCACCCTGAGCCCTGCACTTTCCAGGGTTTCTGCCAACATCTCAAACTGGTCACAGAGAAGGAAATAGTGCCACCATCTGTTGAGGAAAAAAAAAAGACAAAATAATCATATGAATTAATAAGCCCATAATAGGGGAGCCAGTATGTGGCTTCCTGGTAACGCCCTGTCCTTGCCTAAATACATTCCTCATTTTGCACGCTATTCCTCCTTCCTCTTTTTCCCCTTCAAGAAAATTCTGGATGTCCATTTTAACCTTATTTTATTTGTATAAAAAGGCTGAAGGGGGCAGATCTCCAAAAAAAAAAAAAAGGTAATTTGCCCAGGGTCCCTATTCTGTCCAATGATGTCATCCTGTTTCTTTATTGGGCCAGACCTCTCTAACCTTTTCCTTTGCCAGGGAAAAATCCTGGGACATCTTTCTGGACTAACTAGATTTTCATTTAAATCCTGCCTGGTACCAATCAATCCAAATAGATGAGGTTTTACTGTACTTTATAGCACACTATATATTTCTAGCTACATGAATAACCATGAGTTGAAATCTGTTCTGTATTATCTTCAGTGTCCCTCCATTCTTAGCTTTTCAGGCAGGAGGAGGGGAGGCACTCAGCTACAGAGTAATTACATTGTGTACCCATCAGCAGTTCTCTTACAACCCTGGAACAGCCCCAAGGAGCGCAGAAGCAATGGAGCAGGCATGAATTAGACCTAAATTTGCAAAGGAGAGAAATTTTGCTTAAATGTAGAGTTATTTACATTCCTACCTCACATTTAAGTATTTAGTAAATTTTTGCAATAATCAACAATCAGTGGATTAGGAAGAAGCCCAAGAGGTCATTCAGTCCATCCCCCTGGCTTCAGTTGTAAGAATAGTATTAGGGGGAAGGGGAAAATAATAATAATGACTGTGCTTTAAAAAAAAAAAAAGCCACACAATAAATAACTTCACCATGGTTTGTTACACCTGCTACCTGGAAAAATTCACCTCTCAGGAACATCAATATATTGTTAGTGGAGCTATGAATTGGACCAGCAATTCTGGAAAGCAATTTGGAACTATGCCCCAAAATTATTAAACTAGGAATGCTATTTGATTTAGTGATGCCATTTTTGGCATCCAAGAAATTGAAGAAAGAAGAAAAGGCCCCATATGTACAAAAACATTTATAGTACTTTTTTGTGATGACATTGAATTGGAAATTGAGGGGGTATCCATCAACTGAAGAATAGCTGAAAAGCTTTATTGGCCTTAGTAATGTGATGGAATTCTATTGAGATATAAGAAATGATGAAAGGGACATGTTCAGTGAAGCCTGGGAAGATGAGTATGAACTGACACAGTGAAGTGAGCAGAACCAAGAGAATAATTTATATTGTCCAAGAATATCATATAAGACACATTTTAAAAACTTAGGAACTCTGATCAACAATGATCCAATGATGACAATTAAAGAGATCTCTTTTTTAAATAGTATTTTATTTTTTTAAATACATGCAAAGATAGTTTTCAACATTCATCTTTGTAAAGCTTTGTGTTCCAAATTTTTCTCCCTCTTTCCGTCCCACTCCCCAAGATAGCAAACAATCCAATATAAGTTAAACATGTGCAATTCTTTCCCTCCTTCCAAAGATATTTCCATATTTGATTTGCTGCACAAGAAAAATAAGATCAAAAGGGAAAAAACACAAGAAAGAAAAAAAAAACAAGCAAACAACAACAACAAAAAAGGTAAAACTATTCTGCTTTGTTACACATCCAGTCTCCATAGTTCTCTCTCTGGATGCAGGTGGCTCTCTCCATCACAAGTCTATTGGAACTTCTTTGAATCACCTCATAGGTGAAAAGAACCAAGTCCATCTCAGTTGATCATCCCATAATCTTGAATGTATAAAATTTTCTTTTGGTGCTTCACTAAGCATCGGTTCAATAAGCCTTTCCAGGCTTTTCCAAAATCAGTCTGCACATCATTTCTTATAGAACAATATTCCATTACACTCATATACTATAACTTATCCATCATTCCCCAACTGATGATCCACTGAATTTCCAGTTCCTTGACAATAAAAAAAGGATTACTACAAACATTTTTGCACATGTGGGTCCTTTTCCTTAAAGAGAACTTTTAAACATACTATCCCCATCTTGACAGAAAGATGATGGACTCAGAGTACAGATTGAAACTTTTTTTTTGGGCATGGCTAATGTGGAAATTTCCTTTTACTTAGCTATATATATTTGTAACAGAGGGAAAAATATTCCAAGTCAAAGTGGTAAAATGATTACACATAAAGGCAGACAAAAATGTTGATATTGTTCTGTGAAATATATGCCTTGCATTTAACTACATATATTCATTATTGGAATTGTTAATTTTATGCTCAATATGATTTTTAAAAATTTATATTCGAAACTTAGTCTTAAAATCATAGACAATAAAACTAGAATAATGGACCTTCACTAAGATCAATTATTATCATTGCCAATGCATTTTATATATAATTTGAAGGTGGCAGAGACTGAATTAAATTTATAGTCATTCTCAGAATATACTCTTAAATTTTCAACTCATACCTGAACAATATATTTTCTTCACAATACACAAGAAGGGATCATCTAGACTCAGCCTGAAGGTACCTCAGTACATCTAAAATCAAATTCATCACCTTATCTCTAAAATTGGCTTCCCTTGAGTCACTTGTTTCAATTAACTGTTCTAGCCTTCTTTCTTTGACCTCAAGAGATAATGAACATAGAGTCAGAAGGCCTAAGTTCAATTTCTTGGATAAATTATTAAGGCCTTTATTGGCCTTAGTTTGCTCATCTGTAAAATGAGAATTTTGCCTGTGACCTCTAGATATGACCTTTAAATTCCCTTCTAAAACTATAATTATGATTCAAAGCTTAAAATTTAGGAATCATTTTTGACTCCTCATGTGTCCAATAAAACACTGAGTTCTAGCAAATCTTCCTTCATGTTGTCAATCAATAAACATTTATTAAATGTCTAATTACATGTGTATCTATTATATATGCTGTGGTAAATTCTGGAAATTTAAAAACAAAAATTAAAGACCCTGGCCTAAAAAAACTTACATTATATGTGTTTTGCACTGTCACTTTCTTTCTTTCTAGTATCACCACCCTAATTCTGGTCCTAACTCTCTCATGCTCAGCCTATTAACAATACCTTCCAAAACTGGTTCTTCTGATATTAGCTTCTTTCTGTAGATGGGCACAGATGGATGCCCATCTATCTTGCATGGTGATTGAATGACTGATCAACAAATTGATCTTCCTAAAGCTCAAAATTTACAATATCACTTTTATTTTCAGTAAATTCTACTCCATTGCCCATTGTGCATTCTAAGTTCTTGGGTCTAGTGTTCAAAACCTTCTGTACTCTGACTTTCATTAACCCTTTCATCTGTATCTTTCGCTATTCTCCTACAATTGCATGTTATTGGTTCTTCTACAAGGAATGGAACTTAATAACTCATCTACTTTCCCCCTTCCATAGCATAGAGTTCTGTACACACTAGCTATTTAATGTATTTGTTGAATTTAATTGCTGAAAAAAAAATTGCCACAACACTAACATACCCACTGGATCCCAAATACAATTTACAGAATCTCTGCCATATTCTTCTCACCATTTGGCTACCTTAAGTGTTCTACTTATCTCTACCAATTTAAATCCTACTTATTCTAAGCTTAGCTTAGAGAAAAATCTATTACTATGGCAGCTCACAGTGATATTTTCCAGTCCTCCAAATCCCTCTAGCATTTATTGTTCACACATGTTGTTCATACCATATTATTCATTAGGCTTTTACCCTAATATATCCCGCCAGGCATTCTATATATATAGGTATTTTATCCTCAGCAGCTAGTCAACAGGCATTTACCAGGTACTTTCCATACACCAGGCACTGTGAGCCAAAATATCCCCTGGTTAAAGGTTATTCGTATTCTTGCAGAGAAGACAACACACAACTATTTTATAAATTTCTTGAGCTCATTCATTTATCTGGCTGTTATTTACAAAATTCATACTGTGTTAGGTTCCAGGAATATGATGATTAAAGACATTTATTTCTTCTGTTCTCAAGAGTCTATAATATAATAGAGGATAAAGAGAGGCAATGTGGAATAGCACCTAGAGGAAAAAAGACTTGAAGTCAGGAATGTCTGGATTCAAGTCCTGCCTTAGACCTGTACTGTCTGAATGGCTGTAGCCAAATCCTTAACCTCTTGATGCTAGGTCTAATTACCAACAATCATCATTGTAATTGAGGTCTGCCCATATGCAGACATGGGAAACCTATAAGTATAATTCTGTAAGTAAATTATATACTTTATCTCTATATACATTTTACACAATGTATACGAGATAGCATATATGTGCATGTATACATGTGTATATGTGTGAATACACACACACATACACTCTACTTGTTATATCATTTATCTATCCCCTTCTTCAGCTTTTTAAAGGGGATTGTTTTGCTTATACTAGAAAACAAATCCCACTCACTCTACCAGGGTAGAATATCTGTGAAATTAAGGAGTTTTCTTCCAGTAAAGATTTGATAATGATGTATAAGGAAAATACATTAGATTATAGAATATACTTAAACATTCTACAACTGGTTTCAATCTGCTAACAACCTAGTGAATGAGAGGCTCTTTGACTAGGTTCAGAGCCATTCAAAAGGTCTTAGTTGAAGTCTTGCTTCAGTCCTTCCAGCTGTTTTATTTATAGTTAGGGTCCTTCGTTCAGTGTCTGGAGCTTTGGAACTTCACTACCACACTCTAAGGAAAAACATACAAATAACTGTAATACAAGTAACTATAGGATAAGCATAGGGGAGGTATTGAAGAGAAGGGCAGAAGAGATTTGAGGAAAGATGGACATTTTCAAATCAGGGAAGCATTCCTAGAAAAATTCAGTAAATGGAAATATGGTAGAGTCTTGTGGACCTGGTGAATGGTCTGTAAATAGGCAAGAAGGTAGAAGAAGGTAAAATAAAATTTGGAATCTAATGGTTCAGGTTACTAGAACTTAAAAAGCAAGTCAATTTTGTGCTTCCTAATATCTTTCAGACCAACTAGTACAGTGTCTCACACACAGTAAGCATTCAATAAAAATGTCCAGATTCATGTATTACCCCTTCTCCTAAAAAATCTGCACAAAAGAAATTCTGGTTGACTGAAGGCTCTGCTTTTCCTGGGTTGATTGAAGCAATAAACAGTATGCACCTGAAGAAAAGAGAAAAGAACAAAAATGAAAAAATTAAAATTAGTTGGAAATCATACAAATTAATGTATCTGGTGAAACATATGAAGTTTTTGAAAAATCCTTCATGGGAAAGCCAGCACCAAACACGTATGTGAAGCTTTTTTGTTGTAAGGCATGTTGCATTCAAAACGAGGATATCCTGAATGAAATCCAAACTTCAAGCAAATATCTGCAGGGATAAAAGAACACCAGCTGGCAAATAGGAAGAGCATCATTTTAACTGCTCTGAAGAGACCAGAAAGTTCGGAATGGCTCTACCTATAATATCTCTCCAGAGCCCCAAAGGTAAGATGTACCTGTTTGTCAAACTGCTTATGGAAAGCTATCTAAAAAAGAGCAGCCAGTCAGTAAAGGTAATGTTTGTAAACTGCAAATCCATGGTGTTTTTTCTTTCTTAATGGGATTATAATGAATGTGCTGAAATGTTTATATACAACAGCTGCAAAGCCGTCTCCCAAAACATTGAAGACTGACTCAGAACCAGTCGTCCTTCAATTCAGTAACTTAAGAAATGATTTATGAGCTGCCAAATGATATGGACTCAAAATCTACTGCAAGAGACATGTGACATTTTGCCAGATGAAGCTGGTACCCTATTAACAGTCAGCTCCTGCTTGGTAATCATGAGGCATCAGACTTATGAGCAGGAAATCTCACAGAGTACATCAGAAACTCTACTCTGCACAAGGCCAACTGGTTAGAATTTTAACACTCAGCATCGTGACATTAACTCCCCAAGTGATGGCTAATGTGAGCTTAAACAGAACAGAGGAAACCAGAGTCTATTTCACTGCTGTGCAGACTTCCAAATGTGCACATCCAGGCTTCTTCTAGAAGACTATACCTCAGAAGTCTGTTTATGTCTCAACTCATTAATTCACTTTGTGCTGACTCCCTTGAAACTTGAGAATAATTTTCTAGGGCACTGAACACATGTTTTCTCCAGGGATGATGGCAGTGGTGACATCATGATATTTAACCCAGAAACCCAATGCACATGGTGGAAAAAAGATCCCACACATGCTAATTACTGATCTGGTTACTAGCCAGGCATAGAGGTCTAAGGTATTCTAATCCTTGTTTTACCAGGAAGGTGGACATTTTAAACCACTGGAATAGCATTACTAATTTTGTAAATCATTTGTTACATAAGCCTAGGGAGTCCAGGAGCTTTTTCAGAAAAAAAAAATAACTGTTCTGATATCTTCCAATTTGAAATTTCCTGAATTTTCCACTGAATACTTTCACATCTCTTCTCCTGGACACCATCCTATAGAATAAAGTTTTGCTCAGCATCTTTTATTGCTGGTGGTAAGTAGGACAAAAGTCACCAGATCTTTTTCCATCTTTCTTATCCAAGTCCAAAATATGGTATTTACATGGAACTTGAGACACATGATAGCTTTTTTTGGGGGGGAGGAGGGCAGGAGAGAGTGCCAGAGTGGAGAAAATGGGCAGCAGTGGGAAGAATATCCTCACCACCCAATTTCTCTATAAACCTTGGGAATGATTCATCTGAACTGGAATGATATGTATAATAGTAACACTCTAAGAAGTTCTCTACCATAGATCAAATGTAGATTAAACTGAGAGATCCTATGGGGAGAAGAATTAGTAATTCAGACTCTAAAGTGACTAAGGGATACTCTAGCTAACACTTTGGATATAGGTTGGGTGCAACAAATAGATGCTTGACAAAAATTATTCCTGAGGCTATCAGGCTAAATATTTGGCTAATTTTCTTCCTATGGGAGAGGAAGCTAAGCAGTAGCTAAAAACCAGAAGATGGTAGCAGAGAGCAGCTGCAGCACAAATACAGGACAGATGCAGCTCAACAGAGAAAGCAGTCACCTAATATATGCATCCCCAGAGGGCCCAGTTTGAGTTGCCCCAGATATGCATAAGCCCCTCCATGTGTCTCTTCCTCCACTGGTGGTATGATAAATTGTTAGAGTATTCAGCTGTGTATATGGGGAAAATCTTTCTCAATACTTATTCGGCCAGGCTACTTAATTTACAGTTGGTTTAGTTTGTTTTGAATTAATATGTTTCCAGGTTGGTTAGTTAAAAAAAAATAAATGAGCAAACAAACAAAATAGAGAAGTTCATGAGTTATAGTTTTGAGTGAGATGCCTGCCTATACCCTCATTCTGCCACATATCTGGGATAACTTTTGGGACAACCTGCATTTGAAAGGGGCCTCTCAGTTTTATATAATAAGATCATCATATAATAAAGATGACACATGATTATATACAAGCTATAAATAGCATACTTATAATGTAAATAAATAAAATAGTATTAAAATGTATATAACACAATATAAAAATAACATAAACAAAATTAGCTTATCTCCTAGCAGCAAAAAATTCTTTTATTATTTTTGTTGCTCAGAACATAATAGATGATGTATATACATGTATGTGTGCTTTATGATATATATATATATATGCATACCTGTATATACTGTATTTGTATACATTTGTGTGCATAACTGTGTGCATATGTATAATATATATTCAAGTCTCTAATCTATATGGATTTATTTGTTTAATATAGAACAAAAATTTAAATATCACATCCTATCACCACTTGCTATAGTTAGACTACAATGTAAAACCATCCAGTGAATGTAGATATGACTATATTTATATAAAATCACAACTTATTTACAAAGTGAATTCATGATTCATCAGTGACTGGAGGGTAACAAGACCTGGAGTCAGGAAGACCTGAGTTCAAATTCACCTTCAGATTGTCTCAGATTCCTCATCTGTAAAATTAACTGGAGAAGAAAATGGCAAGCCACTCCAAAATTTTTGCCAAGAAAACCCCAAACAAGATCACAAAAAATAGGATATAAACATTTCAACAAAAAATGACTTAATTTACCTTTTTGGGGGCTGAAATAGGTGTTTTACTAACTAGTCAATTCAGACAAAATGTATCAACTAATGATATACATAAATATATAGATATAGATAGATAATTTCCTTACTTGAAGAATTGCCTTCAGGGTGTAGTCATTCATATTTTGGTTTTCTCTTCTCATAGGACTAACTTGAATCACAGAATTCTTGGGTTGGCAAGATCTTCAGGCTTTGTATAGCCCAATGCTATGCCAGACACATGATATGTTTGTCTCTAAGATTGTGTTTATACAAAGTCAAAGCAATTAGTTGAAAAGTTAATATTGCATTCATTTCCTCTACAAAATCCCTGCCAAATAGTTATTCTAGCCTGTTATTGCATACTTTTAGTTCAAGGGAAATCTCTTCCCATCATGGAAACTGGCCCTGTTCAAGGGCAGCTCTAGTTCTTAGGAAATGTGGCTTTATGTTAAGTCATCATTTACCTGCCTCCCTACAACTTCCACACATTAGTTCTCATTTTACTCTTATCTGTACAGAATCAACCTACTCCCTCTTCCACATAACAGTCCTTCAAATAAAAGAATGCTATAATACATTCCCTGTATCTTTTCTTCTCCAGCCAATATTTTTTCTTTTCACTATTCCCCACATGATAGTTTCAGACAGTCTCACCATCTCTGTTGCCCTCCATAGGATATATTTCAATCCATAAATGTTCTTCCTTATAATGAATATAGCACTCCAAGTATATATAGGCTACCTAAACTAGAGTTAAAACAACTCATAAACTTAACAAAGGAAGGGCAGTTGGAACTTTACTCCAGGGGGGGAAATTCAGAAGATTTCCATAGAACCATTCTTTCCTGTTCAGCTCCACTTCTATTTAAGAAGTGTGACTCTACCAAATACAGGCCAAATTTTCAATCAGAGAAACACAGTTTACTTTTATATGACTGAAGTCACACTTGTGATGATTGTTGTCTCCATTTTTACTGCTGCTTACCCAAGATTAAATATTGCTAGTTATAGTTCTGGTATGACTTTTTTTTTTCATTTTAGAACCTAATTTTTATTGTTGTTATTTAGTTGTTTCAGGTATGTCAAAATTTTCATGACTTCATTTGACATTTTCTTAGGAGAAATATAGGAATAGTTTATCATTTCCTTCTCCAGTTCATTTTGCAAATGAGGACACAAAGGCAAGCAGGGCTAAGTGACTTGCCCAGAAACACACAGCTAGTGTCTGAGGCCAGATTTGAACTCAGGAAATTGAATCTTCCTGATGTCAGGTCTGGTACTCTATCCACTATGCCACTTAACTGCCCCATACTTTTATTAATGCAGCCTAAAACCTCATTAGCATATTTGGAAATATCTTCGCATTTTCCAATCATTTTTGGCTTTTACTCAACTAAATCCTCTTTGGTTTCATTCACATCAGTGCTGACTAGTTCATTCTTTTCCATCCTGTTTTTGAAGAATTCTTTTAAATTAAATACAGGGCTTTACATCTATGTCGATCAAATTTCCTTTTTATTTAGCCCATCATCCAAGTTGGGTTCTTATAGGATTATAATTCTGACAGTCAGAACATTAGTTTTCCCCACCTTCTGGTCATCTGTACTTTTGATAATCATGACATCTATGTCTTTTTCCAAGGGACTTAATTTTTTAAAATGTTATTTTTTTGTTTAATTCTATCTTGGTGTCTCTGACATTAGTTATCCCAGGTATTGTTGTGTGTTTGAATTCTACCAATTCCCATTTTTAAGTCTCAATTTTTTCTTGGCATTCCATTTTAAAACTAGGCAATTTTGAAATTTCATATATTATATATATATATATATATATATATATATATATATATATATATATATATAAAACTTTTTAGCAAGTAGATATTGTTAAAGCTCAGATTATTCCTTTGTCCTTGTTGAAAACTTAGTCCTTGATTTGGTTTCAGTGAGTATTATGTCCATTTGTGTGAACTTTAACAAAGAAATGATTAAGCTAACTTTATTTATTGACAAGTTTGTTATGTAATCTCCCCGCTCATAAAAAAAAAAAAAATTCACTGCAGTAAATGAAATGTCAGCTTGTCACATTAAATTATCAAAGTCACAACAATCATCCTCTCAACAGTCTTCTAAGTGTCCTTCACCCTCATTATAGCATTGTCCTTCAGAGATAAGTAGCTGGAGTACTTTAATGAGGAGTTCAGCTAATGTGATAATTAAGGATGGATGAACCAATTAAAAAATATGCAAAAAATGATTAAAATCATACCTAAACATAAAGTATGTGGGGGTGGAGGGAAAAAAAAAAACAACCCTTTCATTGTTCTGTTCACAAGCCTCTAGTCTGCCTAATCTTCAAAGGGGATTGATAGACTATATTTATTCTGACCCATTTAGAAACAGGAATTACTCAAAGCCTTATAAATAGAGAACCCTAAACATGATATTGAACTTTTCACCCCAGCTATCCAGCTAGGAAAAATGATCAGTCATAATGCCTTTTACTAGTGTCCATTTATACAAGAGTAAACTAATGTGCACAATCTGAATGGCTTTCCCAAGGCCATTCACTGTGTTAGTGGACAGATCAAAAAAAATGAACTCTCTTAAGAAATTGGCCTTCCAAGCTACTGCTCTAATTATTAGATTGGGGCCTGAGGTCAGGGAAAGAGGAAAGAACTTATCCTAAATATATTTTTCCCTTTTCATGGGCTTGATTTAGATAAATGTGTAGCTGCAAATTTCAACTCCCAAAGCAAATTTGTTTGGGGTGGAGGAAATAAGGGTAGATCTTGGTAAATCTTGGTCATATGGGAGGAGTGGGAAATAGAGTCTATAGTCTTCTAGGGGATGTCACAGGTAGCCCCCAAGAAGGTATAGTCCTAGATTCCAGGACAATCCATCACACATGGAAGAGGTAGGATTGAAACTTACTAGAGTCTTTCATGCCATTGGAGCATAGCTGACAATTAAAGACAAGGCGATGGTCCTAGGAGAGGACCACTATGGTAATGGGATGGTAGAAGTAATAGTAAAGTAATGTTGGTAGTCAGTGGACCATATGACATGGGAACCAAAAATGTGGATACAATGTCTTGATTGGAGGAAGCATTTACCACTCCACCTCCTAATCTCTCACCCCTCAAAGAATTCTCCAAAGCAAAATCCCAGTTGTTTGATCCAACATATTACCCTGACTTCAGAACTTTATACCACAGCTTTTTCTACTACTTTTCTCTCCTCAGCCTTTTTTTCACTTTCCCGTGCTATTTTCCCAAATCCCAGAATGAAAAGGGACTGGGGAGGAAAATGAGTAGAGTCTTTGGGATTTTATAAGAATTCCTGGAATCAGAGGATTTTGAATTGAAAGGGACTTTTGTAGTTATTTAGTATAAAACCTTCATTTTACAGAGAAGGAAACTGAGGCTAGGTGATATGTCTAATGTGGCATAGATCTTTTGCTTCCAATACAGTGTGATTTTGCTACAACAAATTGTTTTTAATGTTTGTGGGAAACAAACAAGTTCCCTTTTTATTCCCCAACTCAAATCCTACTCCAAGATTGTAGAATTTAGAGTTGAAAAGAAATCAGATTGAATTTATATTCATAGAGTTAAAGAACCAAGATTTAAGGGGCCTGCAAAGATTTTAAATTAGGGAAGAGGTAATAATGAAAGTAAATTTTTTAGCATAATGGTAATATACTTCATTTCAGGAATATGAACAAAATATTACTGACTTTATATCAGAGATGCTATGACTATTTCATTAGGAAGGAAGGAGCAAGTAGAGTTTAGGGGTTCTTAATCTGCCAACTATAGACCTCCAAATTTCCCCAGAGAGATCCTGAAGGGTTTTGGGCCTCAACAAAATCAATAATTTGCTATATAGCACCAAAAAAGAACACCTCTTCTCTGCCTAGACCAGAATTTCTTAAGTTGGGATCCAAGGAGCCTTATAGATAGATGTCAGAGGGGTTCATGAACTTGGATGGAAAAAAAAATGCACTTTCATTTTTTTCTAACCTCTAACTGAAATTTAGCATTTACTTCATTATTTTAAAAGTTTATTCTGGAAAGTGGTTGATGGATTTTGCCAGTCTGCCATACAAAATAGTTCGAAGACCTCCTGGTTTAGTGAATGTTTGGCTGAATTCAATCAGAAAGACTTGGAATAAATATCTCATATGACACTTGCTCTGTGACTATGTGCCAATCATGACCTTATCTTAGTTTCTCTAGTATCTTAGTTTCCTCATCTGTAAAATGGGAGTAACAAATCCCTTATGGTAAAGTTGTTGTAGGATATGAAGGAGACAACTCACATGCTTTGCAAACTCTAAAGTCCAAGACAAATGTCAACTATTGTTACATCATACATAAATTAGTAATTAAAAATTCATTTATAACAGCTAAATGAGGTTTAAAAAGAACTAAAAATTTTAAAATGTATTTATAATTCTATCTAGGAGTCATTCAGTGGCCTCTTAATTCTAGACAAGAGAATACCACCTTCAATTAGTGAGCTAATTATTTATTGGGCAATGCAGAGGATGTGGCTAAAATGTTTACTATTATATACAAGGATCTGAATTTGATTGCCAAAATGGTACCTAAATGATAATAGCATAAAAAAGAAAGCATATTCTAGAAAGGACCCTAAACTTGAGAATCAGAAGTAGTGCTATAAAAGAAAGGAAAGAAACCAGACATCAAAGAACCAATTTAAATCCTTTAAATTATCATTAATGTAAAAACAAATTTAAAACCAATTAAAAACCAAGTTTTGCTAATAACTACCTGTGTGACTTTGGATGAATTCTACTTAACTTCCACCATGGGCCTTACCTATAAAATGACATGTTGGAAGGAATTGACCAATAAGGTCCCTTCCAGACCTAGAGCTTAGGAAATGTCAGTTAGCTTTCATGGTATTAACTATAATAACATCCTTAAAGCTTCTCAAGGGAGTTTCTTTTTTACTCCATTACTATATGAATGTCCTGGTCAGTATTATATGTGAAGCATGAAAAACACACCCTTCTAGTATGACTACCATTTTCAAACAACTCTGTTAGCTAATTAGTATTTCAATAGCTCTCCTTCTCACTTTTCCTTTGTGCAGGCTGACCCTTACAGCATGCACAGTGTATTTCTCTTGAATGAGCTGGGAAGCTGATTCAGCACGTTTCTGACAAAAAGACAGTCAAAGGAAGAGCTTTAGAGACCTGCTCTAAATGACATTCTCCTTCTCTGGAAAGCCTAATGAGAAAAAGGAATGTAAGAAACTACATGGAGAGCTACATTTCTGTCACTGTTAGTCTGAGTGATCCTTTTGGATATTTCTAATCTGTAGCACCAAAATGGCATTTACAGGAAAATAAGGTCTGTAGGCTGAGGAACAGGGCAATATGAGCTTTAACAGCTTCTTTTTGGCAAATTCCAAAACACTAAGGTAATGATAATTTTAGATTGTATATACTTATATATTAATGTATTGTTTATATCTATTTATTGTATATAAATGTATATGTAAAATAAATAAACATGATTAATAAATGCTTATCAAATGATACTTAAATTGATTTAAGGAAATCATTATGACAATAGTATCACTAAGTTCACTTTCAAGTAATGCTTTAAAAGTACCATGTTACAATAATAATAATTAGTATTAATAGAATCTATGTAATGCTTTAAAGTTTGTAAAATGCTTTATATATGTTTTCTAATTTGTTCCTCAAAACAGCTCTGTGAGGTAGATATCATTATTATACCTATATGACAGATGAGAAAACTGACACTTGGAATGGCATATCCAGAGTCAAACTATTAATAACATGAGTCAAGATTGGAATCTACCTCTTCTCAACTGTAAGCTGGTAAATTCTATATTTTTAGTAACAATTAATTTTTTTATTTTATTTTTAATTTATAGAATAAAATAAGCATTTCTATCTTATAATACAAGTAAAAAAGATTGCACATGCAATTGCAAATCTAGTATGTACCATATGCTATTGCTTTTAAATATATAATAAAGTTGTCATGTACAATTTTCTTCCCCCCCACTCTAGAGATGGTTATGATTAGACACAAATGCAAACCTGCACACAAACACACATAAAATCATTCTATATAGAATTTGGTTTAAAAATTAATAATAATATATTTTATAAATTATAGAAATCAACACTTCTCCCATTTCAAAGTTATTTGGAGTGAAAAATTGGCTGAATCAACTATTACTTCTCAAATTGAAGTGTGTGTGTTTATTAATACTTAAGTTCTTATACTGGCAGCTAGGTGGCAAAGTGTCTCATGCAGTGGTCCTGACAATGGGTAAGTCATTAGTCCTTTTTGCTTCAAATTCCTCATCTGTAAAATGAGCTGGAGAAGAAAAGAACAAGCTGCTCTAGTGTTTTTCCCAAGACAATTCCCAAATGGGATCATAAGGAATTGGATAAAACTAAATAACACAATTTTTATAATCAAGTTTTCCTTAGATAAAATAAGAAAATACAAATGGTTATCTTTCATTTATAGCTCTTTAAAAACTGCCATTTGTTATGCCAGTTTTGTAAAGGAAAGCCTTTATTTTTTTCCATTCTTACTTTGTCCTCATTCCTACCCCCATATCTTCTCTGATATCTGATATCTTGTATTAGAAGGCTAGCCAGGTGATACACCATCCCTTAGCATCTGTTATAATTTTGAAATTACTGATCAGTTTCTCAAGAAACACATTTTGGGACTTTTCTCTCTGAAAAGCAATGAAGTTATTCTACCTGAGGGAACAGAAAGAATAAAAGAATGAGAAAAAGAAAGTAGCTGATGCAACTGTTGCTGATGAGTATGAGAACCAATAATATTTGTTTGAATTTGTGTTTTCTGAAGATGTCAAAGTACTCAGAAGAGAATAATTTTTAAATAATCTATTATATATCTGAATTGAACCCACAAATGACATATAACAGGAAATTTCACATTTCTAGATATAAAGGAGTTTACTAATGGAGAGTCTATATATTATTCTCAGTTTTGATGTTGTAAAATGAACTTTACAGTAGATTTACGACCTAAGTCACAAAGTTGTTGTGAAATTCAACTTTGTCAACTTTAAATTATAATGTGAATAAGAGGTGTTATCACTATTATCATTAAAGTAAAAACAAATAAGCAAAAACCTCTCTTGTGTAGCTTTAGAGCTACAAAACCCAAAGTATACTCTTAAGGATCCTTCCAACTTTTTCTTTGTAAGAACCCCAGTCATGGGACAATGGAAAGAACACTGAATTTGGTCTTATGGGAACAAAATTTGAATTTCATACCTGCCATATGTTACTTATATGACTATAGGCAAATTATCAATCTTCTGTAGGCTTCAGTTCCCTTATCTGTATGATGAGATATTGGACCATTAGATGTCTAAAGTCCTTCCAGTTTTGTGTCATTTAATAGCATCTTCTGACAACAATTTCCTGCCTTCATGACTTCCTAGGAGTAATTCTAGTTGTGGGAGTTTTCAAATCAAATCAGGAGAAATGATGACAAAGCAGCCCTATAAGGAGATAATTCAGGAGAGGGAGTGGTTTGGCATTCATCCGGTTATATCTTGTGAGTGGCCATCCATTTTTGCCAGATAGGACTGGTCCTTAAGATGAGCACTTTTATGTCTCCATAGAGCCCAAGATGAGGATATTATGTCATTCACAAAGCAACAGTATTAATATGGAGTGCAAAAAAAATTATACCAAAGGGATGAGGTTACCCTAGGGGGTCTTCCTTTGCTCATCAACATCATTTCTCTGTTGCCTAATTTTGGAAACAGGCCAGGCACTGAGGAAAAAAATGTTTTCTGTGGATTTAAAGAAACAGACTTAATGTTGATTGTTATCAACCTCCTGTCTCAAAGAACTGGAAATCTCCCCTAGTGAGTCAGTCAACAACATTTATGGAGTGCCTACATCTACATCCTAAATTATATTCAATCATTTCTTTAATTATATCCCTTCAGGAAGAATTTCTGCTCCATGAAATGAACAGCACAGACTGTAGTAACAGCAGGCATATGGCTAAAGGAAAAGGTTCCCACTGGTCTCAACCCTCCTCCTCCCTCCCATTCCTTGGGAACCAGAGGCAGTCCCTTCTCTCTTTAACCAGAAGCTACAAAAAGATCTTTTGTAATTTACAATCATCTTAGCCTCTATCCCCAAGTGCCTATTCTCCAAACCTCTTTTTTTACTTCTCTGACACACTATTCCCCACTGCAACTAACCCCGAATAACGTTTAATTTTGGACTAGAGTCTCTTCCCATCCTCCTCCATTTCCTGTCCTTTCTTTTATGCTCTAAGGATTCCCTCCATTCAACATATAAAATGAAAGAAAAAACTAGTGGAATGGCAATATGGTGTAATGAAAAGAAAACTGAATGAGAAGTCAAATCACTTGCATTCACATCCTACTTCTACCCTTGTATTTTCTTTTCCTGTTTCTTTTTACCCACTATAATTTCTCTCCTGATATATAACTAGGACTTTGGGGTTATATGGTATTTTTCTGGTGCTACCAAGTGAAGCATCACTCCTCAGCATCCCTTTTAATTTAGAATTACTGAGAAGCCTGTCAAGAAAAATGTTTATGTACAGCAGTGTCACTAGTGGGTATGGCAAGGAAATCATAATGGAGGGAAAAGGACCTACATATGCAAAAATGTTTATAACAGCTCCTTTTGTGGTAGTAAAGAATTGGAAAATTAATAAATACCCATCAGTTGGGGAATGGCTGAATAAGATAGGGCATATTATTGTTCTATAAAAAAATGAACATGTTAATTTTAGAAAGGCCTGGAAGGATTTACACAAACTGATGCTGAGTGAAACAAAGAGAAGCAGGAATACATTGTATACAGTAACAGCAAGATTGTGCATTCATTGATCAACTATGAAAGGCTTGATTCTTCTCAAAGATTCAGTGATACAAGGCAATCCCAATAAACTTTGGATAGAAAATGCCATCTGCATTCAGAGAGAAATTTGGGGACTGAATGTAAATCAACACATGCTTATGTTCATTTTTTTTCTTCTGCTTTTGTTTCCTCTCATGCTTTTTCCCTTTTGTTCTGATTTTTCTCTCCCGACACAATTCATTAAAAAAAATTTTTTTTAAAGGAATGTAAGTGTATAACAGAAATAAAAGAATAATTTTAAAAGGAAAAAGAAAAAAAAAAGAAAACTGTTTGGCAACTTTGCTTTTTTAGACACAATGAAGATAACATACCTAGGAATAAATCACAAGAACAAGATGAGAGAAAGACACAAAAGACTATTACTATTGATAATGATACTAAGACTAAATAGGTTTTCAATTTGTCTTCATCCTACCTGAATGATTTTGGAATAAGCCTCTTTGGACTCTAGTTTCTTTATCCATAAAATAAATGGATAGTTCCATTCAGCTTGATAGCTTATAATTATCAGACTTAGATACTAGCCACCTTATCTTTTTACGGTTTTATTATATTTATATTTATTTAATTAAATATTTTATAAATGCATGTAAGGAAAATTTAATGTTCTTTTTAAAAAAAATTGGAATTCCAAATTCTTTCCCTTTCTCCTGCTCCTGCCCCACCCCTACAGAAGACAACATGATACTGATTATATACATGAAGCCATACAAAATATATTACCATATTAACATGTTGCAAAAGAAACATACATACACAGAGAGAAAAATAAAGATGAGAAAATATGCTTCAATCAACATTCAAAGTTCATCAGTTTTCTCTCTGGATGTATATAAGATTTTTTATCATTGTTCCTTTGGAATTGTCTCACATCCTTGTCTTGATCAAAATAGTTAAGCCTTTCATGGTCGATCATTCTTATAGTATTACCATTACTATATACAGTGTTCTTTTGGTTCTGTTCACTCTCTATCAACTCATCTTTTCATGTTTTTTCTGAAACTATCTCCCTCATCATTTCTTTTTTATTATATAGCTTTTTATTTACAAGATATATGCATGGGTAATTTTTCAGCATCGATAATTGCAAAACATTTTGTTCCAACTTTTCTTCTTCTTCCCCACGCCCCTTCCCCTAGATGGCAGGTTGACCAATACATGTTAAATATGGTAAAGTATAAGTTAAATACAATATATGTATACATGTCCAAACAGTTATTTTGCTGTACAAAAAAAATCGGACTTTGTAATAGTGTACAATTAGCCTGTGAAGGAAATCAAAAATGCAGGTTGACAAAAATAGTCTCCCCTTCATTTCTTTTAATATTATATACCACAATTTATTCAACCATTCCCCCAATTGATGGGTATCCTCTCAATTTCCAATTCTTTGACACCACAAAAAGAGTTGCCATAAATGTTTTTGTACAAATAAGTCCTTTTCTTTTTCCTTTGATCTCTATAGAATACAGACCTAATAGTGGTATGGATGGATCAAAAAGTAGTCATATTATCTTAAAAAACAAACAAATCATAGAATAGTTTCAATACAAATTAAAGGAGAAAAAAAAACCCATATTATTCCACCTCACTTCATTTGAGATCTCAATCATTAATGACAATGTTATTCAACTTTACCCCCACCTATTTATAAGCACTCTGAATGTTATTTTTATAGTCCCACTGTGTTCCTAATCATTGAACCATAAAAAGCATAAATCCTAAGAAATTAATCTGGTTGAAAGGATTAACTAAAGGATAAAGAGAGCCTTAAAGATACCTTATATACATAAAAAGGACTTACCTTAATTGTGTCTGAAGGAAAGGGATTTTTACAAAGTAACCCTATGAAGTCCCTATCAGTTGCAGGGTTTGGTGCCTATATTTCTACCAAGGTCCTACGCTATTCCTTCAGTTTAATTCCCTTAAGCAACTAGTTTAACATTTAGTAGAACCAAAATTATATCCCAAAGAGTTAAAGTGCCCCTTTAAATGCCTACCTTACTTTCAGAGACCAGCAAAAATGGAACAAATAGAACCCCACTGGGATTTTTTTTAAAGACTTCTAATGTACTCAGAGGCTGCAATGATAAGTGATATGTAACAACAGAACATCATTAAATGCTTCCACAAGAGCTATGTCAGAACTGTAATGATGAATAGAAACCTGACATTCCTCCTATACTATTTTAGGGATGTGACTATTTTGGAGTGACATCAACATGATAACACCAAGTCAAATTTAATGTGGTGGGTGTGGGAATAGAAGTAGAAGGCATTCTACTCAAATCAGTAACCCAGGAGTTTTTTTTTTTTTTTCCTTTCTGACCTTGATATGGTCCCATTTTACTTAGAAGACATACTTTTCTATGTGCTGAAGCTCTTTAAAAAAAAAAGTATTGCCTTATAATAAAGACAAGAATAATAGGAAAAGCTTTAAATGACCTAATTTTATTATATGAGGTCTCTATATCACTTCCTGAAGTCTCTTTGCTATGTATCCTCTCTGTCCTTCCTTTTGAGAATTTTTTAGTGTTTTCTTCTTCCATGAAAATAGAAGCTCCTTTAGGGTACAGATTATATTTGTATCATCCGCACTTAATATAATACCTGGAATATAACTAGAAGCTTAATAATTGTTGTAGCTATTTATCTTTCTATAATTACCTATTCTACAATTACCTATCTATATCAGGCCCTTTTATGCATTTTATGATCCTGCTAAACAGTCCTTTTAGCTGCTCCTACAATAGGACTCTCCATTTCTTGTTTCCATAGTTTTGTACAAGTTGTACCCTGTGGCTGGAATGCATTTCTTCCTCACTTATGCCTCTCAAAATCCCTAAACTTTAACAGAAATGAAGTTCCCTAATTTCTGTCTCTTCTACTTCAATTTTTTTCACTTATTTTGTATATGTATGGACATGTTTATGTCTCCTTCCCAAATACCATTCAACTGTAAGCTCCCTGAGAATAGGAGCTATTTCATTTTTTGTTTTCATATCCAGAACCTAGGACAGTACCTGACAAAGAGTAGGATAAAAATTAAGGGCTGTGCTTTTATTTGAATGAGGAAGCTACCTCTACCAATGGAGATCAATACCCTGAATGCAACTTAGAATATTAGAGAATTGTCTGAGAGATTACATAACTTGTCCAAGTCATATGGTATCACAAGAGGCAAGATTTGAACCCTGATCTTCCTGGCTGCAAAATATTGATCAATTGCTATAGGTACTCAAGTGTTATTTTTTCCTGCCAATAATTCCCACAACATTTTAAGGAATTTAATTTTAATATAATCTATTCATTAGCACCGCATTTATTATAATGCTTGACCATGTTAAGAGAATTTCTAGGGAATTTCAAAGTTTCACTACCAGAATTTTGTTTTATATATGTTCTCATAACATATCAGATCCCAGAAGCATGATTACCAGGTTCCTAATATGCCTTTTACTAGGCAGAACCCATATCCAATCACACTGCTTTTTTATTTTTGTTGTACATTCATTTTTCAGTTGTATCCAGTTCTTCAGAGAGATATTGAAGTGATTTGTCATTTTCTTCTCCAGATCATTTTTACAGATGAGGAAATGGAAGCAAATAAGATAAGTGACTTGTACAGGGTCACACAGTAAGTATCTAAGGCCAAATTTTAAATCAGAAAATAAGTCTTTTTGACTCAAGCCCCAGAAGTCTATCCACTGTACCACCTCACTGCCCTGCATATGCAACTGCTTTAAGAAATAACTACAATGTTCTCCTTAAACTGAAGCTTGGGAGCTATGGGGTTTAGAAAAGTCATAGAACCTCCCTGGCTTTAGCTCCCTTTTTCATAAAATGAAGGGTTTGTATTGAGTAGCTTCTGAGGTCTCTTCAAGTTTAGATCTATGATCATACTGTTATGCCACAGTCTCTTTTGAACTGTTCTACCTCAGTTTCCCTGTACAAGTTTCCCTTGTCTCAGTCTCCTTAACTATTCCCCTTAGTTGTAAACCCTCCCTCTGGCCCATTAAGACTGAGGACCATTTACTCTAAGGTTATAAATTGTTAATACAAGCAAGATAAACAAGAGAGTAGACCTCCTGACTCTTTTCTCTCCTCAAGAATTTATAATATCCCTCTAAAATATTCCAAGGTATCTCATTGACATCTTTATTTCTGTGTATTCAGATGTCCTATCTCTGGTTTTAGGATTTATGGTCTCCCCTATCCTGACAGAAGTTTTCACACCCTTTTCCCACTTCTTTGTTTCAAAAAGGTATTTAAGAAATTTAAAAGGTTCTAAAAAGGTATTTAAGGGGTTGAGATTCTCCCATTCAGGACTGGATTATTTGAGACAAGAGTCCTGTCCAGTCAATTATGCTCTCCAATTAATAAAATATTAAAAACTCTCTAATCTCTCTCCTGCCTCAGTTTCTCCGGCATTACAATGTATTGCTAAATGTCATGGAGAATAATATGTAATTTCAAATGCCCAAAGGAACTATTATCTCATCATGGTAGGGAATTCTTCTCTACCAATGTTGATGTATCCTATTTATGACTTAATAAAAAATTTAATAAATTGCCTAAGACTCACAAGAGTCAAGCATATTTCACAGTCATATCACCAGCCACCATTAGAGACTAGACTTGAACTTAGATCTCCCAGATTCTAAGCCCAGCACTATCTCTACCATGTTATGCTACTGTACTGTAACATTATTATTAAAGAATAATATTT
This sequence comes from Antechinus flavipes, assembly GCF_016432865.1. Classification (NCBI taxonomy): domain Eukaryota; kingdom Metazoa; phylum Chordata; class Mammalia; order Dasyuromorphia; family Dasyuridae; genus Antechinus; species Antechinus flavipes. Next base: position 133,675,774 of record NC_067402.1, on the reverse strand, counting down.
TGCTTGGGTGATCAGTTTGGAGATGAACCAATGGAGAAGGAAATGGAAAACTAATCCAGTATTTTTGTCCAAGAAAACTCCCGTGGTCCACACGATCACAAAGATAATCAGATATGACAGAATGACAACAAAATCTTTGAAGTAGTCTGGAATAATCTAAGTGGAAGGTCAAGGTTCTATCTACTCAATCATAAATCATTTAAACCTCTTGGACCTTGATCTACTCATCTGTAAAAAGAGAAGTTTGGACTAGGTAACTTCTAAAATACCTTCCTATTTAATATCTGTGATCCTCTGATCTTTTGGTGGTCTTGATCATTAGTCTTAGAGGTTTTACAAAAACTTTCCTAATCATAAAAATGAATGAAATTATGATTGACCTCTCAAGCACTAATTAGAGTACTACATAAGGCCAGCTATGGAAATACTGGGAAAAAATATTTCATTTCTGCTCTGATTCAGTGATCTGTAAAAGATGATACATTAATAGATCTGTGATCTCATCAATGTAGATTCCATGGCATATTTAATCACTTGAATCATACATAGTCAGTTCCTGGGGCAGACTGATAAATGAAGACTTCTCTTTCTTAGAGCCCCAATTCTTCAGCTCAATGACCCAATAAGTATTCTTTCTCTTTTTTCAAAGTTGCTTATCTATTCTCCCAATCTTCTTTTAGACATATCACTTAGTCCTAATCTTTTTCTCCATATTTTAGCATAAATACAGACACAAATATACATACACATTTTTCCAATGATAGGTTAAATGCTTAAAGTAAATACTGTAAAAACCTTCTACTTCCAGTAATGCCCTCAACATGTTTTGTGGAACATCTTTTCTTTGAGTAACATCTCAAGCATGCACGAATTCATCTATATCTATGGTTTACATGTATAAAATAAGTTGCTTCATTATAAAGAAAGTTTTGAGAAGGATCAAGAGTTTTTAAAGCTTTTTTTTCCACTTAATACACTTAAGATAACTTCATGAAAAATAACAAGATATAACCATGTACACACACACAAAAAATTACACAGATAACACAAAAATGGACATGAGAAAGTAGGCATATATGTTAGTAGTTAGGGATATCTTTTGGGTCACTATTTGTGGGGTGGGAGAAAAGTTTAGATAATAATGCCATCTAAGACATTTTCCTTTTTTTTCCTGTAACATTTCCTTCTCTGATCTATTCCTTATTAATTTATCTTAAGTCCCCTAAGTGGTAGTTTTAAAGTTTTAACAGTTTTAAAGACTTCTGTTTTTTTCTCTAGGACCTTTTTCATGATGAAGCATTCTTAATTCATTTGAAGAAAGTCAGAGAGAGAGTTTATGTTTTATCTTAGAGGAAATAAGAAGGCAATAGGGTTTACTGAATATGGAAGTGATATAACAATATAAAACCAAGTCATTGCCACAAAAATTATGGAGTTTATCATCAAGGAATCCAGAATTATTAATTCATAGTATGGGAAAAATGGTAAAAATTGTGGAACACATAACTGGAAGTTGTTAATATTTAGCACCTACCAAATATCCAGAAAGCTACAACATAGTGGTTAAAATTATATGCCACAAATTTGTTATCTTTCATAGATTTAATAAAAAAAATCTGTAATATAAATTTTGATCTCAAAAGATCCTCCAGAAATCAACAAGTATGGTATACTGGAACATATTAGAACATATACCAATGCAAAAATTTTATTCATAATATCCCAGACTTACAAGTGATATTTTATGATTATTAGTGAAGTTGTAAACTGATCCAGCTATTCTGGGAGACAACTAGGAACTATTCCCAGTCATAAAATTGTCAATATGCTTTGACCCAACAATACCCTTTTAGGTCTAAACCCCAATGAGATTAAAGAAAATGTAAAAAAGACATATGTACAAAAAATATTTACCTCAACTATTTTTGTGGTATCAGAGAATTAGAGATTGAATGAATGCCCATCAATTTGGAAATTTCTGAATAAGTTGTGACATACCATTGTGATAAAAAAAAATGACAAGAGAATGGTTTCAGAAAAAAATTCAGGAAGATCTATACAAATGGATGCAAATCAGTTGGGGAATGGATAAACAAGTTGTGACAAGAGAGAGAGGAAGAGAATTCAAAATTTAAAAGAAAAAAATATTAAAAATAAATAAACAATAATAATTTTAATACAAAAAATATTTAATAGATTTCTCTATGCAACATATTTGCAATTTCCCAATTACACAGAATAGATGGCTTTCAAAAAAGAGAAATTTAAAAGAAAGAATAAAAATCATATGAGAACAGGAAGGCACTTTTGCCTGTTAAAAAAGTTTTCTTGAGATACTTTTAGTGATTCTATAGAAAATAATCCTACATCTCTAAACTTTAATTGCAAAAAGTCATTATGTTATCACCTGAATAAGTCACCCAAACATTGAATATGAAAGAATAAAAATCCTATTAGATACATGTTCTGTGGAAAAATCATGACAGTAGATAAAGAAGAATTGTTTACAATGAAAAAGCATGGTAATACCATTAAAAAGTACCCATATCAGTGATGTAACAGATACATTGAAGTATGCACATAACATCTATGGTAAAATTTGTTAACGAATTCTGATGTTGTAATGGGAAACTTTTACAAGTACATTTTCACTGACAGTGAAAAATATCTCCTGAGAACTTACCACCAAGTTCTATGTTAATACTTTCCATGAGAATGGCATGCCATAAAAGAATAATTAATTTTCAGATATCTCAATAAAAATACCAAGTGTTGGAATACAAGTAATGAATGTATAATTATTTATAGCTAGGACTATGATTAATTCATCAGCAGGTATGAGACATAGCAAATCATTTCTACACCTAAGTATACAGGATTTCTTATGCTGGTCATACTGGAAAAAAAAAAAAAAAGAAAACAGAAGAAACAACTTTAAGATGTTTAATTTCATATGTTGTACTTTTTAATGATCAACATAGGACACCTAGCTGATGCAATGGATAGAGTGACAGGTTTGGAGCCAGGAAGACTCACTTTCATGAGATCAATTCAAGCTTTAGACACCTAACTGGGCAAGTCACTTAACCCTATCTGCCTCAGTTTCCTCATCTATAAAATGAGCTAAAGAAAAAAATGGCAAACCACTTTAGTATCTTTGCTACAAAAACCCAGAATGGGGTTGCAAAAAAATTGGCTATGATCTGAATAGCAATGCACAAATGGGAATGCTATTGACACATACTTGGAACACAATCAGAAGTACTATATATCTACATCACATTGGTATAATTGCTGGAAATTTTCCTTTTGGATTAGATATCCTAATTGGCTAGAGTTGTGTTCTTTGTTTGAGTGTAGAAAAACAGATTATTTATAGCAAAAGTTATCAATTTTCAGTATCAAAACACTTAAAATATTGGTTCATCTTTCTCCAAATCACTACCAAACTACTTTGAAGGAGAGATTATTTCATGAGAATAAGTTGCAAGATGCAAATCTAACAAAGATCTCCTGGAATCCTGTCCTACCCCAAAAAAGGAATTTTTAAGATCAGGCTAGGAACTACATAGGAAAAGTACTCATAACTGTATAAGGGTTGGAAGACTGGTGTTCCATATACTCTAAGAAATAAAATTCTAAAATACTATATTTAATTTTTTAAGTTCTGTACTTGCAAAATACTATATATACATATGTGTGCATATATACATATATACACACATACACATATATAGCATATGTTATCTAGTACTGAGTAATTTATGACAGTAGCTTCAGATCCAGGAATGGGTAATGAGATGAGTTTATTTGGCTAATCAATGGCAAACTAATATTTTTTAAATTGTGATGATAGGAGACCCCTTACTTTCTGGGGCATATAATCCATTCTATGAGAGGAAGAAAAGAAAGGAGGCAATTTTGTCTCAGGGAAGTCTTATCTATATAGCTTGCTTGGCCACTAATGATGGAATTTTTAAAAATACAGATAACTTATACCACATAGTTGAGATACCTTATAGTGAAAAAATCTAAACAGCTCTATCCTTTGGGCAGACTTCTGGAATGAACACTCTGGTTTGGCTGATACTAAGGTTTCCCATAAAGGAGTCTTTCTCCAGGCTCTCAGTAAAGGCTGATATCCCTCTCCTTTTATAATTGTTTAGGCCAAAAAATTAACCATGCAAAAATTAATCATGCAACCATTTAACCATGTAAAAAACCATACAAAAATTAACTATGCAGAATTAAATGGGCAGCAGGATGGCATAATGGACTGAATGTAGAGTTTGGAGCCATATTACCCAGGTTCAAATCTTTCCTCAAACACACTCACACTCACTCTTTCTCTCTCTCTCTCTCTCTCTCTCTCTCTCTCTCTCTCTCTCTCTCTCTCTCTTTCTTTCTCTCTTTCTCTCTCTCTCTCTCTCTCTCTCTCTCTCTCTCTTTCTTTCTCTCTTTCTCTCTCTCTCTCTCTCTCTCTCTCTTTCTTTCTCTCTTTCTCTCTCTCTTTCTTTCTCCTTTTTCCTTTTTTATTGACAGTGAAGCAATATTACTATGCTTATAAGTGATACATGAAATAATATTTGTATGGATTTGACTACTAAAGATAAAATGATAGGGGAACTCTCACATTTGCACTGTGCTATCTCAGTATAGTGTAAGGGAAAGCCAGAATTGATAGAGACTTCAGCATGTTGCCAACTTCCACTTAAGAGAATGCAATTGGGAAGAGTGATGGGACCTTTATTTACATTCAGTTCAAGTCAATTTTTAAAAATTGTGCTCCGTAGAAGGTGCTATGCTAGGTTTTTGAGATACAAAAGATTAAGGTCAGAGTTAGTGAATAAGTTAGAATGACAAAAATGGAGCCATAATACTCCATCTCTTTAATATCAATATTCTCCCATTCAACCTACATGACTATGAATCATGGAATGTTCTCATGCTGAGAGAATCAAAATTATAAAATACACGAAGAGCATGGAAATCCCATGAGAGTAATAACTAGATGACTGTATGAAAGAGAAATATCTTCAAGCTATCACTGAAGATATATAGGGCTTGGAAAAATGTTGGACAGGTGAGATTGAGAATAAGAAGTGACAGATGGAGAGCCTAAAATAATCTACTGATACCCCTGAGACATATGTAAAGGATCCAGAAATGCCTCTAGCATATTAACTGGTGAATTCCCTTTGAAGGATTATTGTGGGAAATAAACAAATGAATGAATGAATAAGAATTACATAGAATGAGAAATCATGCAGAGATTGCAACCTGCCCACATGGAAGGATTATTCCCATGGTTATAATGAAATCACAGATCCATCAGGCTATTAAGTGATTAGTGTCTCATAAATTTATAGAATGTTAGAGGTAAATAGAATCTTAGAAATCAACTAGCCCAACTGCCTACAGATGAAAATATTGAGGTCAAGAGATGCTGTGCCCAAAGTGCCAATGAATTCAGCCAATTTAATCTTTATGTTCATGAATTTTTCTATTTTCTAAAGAATTTTAAGAGGCAAAACACTTCCTTTTTCTGTTTATGTAATAACAGATAATTAATTCAATTGTTTTTTTAAGCACCATACAGACCAACTTTCCCATTAATGTGTGTCAGTTAGTAATATTCATATATCAGAATTCAACATCCCATTCTCATATTCTTATCTACTACTTTCATTCCAGGGCAGCATTAAAAATCAAATTAAATAATTTCTTTGATTTCTTAAGTCAGAGTTAAAAGCGCCTTGAAACATCCATCTAAATACAGCCCTAACCAAAAAGACAATGATCTTGAAGATTTCACATAAACTGTAGTTGAGCCCATAAAGAATGCATTTATGTTTGTCTCAAAAACCACTGAACTAAATTTAACTTGTAACTTTGTAAAGTTCTTTGAGATGCCCTAACTAGAAAAAAAGCTTCATTAAATCAGCTTCTATTTCAGCCTCCTTTCCAAAGGGAATACAAAAGAATCCTTCTTTAAATAAGAAGCACACAAGCTCTAAAATAAAGATGTCCAGAGCCACAGGGGCACCTTTGTTAAACATCTTTTCAGAGAGGGTCCATTGTGACTATTTCCAGTAAATAAGTCAATTCAGTTACTTCACTGCTGTAAAATTTTTTTAGTCTATTTAAAAAAAAAAAGAAGTCCAGTGGGTCAACACATGAATAAAACCACCAGATGGCCTAGTGAGCTTGCTGTGGTTCAACCAAACTGCTTAGATATTGTGTAGACATGAGTCTTAGCGGGTTTTTTTTTTTTTTTCCCATAACTGAATGCTATTTATTTTTGAACTGACTGCAGTTAGTTTTACAGATTGTGTGCTCTGCGTCTGTACTCTCCTGCCCTCTGCAGGAAAATATGCAACAACGCACCCAGGATTACAATTTGAAGAAAATAATACTATTAGGATATTTTAAACAGATTCAATTCAATTCAGCTAGCATAAACTATGCATCTACTATGTGCAAGACATTATGATATGCCCTGACATGCAATTACCTTGCCCACTCCAAAAAAAGGAAGATAATTTTATATATATATATAATATGTAGAACTGGAAAAGTACTAAGTAATTTTCTAAGATTTTGCTGAGATATTTTCTAACAAAAGTTATAAGATATTCTCATGGATATGTATATCTTAATTTCAAATTATTTAGCATTATTTTTCATTTGTCAAGTATTTTAATTGTCATATTCGTCATATTTCTGTAAAATAATCAGTACTAAATACATTAAATAACGTCCAATAAACAAAATGGCAAATGATTAAAATTTTACCAGAATTATCTTAAAAATAATGAAAGAAAGAAAGGAAAAAAGAAAGACAGACAATATTGCAGACCACATTAAATTGCCTCAATCAAAAGCATTAGATGTTTGATATAACTAGTTCAAAATCTGAACTCTAGATTTGTCCTTCTTATATTCAATTGTCCTATCATGAGTTATTTCTTGTAAAAATAACAGCAAGATCTTCTAGAAATTTCCAGAAATCTTTTTCCTCTTTGACACATCATTTTGATGCGGGAAAGCTTGCTTTCTAGATTCCCACCCTCTCCTAGTTAATAATGTAAATTGCCCTTTAACTCACAAATCCTGGTCCCTTTGAATTCCAATAGAAGATCTGACCTGTTCCCAGCCCCACCCGGATATGAGCCAACTTTGGGGCTACACCCGAAAGCCCCTCGAGCTAAGTCTCCTATTATAAAAAGGCCACGCTGGGAACCCCTCTTTGCAGAGATTCCAAACATGGCTACTATGTGAGGACCCTCTGTCCACTGGACCCTCTGGCCAGTGCCCTCCTTATCTCTACCTTCGCCTATACTTTAACTTTGCTTATATAATAATAAACCTCTTTTATCAATCTAGCTCTCTGGGCCAATAAATGCTTTTATTGGGAACTCGCGCCGCTACTAGACCCCCTTGCGTCGAATCTGTACCCCAAACCTGCCACTAGACCTTAACCCTAATTTCATTTAGGTACCCCAAAGCTAGACCTCAACAATTTCATTAAAAATTGGTTGGTTGAAATGTAAGAAGTAAACTTTCAAAACTTTTTTCAGCAAAATGAACCCAAAGAATTCTTGGGAAAATTGTTATTAAGGAAACTATTGCATTACATCCAGTCACACGTTGCCATTTTTCTTGGGATCACATTGTTTAAACAACAACAAAAAAGTAGAAAAGTTTTCTTTTATTTTTAAAGCCCTTTAGTTTTAATAATGGATATAACTGGGGTATGCCCAGAGTTTAACAACTGTCTCTGAGGAGTGGGGTGAGGTGGTTGGATGTATATACAAAATACTTTAAAATTTAATCTACATTATTAATATTTTCTTGATCACTTTCTTAAGTCTCAACGATCAACAAAGCAATAAATCAAGTCCTGATTTATAATGTTTTCAAGTTGCCTGGGTATAAATGTTCACACTGAAACCTTAGCAATCCTCTTAAGATGGTGAGCTGGCTCCAGCAAACTCTACCTGGAACAGACAGTGGCATAATAAACATGAAATAAAAAATACAATTCTAAGATGAGAGGGTGACAGTAAATACTATCTTGTTTCTATCTCCTTTTTGCCCCAGTTTAGATACAATTTTATAAATCAATTTGTTTTGTTTTTCTTTTTGTAATCCAAGTTCATGTCAGCTGAGGACTGTTTAACCATGGAACAGGTAAACAAGACATGGAAGGCAAACAACTGGAGATGAAAATTCCTTCTGGCCCTTCTTTTTCTGCAGTTGATTAGCTTTTTAATCCTTTACAATGCTATCTCGGTGAGAATTTCACATCTTCAAATTTTGATGGAAACAGAGGTCAAATTCTCAGCTCAAGTCTAGGGAGATACTAGTATTGAAAAGCACAACTAACTCATATAAGGTTGAACGGGAAAAAAGAGATATGAGAACTTCCCTAGATATGGAGCTGTCTAGGTGACAGATATGTAATTTCTGTCCTGCCCAGTTCAATACCAAAGCAATCTCAGCAAGAAAAGCTAAAGGGAATAACAACAGCATATATTGTTCCTTTTGACTATTACGTTTCTTGTTTCCTCTGGTATATGAACATCTGCCATCTTAAGGGACCCTTTACAACTTAAAATGTTTTTACTCCAGTGTTATTTGTGGGCATACTATATTCCAAATTTTCTTAAGTACAGGACAGAACAAGAAGCATTTCTTGTTTCTAAATAGGTACTTACTGGGTACTGTAATTTTCCTTTCTCCCTCCACTGGCTCTTTGGCTCTTAACTGAGACTTTGGGACAATGAATAATGTCCACTAGAGAACATATCTCCTGAACAGAGGGGTTAGTGAAAAATAAAGTCTTAAAAAAAAAAAAAAATACAAAGGCCAGTAAAGAAGAACAATCCTTCCTCTCTCCATTGGTCACCTTCAACTAATAAAGAACAGCAAGCAGGAAAAAAAAAAAAAAAAAGATTTGTGGGAGAGCCCTTATATTTGGCTCAGAAACTCTGAAAATTGATAGATTTTTGTGATTGTTCCAATGATTATTCCAAAGATCTCTTTTTAAGTAACTTTTTCAAGTAACATTTTCTTTTATACTATTAATGCCTGTAAGTGAAAAGTCAAGTTCAATTATGACTAGAAGTACCAAGTTTCTTAGATGAGAACATACCAGTCATGATAAATGAGAAAAATAAATCAAAATCCTTGACTGTATACCAGTAATCCCAAAGAGTTCATTCAAATTCTCAGAAATATTCACAGTCTCAGATATTAGGGTTTCTTTCCTCTGGCAGAGGTCCCTAATAAATCTTGTTTTCATATGCTATATACTCTGCCAATCAAAGAAGGATAGGTAACACTCATGGTTGCTTCTAATTCTGCAACATATTGGAATGAGTCAAGAAAATCAAGATGGGGAAAAACTGATTATTGTGTCAGAATCTCATGAACCAAAAAGGTTCTCAAAGGAAGAAAAATTCCTGTATCTGGTGACTAATAGAATGACCCAGACTTTAAAGGGAACAGTAAAACTTTGGAAAGAATATCTTGCCCCACTTTGGAAGATTTTGTTAATTTATTGACATCCCACCTTGAAAGATAGTTGTTAGAACCAAAGAATATTCTTTAACAAAATAAAGAGCCAGTAATGAACCTTGCTTGTGACAGAGAAGTGATATTCTTAAGATATGAAATGAGATCTTTTTTTTTTTTTTTGGCTTGACTATTCATATTTGTTACAAGTCCTTTGTTTTTCTTTTCTTTTTTTTTTTTCAACATTCAGGGGGAAGGAAATAGGGAGAGAAAATAAATGCTTGCTGACCAATTAAAAAAAAAAAAGCAAAATGAAATAAAAATTACATTAAAAAAGAAAGTTAAAATTTTTAAAGCATTGCTATATGGCATAAAGATTGAGAGAAAACAACAAATAGGTAAAAACAATGAAAATGCAAAGAGAAAAGGCTAATTTTGATGCTGATCCTAAGACAATTTCCCCCCACATACATAGCAAAGCATTAAGAACACATGGTAATTAAGGAACTAATGGTTTAGATCATCACAAGTACTAATAGCATTTTGATGTTAAAAGAAAGTTTGTCATTTTTCAAACTGTTGTTAAATGACTTATCTTTGTCAAGATGGTACATTTAAAAATAAGACAGAAAAGTTACTAACCCAAATGATAGTCCTTTGCTGCCTCCACCCACCCCCTTGGTTATTCACACAGACTTTTAGCTCAATCTGCTCCTCAGTTGAAAAATAAGACCTTGAGTAATTAATGAATAACAAATCTAAATAAAGGGGAGTCGTTTTATGCCATATGCAAGAATTCATTTCATATTAGTTTTTTTTTCCCCTTTGAGCATATTCTGCCATCATAAAAGTTTTATTGATATAGGAAAACCTTAAGAGTGTATTTTCATATTTTCCCTTTTGTTTACAAGCCCTTTTGTAATAAAAGAACACATTGCCCACCAGATTTGATTGCAATTCATTTCATTATCTCAGCCAGCCCCCTGAGTCATTGCCTCATTGTATTACATTCCCTTTGTAGTGTATTTTAACTTTTTTATAATACTAAAGCTGACTCAACCTATTACAACCAGTCACAATTTAGCTTCTATTCCACCCTGACTGTTGAAGTATGTTTTAATAAGTTCATGCCAATAACTTTATAACCTAATATTCATGCACTTTATCTTTTAATTACCATATCCCAAATTAATCTAAATATATTTTTGATTTATTTCAGGTTTCCTCTTGATCCCAGGGTAGTTATAGCCCATTCCCACATGTGCATATTTCAACTTTTCACTTCTCTTGGACTTTTGGGATTTTATCCTATAGTGCCCATTAAAAATTTTTTTTAAACATTTTAAAAAGTAAACTTTTGAGGATATGCTCATTCATATGGTTGATTGGAAAATAAACTCAAAATATATATATCCAATGTTTTTCCCCCTTCACTTCAATAGAAGTCTTTGTATATATGTATGTGTGTGTGTTTATATATGTATATATATATATGTGTATATATATATACACATATATATAAATTTATCATTTCTTCCTCAAGCAATAGTTCAAATTATCATCAACAGCATATATTAAGTGCCTATTATGTGCTGCATAATATATTAGATACTAGAAATAAAAACAGAAAATAAAAAGTCCCTGCCTTCCAGGAGTTTATATTTTTTTACATTTTGTTATAGGAGAAGAGTTAGAGAGATATAGGTAAGGGCAGCTGTCTGGACTAAATTCAGGAAGGCTTATCTTCCTGAGTTCAAATCTGGCCTCAAACACTTACTAGCTGTATGACCCTGGGTACTTAACCTTGTTTGCCTCAGTTTCTTTATCTTTAAAATGAGCTGGAAAAATAAATGACAAACCACTCCATTATCTTTGCCAAAAAATTAAAACAAAACAAAACAAAACACTCTCTTAAAGAGTCAGCCCAAATGAACAACAAAAATTATTAATAGTCATTATCACCCAGTTGCCAAAGGGAGAGTCACATTTGCTTAATTGTTTTGGTATTAAGTGGCTAGTCCTAGGTATTGTGGCATGGGCTGAGCCAACCACTTAGGAGTGGCATGAGGGACCCCAAAAACAAGAGTCTACAAACCAAGGCAGATCCTAGTAATTTTAGGATTATCTAACAGTTGTACAAAAGAAGGTTTTTGTTTGTTTGCTCGTTCACTGGAATTGGAGAGAACAATAGTAATTTCTGACTCTTGGAGTTTGTTGTGCTTCTTTGGTGCAAACCTTTGTGGACGGCATTTGAAAGGACAAGGCTAAATTCTCACCAGGAGCCCACAAATATTTATGAAATTGAGGATATGAACAAATATTGCAACAGTTTGAAAAGCTTCCACTCCCACCCATAAACTCATAACTCTAAATTTCTCTCTCTGGATCTTACAGTGGGGAGCCCCCAAAGAACACAGAATTCAAGTTCCATGGTCATTTCCTCCAGTCCAGAAGAAGCAACTTATGCTTGCATGTCAAAAATGGATCACACAAGTATTAGCCAAGAGGAATCTCTGCCCTTGGGGTTTTCCAGGTCACTTTGTTTCTTTCCCCTAATACGGATATTCTACACTAACACAGGGATGGAGAAGCAGACTGGAGGTCTGGCAGCAGCTGACAGCCGTCAACATCAGGCAACGGATGGACATCAGACAATGCAGCCCCTAAGGCAGGAGAACATTATCAGACAGTTCTCAGCAGCAGTGGCAGAAGAGTGGCCACTAGTATTTTCAATGGCAAAAGCAGCCCCACTTCACAATTCATTGCCTACTATGTGAAAATATTGATACAAAACTAACTAGCCATTCTAGTATTATGCTAGTTTAACACAATGTTATTAGAGAACAGGAACTATCTCTTGCCTCCTTTTACATCTCCATCTCTTAGCACAGTTCTTTGGCACACAGTAGGAACTTAATAAATATTGATTCATATAACTCTTTTCCTAAGACGGCTTGAAGGACCAGAGAATGGCCTTATTGAGAGGGATCTTGTTTTATATCTGTAAGGAGGAGGTGAAAATATTTAATCTAACCAGCCCCAGGAAGGCAACAGTCCTGCAGAAGCCTCCCATAAAATACAAGATTTTGTATTCCATTTATTTCCTTGCCCTCGCTACCATGGGCTTCCAGGGAAGGAGATATTCATTCTCCTTGGACCACGTGAAGATCTGTGACTATTCAAGTGTCAATAACTTTACTACAGTCCCGATATTCATGTATTCATGGTGCTGATCCTATTTATTTGGTCATTTTTTTAATGGTGGGAAACCCATGGTGAACTGCAAAGATTTGGCTTCATCTACCACATGGAACTGATTGTTTAAGCCAGGATTCATTTCCTGCTGGGACTTTCCCCGATTGGGTCATCCCTTCAAGGAGTTGTTAGTTTGTTTTTATGTGTTTTTTTTTCTTCCCTCTTTTAATGCTGATTATGTCAAGCTTCTTGAATAGGAGCAGCTGGCCAGCAAGAACCCGAAGTCATTTAAGTGGTAGAAGGCACTCTAAACAATGGTCTCAAACTCACATAGGTAGGGTGCTGCTAAAAAATACATAAAGATCCCGCTGGGCTGCATAATGACTTAGAAAACCACGTACAGACACATCTTGCTTTTCATAAATTCGACTTTACTTAAAGATTCTGAAAAATGAGTTGAGAATACTACTGCTCAATATACAAGGGAAAAAAGAGCCAGTGCCCAAATAGCTTCACACACACACACACACACACACAAAAGTTGCAGTCAACCATCTGTTACAAAGGCTGGATGCAAGAAAGTAGAGAAGGAGTACCCTACTATACATCTGGGTTAGCTTTACTGCACAGTTCTGTGCATTGTTTGTCATTAACTTTTCATTTCATAAGTGTTATCATGGTGCAGTATTTACTATATCTGCATCTCAGTATACTTTATGACTTCTGTGAAGTAAAAGATATAGGCTTCGTGAAGTGGGTGGGTAAAGTATGTTCACATTACATACAAATCACTTAATGCAGAGATCTGCCATTTACGTAAAACAAGAACTGCCTGTATTAATGGTATGCATGTTTTGTTTTAATTTCCATTTATTTTGTTAAGTGTTTCCCAATTGCATTTTAATCTGGTTCAGGATGAACTTGGGAATGTTATAAGCTGCCACAGTCTCCCAGTAGTAATTTGCAGCATAGTGGATAGAGTGTTGGGTCTTTAGTCAGGAAGATTTAAGTTCTCATCCAGCATCTGTTTGCCTCAGTTTGATGAACTATAAAATGGGGATAATAATAGTACCTACCACCCAGGGTTATTATGAAGATCAAATATGATAATACTTGTTAAAGGCTTAGCACTGAGCCTGGCCCATAGTAGGCACTATATAATGCTTATTACCTTCTCTTCTCATCCCTTTTTTAGTGAGATGTTTGACACTGAAGCTCTACACAGTGGTTCTCAAACTTTTTTTTCAGTATCTTCATCCTATTAAAAATGATTGATGATCTCTCCAAAGCGTTTTTGTTTATCTGGATTATATTTATAGACATTTACCATATTGGAAATAAAACTATTTTTGAATTTGTAGACCCCCTAAAAGGATTTCAGAGATTCCCCAGGATTCTCTAGACCATACTTTGAGAACCACTTGTAGAGTCTACAAGATAGTAAGGCTGTTACCATTAAAAGGTTGGAATGGTTAGAGAAATATCTTAAACCTTCTCCCCTAGGCAGGTTAAGTTAATTTTTCCTTCAAAGATATTGAAGTATTTTTCTAGACTTCATTGCCTCCTGGAATAAGGGGCTTAGAATGGTAATCATCACTTTCTTACCCCTTGGGTATAAGGTACCTAGGGCACATCACCTGCTCTTGGAGATCCTCCAAAGCCTGAGGAGAGAATTGCCATGGGAACATCCTCCAAGGGATTTGCACTGCCAATCCTAGTTGAATACTCTTCTTTTTCTAAGGCTATATAAATCTTTTGCTGAGTTTTGAATGACCTATGGTGTCTCCTGGTTTGGGATCTAAACAACCAATTGACTGACTTGAATCAGTAAATTTACTTCCTGGGCTTGATCTCACCTGTTGATTTGCTTTCAATAGGTCCCCTCACCCACTCCTGAACATGGGAATATAGAAGAGAATAATTACTTCTCTCTCCACCCTGAGCTAGTTATGAGTGGTGGGAAGGGTTAGGGTCACGTTGGTGTGTATAATGCCAATTATATCCAGGGATAACATATATGCAATGAACAGCCCATCTTCCACATTCACCTGTTTAATTTCCAAGTCTTCAAGCATTTGTGTGATTTTTATGAGCTCATTCTTGGCCATGCGCAGTAGAGAAAAAATAAGAGGCGCTTTGTGGGCCAGTTTCTAACGCAGCTGGTAATCCTCGGTGCTTCCCCGGTTTTGTTCACCCCATCACTGCAAAGAGCTCTCCATGCACTTGTTGCACATAAATGGGACTGATTGGATGGAGAAGTCACATGATCCTTATACCCAGTTGAGCCTTGGGTTTCAGGAAGTCACATGATCCCTATTCCCAGACCTTGAACCCTGGGATGCAGGAAGTTAGTGAATAACAGGAAGTGACGTGACCTGTGGGAGGCAGACAACTTTGGTGACCATTGGTCAGGGAGGATTACGACGTTTTAGTCTATCCAATGAGGAGACTCGGGTCTTTTGCTTTTAAGTCCTGGACAAACTGGAAGCTGGACAGATTCTAGGGGCACATGGTGGGAGTTGAGATGGCTCTGGGGTGTATCTGGGATTAAATAAATGCTTTCTCTTTGTACCTGAAGATGTCTCTGATTAGTTATCTATGATAAATATATCAGTGTTTAAAACTGAAGTTTTGTGTTGTAATTATTGCCCCTCCGCCCCCAATACAGTGCAAGTCCTTTGTGCTGTAAGTCCAAGTGTGCAAAGTTAATGAAGCAGCTTAGTAAGAAAAGAAAGGAGGTAGATATTTTGCTCCAGGAATGAGAGACTTTTAAGAAGCAGACATCCACTGATAGGTATTGAGTAAGTATTCATTGTTAGGTTAGCTAGCTGACCAGGAGACCCTGAAACTCTCTGAAAACTCCTTCAAGGAGAAAGTCTCCTTGAATCCTGCCTCTGTAAAGACCCTGCCTCCCAGGACAAACAGCTTCATTCTGTTATTTAGGTGGAGCTGGTGGAGTCCTGAGCTAGAGAAATCCAACCCTATTGAATTGAAGAGACACTCATTCAATTTTAAGGTTTTTCTATTCAATTCAGTTCAAATGTACCCAGCCCCATGAAGAACTGTCTCCCCCCCTTGTAGATAAAAAGAGCCAACTTGGGGCTCACTCCTTGCAGAGGACCTAATATGCCATCCCTGGCATAGCAGCAATCTCTGCCCACTGAAATAATATTCTCTTTCAGCGTTACTCTCTCTTTATCCTCACCTATTTCCCTAACAAGACATTATACCTCTCTGTCGGGATTTCTCTGCTAGAAATTCTCTCTCTGCCAGGACTCCTCCACTAGAAACTTTCTATCTCTCTGCCGGGACCTTGCCACCAAAGAATTTAGTCTTTTCATTCACACATAGCAAAGGCTGACTTCCCAATGCCAATAATAAACTTCTTTTTATCAGTCTAGCTTTTGGGGTTTGTTAGTTCCTTTACAAAGGACCTCTGCACTGCCAGAAGGGGGTTCCCACAACTCCCTGCCTTGTACCCATCTTAAAGGGGATTTAGGGGAACCAAACCTCTTCATTTGGTTCCCTGAACCCCAAACCTGCTACTAACCTCATCATTTAATTCCTTGCCCTCCAGGAGCCCTAATCTCATCATAGACAACAGAGATTGAAAAAAGCATATGGACTAATCATCATAATAGGTCAGGTCTCTGACCAATGAGCCCAAGCTCTCTACCAGGAATAGAAATTCAAGGAAAAATCAAGACCTAAAGGAATTAGCTAGTGTGGAATGTGCTGCTCCTTATTCTAAAGAGCCTGGCACCTGGAGAGAATAATCTCTTAGACCTAGGAGATAAAAGATTTCATAATAGCAGAGACTTTGAGGGAACCAGACAGAGAAATCTTTCTGCTGGCCCTAGGAAATGTTAGGGTTTTTTTTTTTTTTTTTCTGCCAATCCTAAAACAGCTGGAAAGAAAGCTTACCTACAAGCTTTAAGCTAAAAGAACATAGTGTCATCTTTCCTTCCCTGAGGATAAGAAAACTGAATGATGAGTAGAGCAGAGTAGCATCCCAACAGTGGAAAAGCATCTGGCAAAGTCCAGCACAAACTACAAAACCAGTGGGGAGGCCATTCCAACAGTCAATAAAAGTAGAAAGACAGTGGCCTCAGGGAGAGAAGCAAGATCCCCATTCCTAAAAGACATCAGTACTTGTAATGGTGTTAGTCTTTCACATGCTGTGGATTAGCCCTGTGACCTCCATAGTCTGCCCTTCCAAACATGCTGTGGCTATACATTTCACCTGTTTGTCCCTAAATGTGTTGCCCTTGGACCCTATATGTGTCTCACTATGTGGAGTTCTCTGCATTGATCCAGGTTTCTCATTGATGCTGTGGATATTTCTGGGAGGGTATGCTCCAGATTTTAAGTGATGTTTTTTCTCTGCTTTTTTGTCATTTCATTAAATGGCTTTGATTTGAGCAGCTAGGTGGCATCAAGGTGGCATAGTGGGTGTTATGCCAGGTCTAAAGAATCAGGAGTTAAAATCTGGCCTCAGATATTTATTACCTGTGTGATCCTGGACAAGTCATCTAACCCTGTCTGCCTCAGTTTCCTTATCTATAAAAAGAGCTGAAGAAGGAAATGTCAAAATATTCTGGTATCTTTTGCCAAGAACACCCCAAATAGGGACAAAGAGTGCCACATGACTTGAAAAATGACTGAATTTCAACAAAAATTATATGATAGGCATTGTTACAAGTACTAGAGATAAAAATAAGAAAAAGAAAGATAGTCCCTACTCTTAAGATATAATCTAATAGAGGAAGATAACACAAAAGGAAACTTAAAAGAAAAGCTAGGGGAGTGGGAGAGGGGGGGAGGAGTAACCTGGCTTTGAATATCCAGGAACAAGATGTTCCTTCTCTGGAGTTAAAGCAGAATGAAAATGGAAAGTTCAAATCCCAACCCTCTATAAAGGAAAGCTATGGAAGGGATTTAGTGCTCTGTTTTCCAGCCCTCCATTTGGAGGGAGGAGACCCCTGAGAGTCTGAACTGAAAAGGGATTGAAAAAGTACTAGGTATCAAAACTCAGTTAGTCGGCATAGTGATGATATTTAAGGTAAACAGCTTATCCTAGGTGCAGCAAGACGTTCTAATGAAGTGGAAACCAAGCAGATCTGCTTATGGAAAAATGAGGCGCTACCATGTCCTTTGTCTCAACAAAATACTGGGTACTTAGTTCGTGCAATATAACTTAACTATTATTATTATTACTAATTATTATTAATTATGGTTACTACCAAAAATAAATCCATCTCTGGAGATTTGTGAAATGAAAACTGATCCAATATCTTGAATCAGGGATAGATTTCTCCTGGGAGCGGTTTAACTTGAAACTTTGGGGGACAGGAGGGTGAGTACTAAAAACACTAGGTACCTATATATACCCAGTATCTCTCATTTCACCTCCAGAACAACTCAGAGTGGAATGTAATTCAAGTATTATTCTGTTTTATGGATGAAGAAATTGATACTCAAAAAAGTTATGTGACCATAGCTAACTAAATAGAAGAGATAGGATTTAAAGCCAGGTCTTTTCAAATTCAATACTCTTTCCTCTATAGCTCAACGCTGTTATCTTTCTAATAGCAGAAATAAAGAGGGAGTGAGAAGTAGGAAATGGATTTGTTCTAGATTTGTTCTTAGATTAGTTTAGGATTTATTCTCATGAGCTGTCCCACCCTGCCCTTCTTACTCCATAAGCAACCTGATCCACTTAGACCAGTTCCCCTAATTCCCTTTACACCTTAACATCTACAAACTAGATTACCCTGACCCCTGGAGACCATCCCCTCCTAGAAACACAAAAACAAGATTGTCTTCCTTGAACCAGTGCCTGAGAACCTGACCCAGAATGAAGTACACATAGAAGTATAAAGAGTATGTAAATCTGTACACTACATGGAAATTTCCCAAAATATCAAGCCATATATAAACTTTCTCACAACTGATATAAAGATTCCTCACTTTCACTACATTCTCTCCACAGTAATCTTTTCACTGCATGGTGAAGTCAGGAGTATGAGATGAGGGTAAAGAGAAAGAATAAAGTAGAGAGATGTGACAAGGAAAGAACCTATTAGATCATCATTATCAAAAGATTCCCATATGTTGTTTCAGGCTGACTGCCTCCTACAGTTGTGGCAGAAGAGGACATAGTCCCTGAAGAACCCTAATTAAACAGATTATTTTAAAAGCATTCTTTCCAAATTGTAAAGGGTTATATAGGGACAGCTAACTGGTGCAGTGGATAAAGAGCTGGATATGGAGTCAGGAAAGTTCATCTTCCTGAATTCAAATCCAGCCTCAGACACTTACTAGCTATTTGAACCTGGTCTGCCTCAGCTTTTTCATCTGTAAAATGGGCTGAAATAGGAAATGACAAATCACTCCAGGATCTTTGCCAAGAAAACTCAATGAGCTATGAAAAGCACATGTAACTGAACAAAAATATCAGTTATTATTATTAATTAAATGAGTTAAAGTGTTAACTGATTGACAAGGCCCTCAGGTCTGACTTCTAAAGTCCTAGAGTGCTTTCCTATTGTAAGATGGTGAAGGAAAAAGATCACATGACCTGGGAGACCAGACTAGGTATAAAAAATGGTCTAAATATTCCTAGCAGGAATAAAAAAGCTTTTTTGTCTTAGAATTCAAAGGGCCTTACTTCAGGCAGTAGACACCATGGCTTAAGTGGAATGAGTTTCCTTAGTAAGTGGGGATTCTACTTTATGTTTGGGTTAGAGTAAAGTTAAACTATCCTTTGCTTCTAATTTATCTCTCTACTCAATTTCATCCTGCAAATTATTGATAGATTAATCTTCCTTAAAAGTCTCTTTTGTTATTCATTCTCCAAAGATTCCCTAATACCTTTCAGATTCAGTCCATACTCTTCAGGCCATAATCAATTCATTCTTTCTCACATTATATTCTCATATCCAACTTAAAAAAACCAAAAAACAAAAAACCTGCCCTTGCTCTAGACAAGCTAATTTCTTGTCACCCACATACCTAATCTCAAGACCTTTTCTCATACTGTTCATAGGACAGTCTTACCAACTCTGTATTTATCTTGCATGGACTGATTTATGTATATACTGTCTCCCAGTTCAAAGTGCACCTTGAGGGAGCACAAAGTTAATACTTAATAAAATCTTAATGATAGATTGCTTGATCTGGGCTTTCAGACATGGCCTTAGGATAAAGGAATGGAATCTCAGATCAAAGTCTGTATCAGAAATGTGTCCAAACCTGTCTCTGAAAAGCCACCTTATCACAAAATAAACTCTTATAAGAGCAATGATTCCTAAGCTATAGGATGCTAGATACAAAGGAAAGAGAGGTACAATCTCCAAAGGCAATGTCTTTGCTAGTGAGGTTATTAGAGAGAAAACATAGCAACACTTTTACATTGAGGAAACTTCTTTTTGGGAAACTGACAAACTATGGAAAATAGGAGGTTAGGTTCCTATGACACCCAAAATTGGAATCTTTCTCTAGACATTGCTGAAAATACACTTATATGAAAACATTAACTTGCATAATATCCCACTTTCCTAACACAGTAACCATGAAATATTCTATAAAATGCAGTGTATAAAATAAGATCAGTAACATGCAAAAATCATTTTTCTCATTTTTTAAATCAATGATTCCAGATAATATTCACCTTTCATCACAATGAAATCTATCATATCATAAATACTGTATAACAAATAAAATTCTTACAATTAAAACTTTTTTTGACCAAAATCCTACCTTTCATTGTGTCAGATCATGATGTGAAGATGTTGTAGTTATATCAATGTGGTAAATGATATAAAGCTCTCTATTTTGGTAACCCACTGAAAACCAAGGTCAAAGGGTTGGAACTTTAGTTTCTCCTTTTGGAATAATCTGACATAGGTGAGGTCTCTATATTACCTTGGACACTAATATTCTGTCTCTCACAGTGAGTGGATGACTTGGAGAACAAAAAGTATGCCCTGGTTTGAAATAATCTATCAATGGATGTCTGCTTCTTAAACTATGTGAGAGCCTTAAAAGCCTCCCAGCCTATAGCAACTGTAAACATTCCTGAACAAAATTTATCTAACCCCTTTATGTTCTTACTAAGCTGCATCACTGACTTTGCATACTTGGACTTCAGCATAAAGGACTTGGACTATATTCAGGGGTCATAATTGTAACATAAAA
Source organism: Antechinus flavipes (assembly GCF_016432865.1). NCBI lineage: Eukaryota > Metazoa > Chordata > Mammalia > Dasyuromorphia > Dasyuridae > Antechinus > Antechinus flavipes. The sequence continues at coordinate 133,654,861 of NC_067402.1, read as the reverse complement.
CTTCAATTTTATTTTATTATTTTTTAATACAATTTATTTTTTTATTATAGCTTTTTATTTACAAATATGCATGAGTAATTTTTCAGCATTGACCCTTGCAAAACCTTCTGTTCCAACTTTTTCCTTCTTCCCCCCATCCCCTCTCCTAGGTGGCAGGTAGACCAATACATAAAACTTCAGTTTTAAAAACAAACAAAAAAATATGCAAAAAATGCATGGAGACCTCTTTACAATGATAGGGTGAACGAAACCAGTAAAGCATCTAGGATATCAACTGCTTTACAAACGCCCACAAAGCACATCTTATTTTTTTTTCTCTATTGTTCGTAGTTAAGAATGTGCTCATAAATATCACAGAAATGCTTGAAAACTTAAAAATTAAACAGGTGAATTCAGAAGATTGACTATTTATTACAAATGTTATACATAGATATCATTGGCAGAAGTACACACCAACTTGACCTAAACCGTTCCAAACCTTCCCTTAAAAATATAATCAAGCTACTTTTCTTATAATGATACTAACATAGTATGATCTCCCTCTGCCAAACCAAATTCTGTACTTCCTTGAAGATTTGAGTATAATCCTCCTTTATATTGATTTTCTCTTCTAACATATGATTTTCTCCTTCTCTATATTCTTATACAATGGAATCATAGATAGGAGCTAGAAAGTTTGTGTTAGAGTCTTTCTAGTTCAGCCCTCCCATTTTACAGATGAGGACATCGAGGTCCAAACTCACATTTGTATCAAGTGTTGGGGTTGAATATCAATCCAAGGACCTCTGACTCCAAATCCACTTTTCTTTCCCCTAAGACACTGTTTTCAAAGGTCATATATGTTCTAGTAATAAATTATAAATTGTCATTTCTCAAGTTGCTTTACATATATCAATTTTTATTTTAACTGTTATGTGAACTCATTGATATCAGTAACTTTATATTATACTTTTTTTTTTAATCACCCATGCATGGGCATGACAGCATGGAGTCAATTCTTGGTATTTAATATATGCTTGAATATGTGTTTGAATATGACTATGTGTTTTCTGGGGGTTACTACTGGTACACTTCCTTCCCTAGAAATGTAAAAGTTTATATAATGCTAATGCTACAGCCAAAAAGGCTTACTAGACCAGATTGTTAAATTTTTAAGTATAAGAATTTATACTTTGGAAATTGGCTAATACTATAAATCAGGGCTTGATTTATTGTTTTGTTGATTATCTAGATTTAAGAAAGTGATGGAGAAAATGTAAACAGTGCATATTAAACTTAAAAGAGTACTTTGAATATATGCTATTTTGGTTTTTGGCTTTTTTTTTCCAGAGCAATACTTATTATTACAGCGGTTCTAGTACAATGAGTATAGAATCAACCTAAAGAGAAAAAACCCTGCTCAATAGAAATTCCCTGTATAGTACCATATTAGACCAAAAGCTAGTTGGACCAACCGATAATTTTTCCCCAGCTTAAAAAAGATACAAAAGCAAAACAATCCCTGCCTTCTCTGCCTCCAAGGAACTGAGTATACAGGTATAGCTTGATATCAGATCGATAACTTCATGGATTTTGAGTATTTCTAAGTATTTTTTACTTTGCAGTATTATTAGCTCAGAAAACTGGAATGTGGAGGGAAGAAAACTACAACTATTATTGTTGGTACAATACAGGACTACACCGGGTTGCTCATTTATATCTCTGAAATGAAAAAAAATCTCTGAGAATGCTTTCAAGTTTGATTGTCAATGAGTTTGTGATTCTCGGTTTCCTTTGTCAAATTCTCATACTCTGTGGAGTACCTAGAAGTGGATGTATAATCTCTCAATTTGCCCTCAATTTAGTGCTTTAATATTGAGGCATGAGAAATGTGAAGGATGGGGTAGCATAATGGATGCTATGTTCACTTTTTTCAGTCTTTGGAAACCATTTCATTGCCTTTTGGATAAATGAAAAGGGCTATTTGTGTTGATAAAGCATTCCCCTTTTTGATTTCTCCAAATTAAATGATACATAAATGATTTCACTTCCCTTTATTTTCTGTCTCTACCCTTCAAGCACACCCACAAGAACTTCAGCAGCTAGAGGTGTAGGCTGTTTCTGATGTTAATTATCTCATTATCCAACATGGTTTTTCTGCTGCTGAGAATAAAAGAATGCATGTCCTTTATATGTGGCAGGAAGAAAGAGCATAATTACTCCAATGTCTTAGGGAGAAAAAAATTATATATATACATACATACATATATATATATATATATATATATATATATATATATATTTCAGTTTCTGAGAAAAGAAATGGTCCTCCCCTTGACAAGTACATTTCTTTCACAATCTCTCCTTTCTCCTCTGTAAGAATGTGTATATGATCAACTCCCTCTTCAAATTTTAATTTTTATCTATTGGTCCCTCCCTACTTGGGGTGTGGGGGGGGGGGGAGTAGGGAGAAGGAAAATCAATAGATACCCAGGTCTCTCCCATATTAAAAAAATAAAAACAAAAACCAAACAAAAAAAATACCTTACCTGCAATCTTTCCTTCTTTTCAAAACTAAAATCTTTGGAAAAAATCTGTCTATGCTCATAATTTCCACTTTTTTTTTTTATTTTCTATTTTCATCTTAACACCTTGCAATCTAGTCTTTAACTCCATCACCAATACTAAAATGGCTTTTTCTATAATACAGGTTATAGATTTTGTTGTGAATAATACAGTTGACTGTTGATATTTGCCATGTCACTCTCCTCCCTACTGAATTAATTTTTAGAGTTTTATATATCTTTTTTTCTGGAGCAAAATAATGTATCCTTAGATCTTTAATTCCCCTTCTACTACTTTATAGGGTTTATGTTGATGTGAATTGTGTCTCCTTTAACCTTTGAGGGGGCCCCTGAAATTGTATTACCTTTAATCTGTAAAAGAAGGGTGATTCAGGGTCTCAAGTTCTCCCCTGGGAAAAGCATGTCTTCCCCAGACAATGGTCTCATTCAGTTGGAAATCATGGCCAGGGACTTGGTCCCATTCTCTATTGATTTGAACATTAGTCTGGAACCACTACCAGTAGCTCAAGCTCCCAGTGAGGTAATCTCTTCTCAATTAGAGATCTAGGCCCCAAACATTGTCAACATTGAGTGAATCAATTGTGAATGTAAGCCAAAGCCTCAGATGGCTTACAAAAGACAACTCTGAACCCCGAATGTTCACAAAACTCCTAAACAGAATTATGCTTGCCAAGGAAGCTGTCTTTTTAGCAAGCTGTCCTGCCAGGACTTTTTGCCCACTAATGAAGATATTCTCTTCTCAGTGTTAACCTTTGCTATCTTTCTAACAGGATCTTTTTGCCCACTAAAAAATCTGTCTTCCTAGCAAGCTGACTTCTCAGTATCAATAAATCCCTTTTTTGCCACACAGATTTCAGGTTTGTGAATTCTTTCGCATAGGATCTGCACCTCCGACCAGAGGGGATCTCCCACCAATTCTTGCACCTTATTATTTGTACCTCATCAATGTCAGATGAAAAGTTAAGAAAACAACATAATGTCTCAGAGTTGCTAATTAGGAAAAGTTCTAACTGTTAAGCAGAAGTTCATTACTCTAGATTTATCTCTAGATGACCCCTGGCTTCTTTTATGTTTGAGGCAAAAATTCATGACATAGGAAATATTTTGGGAAAAGGGAAAAAAAAATATTGCCTGACTCTTATCAAGCAAGCAAAAGAAAGAGTTGGGGAAAGGATTGGATCTCTCTAGAGAATTTTCCTTAGTCCTTCAATGGACTGATAAGATTTAGATGTAGAAGAGAACTTTCGGGTCCTTAAAGCTAACATTTTAAAGATGAGGCAACTAAAACTCAAAGTTAAGTGTCTGGTTTAGGGTCACAATGTCAGTGTCTTATTTCAACTTATATCTTCCTAATATTAAGTCCAGTGTCTCTCACACTAAACTATCTCAACAGCATGGATACAAGTAAATTCAGACTCTGAGAGGCCTAGAGGGCTAATGGGTCTTTTTTATCTTTCCCTTCTCTGATATAGTTCAACCTTTCTTTTAGTTTCTCCTTTCAGACCCTTCTTCAGTTTTTCTTTGTGCCCATTGCCCTTTTGTTATTGTTGTCATATTTGGCTCTTCATGAGCCCATTTGTGATTTTCTTGGCAAGGACATTGCAGTGCTTTGCCATTTCCTTCTCCTATTCATTGTAAAGGTGAGGAACTGAAGATTAAGGTGACTTGTTCTGGGACACACAGCTAGTAAGTATCTGAAGCCAGATTTGAACTGAGGTCCTTCTGACTCCAACCTTCTATTCACTGCACCATCTTGCTGCCTTACTAACCAGTGCCCTTCAAGGGTTGGGAGGGAATGAGGGTTTTGCTTTTTTGCTATAAATGCCTCAATACAAGTCACTATTATTAACATTTTCTTAATTCCTAAATTCCATGTTTTTCTCTCAATCCTCTTCTTTCTTTATCTTTTGTAGCACAGTTAATTATCCCCTCCTTATTAATGTTTTCTGATCACCCCTGAATTTTCATAACACTACTCTATTTTCCTTCTTCCTATCTGATAATTCTTCAGTGTTGTCTACATCTTGCCTCTAAGGCAAGACTTCTAGGATTCTTCTTGGACTTTCTTCTTGATCTTAGTGATCTTATCAGGTCTGGTAGACTAATCATCTCTTTGTAGATGATTCAAAATTACATATCCAGCCTTCATCTTTTTCCTAAATTCTAATTCTACATCAACTACTTATAGGTCATGTTGAGCAGGATGTCCTGTATACATGTCGAATTCAATATGCTTAAAGGAGAACTTATCTTTCCCTCTCAAATATTTTCCCAACTTTCATGCTTCTATCAAATGCATCACCATCATTCAAGTCTGTCAGTTTTATAGTCTTGGAATCTTCCTTGACTCTTCACACTTCATCCTCCTTATCAGATCTCTTGTCAAAGTTTTATGAATTCTACTTTCACATCATCTCTCACTTCTACCTCCTTGTCTTCCTTTCCATCCACAGCAGTCCATCTCAGTCTCTTATCAATACACTTGGACTATTGTAGTAGTTTCTCAGTTGGTCTTTCTGCTTTGTATTTTCTCCCATCTTCAATCTTTGATATATATAACTGCCAAATTATTATAAATTATTGCAAATTATATTACCAAAACAATTCTCACTATTTAATTCCTCTGCTAAAGAAGCTTAAGTGTCTCTAGATAAAATAATATATTTTTAATGGGCATTTTAAGCCTTTCAGAGTTCTTCTCTAATCTATTTTTGCAAATATTTCAAACTACTTGCCCTCAGACACTCCATATTCCAACTAAACTGGTTAACTGAACATCCATTATACATGATATTTCATCCCCCACCTTAATGACTTTGCGCCTTCCATATCTCAAACATTCTTCCTTTGTTTCTTGAAAATTATATCTCCTTTCAAAACTTACATCAGGTGCTTCCTTCTAAACTAATCTCCTGATTTTTCTAAGCTGTACATTCAGTTACAACCCTATCCCTCTTCCCGTATATATATTTGCTATCTGCTTATATGTTGTATTCTACCATTTGAATATAAGTTCCTTGAGAGTGATGAATTTTAAAAAAATTTCTCTGTATCCATAATAACCAGAACAGTGCTTTGTATATAGTAAGTACTTTATAAATGCCAGTTAAATTAAATTGAGTTGTCTTTGTGGAACTGATGCATTTCTCTGAACCTGAATGGTTCAATTTAATTAAGCTTAACCAATCCTATCCATCTGGCTAATCTTTCATATTAGACCAATCTCAACTCTTTTCACCTGGTAATGAATTCATTTATTATATTTTATACAGTTATATGACAATAATAGATCATATTTATTCAGCTCATCACAGTTTACAAAATGCTTTAAAAAAAAAATGATCTCATCTAAACCTTATGGCAATCCTTTGTGGCTGACCTCAATTTTTCATCAATGCCTTTTAAAAACCCTGATATAATTCCGACATTAGCAGTGTAGAAAGCTATTGGACATCCATCATTTGCATCATCTCTCCCATAGAGTAACAGTTTTTAACATCATCATTAGTGATCTTAAAGAGGGAGTAGTGCATGATAATGAATTCTGCAAAGAGTATGAAAATAGGAGTTTCTCAAGACATCAACTAAGGCAGGAAATTATCCCAATTGACTTTGAGGAGTAAGAAGGATGGGGATATTTTGTGAGGGAAAATAGTAAAAGAAAACAAGCTACAAAATATCACCCCAAAAAAGTAATAGTGAGTCTATATCTAGGAATAAATTATCCTGAAAGACATTTGGAGGAATAATGTATGACAGAGCAGATTTGTATACCAGAGACTCTTGAGATGGGACTCTTCAACTTATTACAAAGAGTCTTCAAATATTTATGCACACTGAAAATTGTTCCTTTGAACTTTACTTAATTTCAAAAAGACATGCACCATAACTTAATAAGTGAATTAAGAATTTTTAAAAAAGCATTTATTAAATGTTACTATATGCCAACTATTGTGCTAAGCACTGAAGATATAAATATAAGCATATAAGATAGTATCTACCATCAAGGAGTTTACACTTTAGTATAAGAAGAAAACATATAAAATGAGAGAAATGATTATTGATAACTAATGATTTGGGGAAATAAACCCCCCCCCCATTTTCTCTAGACCTCAAGTCAAAGTTCATTCTCTTGGATTCATAATCCACTGATAATGAGATTGGATTAACTTTCTTAACAATCTTGTTCAGACTCCACCCAAGTAGGGAAGCCATGATCTTCTATTTGGGTTTGGGCAGAGATAAATTCTTTGAATAGATTTCCCAAAATTACAGGTAACTGTAAATTACATAATCAAAGTATGGCTGTTATGTATTAGAATTGTAATATTCATTCTATCATTAATTGTTAACCAGAGTTGATTGGCAGCCTGAGAAACACCTCTCTTTGAAGGGTATAAAAGCCATGAGTCCATCATCATAATTATTTTTGTCTTTTTAGAGTGCCACTGACTTAGCACTATTAATAAAATGACTACCAAAAAATTATGTCTCTCAGACTTTTTAAACACCTTAAAAGAGAAGCTTAAAGTGCTAGAAGAAGGGCACTAAGGAAGAGGTAAGGCAGCTGGTAAGGAGGAAGAAAAGTGCAGAGGATGAAAAGAGCCATGATTAAATAAATAATAATAATGTTAACAGATTATTTTTAAAATGTATATAGATGTTGTTACATTTATTAAAGTGCAATTTCCTTTATAAAGAACTACTGAATCTGTGGATGCCTTTTATTAAGACTATTTTTGAATCAATGAATTCTAATAGTACAATCAATATGACATGGATCTCTAGTATTTTTTATTGTTAAAAACTAGTCCTGATACTCAAAAAGCCTGTTAACCAATGGAATTATATATAAGAATTTGGCATATTACAGCTTTATATCTTTTGTCACACTACTCATGTGTCTGCCTTCAAACTCTGTTTTGTTTATTCATTTCCCAGAAGTCAACTCTTTATTTGACTTTAGCATTGATAATACTATAGATCAATTCAACAAAGTAGAGAAAGTAAGCCCTGTGTCTGTTAAAAAAAAAATGTTTTTATGACTTACCTCAATTCTCCTTGTGTTGAAATATAATAGTTTCATCATGAAGAGAACTCTCAGTGGAAACTTTCCCTCCACTGATACAGATGCTCAACTCTTCTGAATCCTCTACAAAGAATTGCTGGAGGGCATTGAGAGGTGAAGTGACTTAAAGGGATCAGTATGTATCAGAGGAAGGAACTGAACTCGTTTTCTTAACTCCATGGACAGCTCTCTATTTACTATCCTATAGTCCCTTTGTGATATTATATTTGTTTTTTATTGTTTTTTTTTAAGTGCATTCACTTTTAAAATATTCCCACTGAAGCAAAGTCTCAGTTCTATTATATTAGGGGTGAAAAGCCTCTGTTCTTCCTAATCCATTGTCTATTTCTGCCCTCTTGCTCTTGCCAAATGCCCCCTATTTCTTGCTCCTTTTCTGGAACCCAAACATCTGAAATCTCTGTGTCTGGAAACTAAAAAGCTAAAAGTGTCTGGTTTCCCTGCTAATTGACAGCACCTTGCCTGTGACCTTGGAAGATAGGAAACCCACCTGAAGAAGACCATACCTTCCTATAAAACATTTAACTTTCCTCATCTTCCTTAATTGCTCAAATCTCTGGAATTTCTGATGAACTGAGTGAAGATGAATTCTGGAGTTACAAAGAGAGCTTAATGTATCAGCATGCCAAAGTCTGGAAACAGCTTCTCACAAGGCTATGATGGATTCCTTTCTCCTTCTGTGTCCTTCAGACCATCATGTTTTAGGCTCTCAAGCAACATCCCTTAGGTCAAGCGAATATAATAAAGATGATAATACTACCTAAACTAATCTATTTATTTAGTGCTATACCAAATCAGACTCCCAAGAAACTATGTTAATGACCTAAAAAAAAAACACACAACTGAATTCATGTGGAAGAATAAAAGGTCAAGAATTTCAAGAGAATTTATGAAGAGAAAAGCAAATGAAAGTGGCCTAGCTGTACCTGATCTAAAACTATATTATAAAGCAGCAGTCACCAGACCATTTGGTATTGCTAAGAAATAGAGAAGTTGATCTGTGGAATAGGGTAGGTTCACAGTTTGACAAACCCAAAGATCCCAATTTTTGGGATAAGAATTCACTTTTTGATAAACTCTTTTGTTGGGAAAGAATCAGGTAACATGGGATCCCCACTTTCTGATTTATCAGTGAAAAACCAGGGCAAGTCTATCAAAAATTAGTAGAAAATAGTCTCTACATGTTCATCCAGTGAATCCAAAACGTCAGCTCCAGAGATAAGCTCATAGCTTGCATTTCTTCTTTAGAAAACTTCCTGTTCCTATCCTTTGACTATTCTCTATTAGTGAATGATGCTAGTCCTCAATTTATATCAGTTCCCCATGTATCTTGGCAAGCATATCTTTAACAAGAATACTTACAATAAAAAAAAAATTTTCCCCCCCAAAAAAAACTGTTGGGAAAATTGGAAATTAGTATGGCAGAAACTAGGCATTGACCCACACTTAAGACCATATACCATGATAAGATCAAAATGGGTTCATGATCTAGGCATAAAAAATGAGATTATAAATACATTAGAAGAACATAAGATAGTTTACCTTCAGACCTGTGGAGGAGGAAAGAATTTGTGACCAAAGAAGAATTAGAGATCATTATTGATCACAAAATAGAAAATTTTGATTATATCAAGTTAAAAAGTTTTTGTACAAACAAAATTAATGCAGACAAGACTAGAAGGAAAGCAATAAACTGGGAACAGTTTACAGTTAAAGGTTCTGATAAAGGCCTCATTTCCAAAACATATAGAGAATTGACTCTATAAGAAATCAAGACATTCTCCAATTGATAAATGGTCAAAGGATATGAACAGACAATTTTCAGATGATGAAATTCAAACTATTTCTACCCATATGAAAGAGTGTTCCAAATCATTATTGATCAGAGAAAGTCAAATTAAGACAACTCTGAGATACCACTACACACCTGTCAGATTGACTAAGATGACAGGAGAAGATAATGATGAATTTTGGAGGGGATGCAGGAAAACTGGGATACTCGTGCATTGTTGGTGGAGTTGTGAACGGATCCAACCATTCTGGAGAACAATTTGGAACTATACTCAAAAAGTTATCAAGCTGTTCATACCCTTTGATCCAGCAGTGCTTCTACTTGGCTTTTATCCCAAAGAGATACTAAAGAAGGGAAAGGGACCTGTATGTGTAAGAATGTTTGTGGCAGTCCTTTACATAGTGGCCAAAAACTGGAAATTGGATGCCCATCAATTGGAGAATGGCTGGGTAAATTGTGGTATATGAATGTTATGGAATAGTATTGTTTTGTAAGAAATGACTAGCAGGATGAATACAGAGAGGCTTGGAAAGACATATGAATTGATGCTGAGTAAAATGAGCATTATACATAATACATTTCAACAACAATACTATCTGAGGATCAATTCTGTTGGAAGTGGCTCTTTTCAACAATGAGAGGATCCACATCAGTTCCAATTGATCAGTAATGAACAGAATGAGCTACACCCAGCGAAAGAACACTGGGAAATGAGTGTGGACCACAACATAGTACCTCCATTCTTTCTGTTATTGTTTGCTTACATTTTTGTTTTTCTTTTCAGGTTATTTTTGCCTTCTTTCTAAATCCAGTTTTTCTTGTGCAGCAAGTTAGCTATAGAAATATTTGTACATATATTGTACTTAACATATACTTTAACATATTTAATGTATATGGGACTACCTGCCATCTAGGGGAAGGAGGGGAAAAGTTGGAACAGAAGTTTTTGCAAGTATCTATGTTGAAAAGTTAACCATGCATATGTTTTGTCAATAAAAAGACATTAAAAAAAAAAAGCAACATCTTTAATTATAACCTTCTGCCATCCTTTCCACAACTGCCTTGGAGTTAGCAGAAGCAACCTCAGTGCTGTCCTTATTGAAGTAGACTGTTGCTGTTGCTGTCAGAATTATGTCAGATGCTTTAAAAACCACTATACAAACAAAGATTCTTATGTGGCCGAATAAGGACATTATACGTTAAGGCTTTGTGTTAAGCACTTAACAAAAAGTATCTCAATCAATCTTTACAAATAACCATTAAATGTAGGTGTTATTACTATTTCCTTTTTATAGTAAACTGAAGCATAGGTTAAATGACTTGTCAGTTGCACACAGGATTAAAACCAAGGAGAAATACAGTGTCTAAAGCTAGATTTGTACTCAGGTCTTTGTACTCTGGCTCCAGCACTCTATCCACTGCGCAATACCTCTGGATCAAGAGGACCTGAACTTGAATATAATTTCTGACACTTGGACAAGACACTTATCCTCCTTCATGTTAATTTCCTCATCCAAAAAAATGAGAGAATCAAAACAGATGACTTGTAGGTCCCTTCAAGTTCTAAGTCTGATCCAATGAAATCCCAGATGTGCCAGCAGAAGAATTATGAGGACCTAGCTTGGAAATTCAAGTTTAACAACAAAATCAACAAGGATTTTCTAAGTGCCGGCAGAGAATCTCTAGGTCAATTTAAAAGGGCCACACCAGAAGATCACAAAGGGTTCTTCTCCCATCTCTATAACTAATAGCCGGCTCTATAGAGCTTCCTTTCAGAGCTAATAGATATGCCTTAGCAGATATTCTTCCTCTGTCGGGTATGTCTGATGTGGTTACAGGCTTTGACATAGGCTTCTGTCAAAGCAGGAAGAGATGCAGTGAGTATTATTAAAAGCTAACAGCATAAATGGCCTGAGCTGTGGCTGCACAAGGATCATATCTGAAGTCTTTAAAAGCTAGAGTCTCTGTATAATAATAGGAAGAGCCAACTTTTAGTGTTCTTAAGGAGGCCAGGTCCTTATTGATCTTTATTGCATGCCTTTGTAGCTTTCTTCTAATGGTACCATTGAATTATGAAAATTTAAAACTAAAAGGAACTTTAGAATTTATCTATTCTAATCTTCTCATTATTTTTTAGATAAGGCCTAAAGAGGTTAAGTGATTTGCTAGTAGACACTGTCTAGTTAGTGGAAGAGTCAAAATATGGTCCTAATTTTCCTTGGTAATAATCCTGTTGTTCTTTCTTATATATCAGAAGCATCTTTTTTCATATAGCATATACATATTTCATATGCATCATTATATAAATAGTATTTAATAATATATACCCTTTACATGTTAGAATAGAGTGGGATCTGTGTTTCCTTAATTTAGGGAACTCTCAATGAAGAAACTTTCTTTGCTTGTTCAGACTGGTTTCTGCATTACAACTTGGCTTTGGGGCATTGACCAGGACACTAAGAGGTTAAACGACTGGCCTAGGTCTATCTAAATTTTGTATAAGTTATTGATAACTAACAATTATATAGAACCTTAAGATTTGCTAACTAGTTTTACCAATATAATAGTCTTGATTGCACCCAATCTAAGCATTGGCAGGGATCCCCAGGCTGTGAATGAATGGGTAGGAAGGATAAGCAGTAATGATCTCTTTCCTTAGTTCTCAATAATTTTACTCTAACTTTGACAATGGCAGGTAGGATTGATGTGATTCATAGATCTGACCTTCTTATCTTAAGGGTTTGAAGGAAAAAGAGAAACACTTTGGAAGCCAAATTGATGAATCAGAGTAACATGTCTATTTTGTGGGGCTCTGAGCAAAATATGCATAAGGAAGTACAGGGTAGTTCATGCTGAAAATTCCTTTAGACTAAGATGGAGTCCATTTTTTTTTAAATTTCTTTCCTCCTCCCCAAGAGGAAGTCTAGTATTTGAGTCCCATATTGCCTCATACTTCCTACTTTACTTTAAAGTTTCTTTTGTTTAGTCTTTTTCAGTCATATCTGACTCTGTGTCGTAAGAATGTCATTTTCTTCTCTAACTCATTTTACAGAGAAGGAACTGAGAGACAATAGGGATAACTGACTTGCTCAGGATAACACAGCAAATACATGAGACCAAATCTGAATTCAGACTTTCCTGACTCCAGGGCTGGAACTCTATCCACTATGCCCAGTAGAAACTTAGAAATCCACTGAATTAGAAAGTTTTTTATATCAAAGATAAAAGTTCTTTTCTTTGCTAAATATTTGATTTATTTCTTAATCTGATAATTATGATAAAAGTTTGCTAACCATTCCCATTGATAATCTCTATTAGTTTTACAATTCTATTGAGAGGAGGTGTTTGGAGGAGAAAGAAAGAATTTTTTTAAAATGCAGTATTTTGCCAGAGCACAATGTATGTATGATCAGGGGTTCAGAACTACAGAAGAAAGTTATTGTTCATTTTAACAAGTTAAGTTAACCAGAATTCCTCTAGGCAATGAGTCAGCAGAAGTGGATTACTTCTGGCTGGCACTGAGTCAGGACCTGTAGCATCTATGTAATCTTGAAGTGAGAAGAAACCCACTCTCAGACTGGACAACTTGAAGGAGAGGTTGGTGGGCAATTCTACTATCCAAGGGGAGGATTAGCCTGAGTCATAAGAAAACTAGTAAAGCAACTAAGGTGACTAACTACCCTGTCTGCTTGCTTACCACAATAGCAAGTACCACCATACCACTGCTAGGAACATGCTGCCTTATACTATTTTCACAACAACTCAGTGAGATCTTTATCAAAAGCAACATTATTTCCATTTTAGAAATGATACAGATAGATTAATGTTACTTTTCTACTTAAATGTTAAAGATAATCTTCCTGTCTGAGTATTCTTTTCCAGACTGAATATTATTTTCATTCTGTTCTTACTTCCAAATTGAAATGTTTAGAACTATAAAGAAAGAAAAAAATATATTTTTAAAAAGTGGCTTATTTGGGAAACTCAAACATATCCATTGTAGAGACTTTAAGTTTAGACCCCTTTACAGCAAGCAAGTACTAAATAGTACTAAAATCAGAAGATCTAGAGAACTGGTCTAGCCACTTAGAAGCCACAATAAAGGCCTCTTAATAGAGGCCACTTAAAAAGAACAACTCAGATTTCAATAAAAGAGGACATTTCAGTTTGCAGAATAGCAAATGGGATTTCAGAATAAGCCCAGTTAGAATCAAACTCTCAGATGATATTGAGAGGAGTATCAAAGGAGTATTTATTTTGAATCCTTAGTCCCTTAGGTAGAATAAATATCTGTGCATTGTTGAATTCTAGGATCATTAGAACTCCAACATCCCATTATCATCATTTCTTTGAAAAACACCATGAGAAATGTCATAACTAAAAGCTGAGCAAATTTATTTGAAAGGCATATTTTGTGACATTGGTTTAACCATGTCTCTAATTGGAGTTTCCATGTCCTAATTTATAAAATATGGTATTCTCTACTGTCTTTTCCAACTTTGAAATTTTATGGCTCTATGACAAACAAAACTCTCCCAGAATGAGTATAGATTCAGTTCCAGGAGAGATCTAAAATAGAACTTTCTCCCCACTGGGAATAAGCTCCAACTCAATTTTTCAGTCCAAAATCATTTATTAATTATGTGCTGTGTGCTACACACTATACTAGATAGCAGAAATTACAAAAACAAATTACACATCCCGTGCCTTCAAGGAACTTACATTCTATTCAAGGAGACAACCCCCCTCTCAATATTAATATACAAAATAAATAAAAATAATTGAAGTGAGAAAAGTGTCAGCAGCAAGGGAGATCAGAAAAAGGAAATTAAGGATTTCAAGGGACAGAGGTGAGGACTGAGTTCATGTCAGACACGGAGAACAGATTGGGCAAATGTACAGAGACAAAGAGGGATTGTTTTGTGACCGTTTGGTAAATTACAGAAAACTCATTAGTTTTTGTAAGAATAAATAGGTCTCATTTAGTTTTTTACTTCAATGAATTGGATGTCTAAAATTATAGACATTAAGATACTCTAAGAAACTTCTGATTTTATGTAATTTTTCAAGTGTTACAATAATTGAAGAAAAATGTTATAGGAAAAAAATAGTTTATAAAAGTCAAGGATATCACAGAGGAAACTATGCCATAGATCATGTAAATGTATAAATCTGGGCAGTTCAAGGTAATGAACAGAACCTCGATATAGCCACTTCAAAAAAAAGTAGCCCATGTCTTTGAAATATGTAAGTTTATGGAGGAAATTTTTTTGATGAACAGCCATCAATGTAACAGAGGCTTCCAACCTTATACAAGATGACTATTAATCATTATATGGCCAATAGAACTTTATAAAACACCTTAAGCTTTTAAGAAAAATGGATCTGTATAAGTACATTAAAGAACAGCAACAATAGTAAAGACTATTTTATAATCTTATACTTTTGAAAACATCGATATTTAGTTGGATGTATACTCTCTTGCCTTTGGAAAATGGCTACATGCCCACTGACAGACTTTTTTTTTTTTTTAACAGACTTTATTCCCATATCAACAATGGAAGCCTATCACAAAATAGAACATCATTAAGTGGATTAAAATTCCACATAATTTTTTAAAAAATGCTCATTGCTAAGGGAAGCATAAATTCAAATAACTTGAAATATTTTACCTTCTTCACATAAAAATGACAAAATTAGAAATAGCTAATGTTGGAAGGGCTCTAGAATAACATATTGTTGATGATACTGTAGTTTATTATGACCATTCTGGAAAGTAATTTGGAATCATGGAAGGAAAGTCATAAAACTATTATTGGGCATATACTCCAAGAAGATCAATACATGAATGAGGCTAGTTGAAAGCAAAGCTTTGATTCTGAAACAGAGAGGGAAATAAATAAAAGTAAATAATTAAAATCAAAGATATTGACCATCAGTGATGAATGACTGAACAAATTTTGGCATATGAATAAAATGGAACACCATATTTCACATGGAATACATATTTCATGTATACAACATATACAACATATATATATGTTATAACAGGTAACATAAAATATATTATATATTATATACAATTTTAAATGTTCTTTTTTGCATTCTGCTGTGTATATGGAAAACATTCCTATTTTTTGATATTTAATTTTTAGAATTTAATCTTAGAATAAAATTAGTATAAAATTTGGCAGTTGGACAGCTGATATTATATTACCAAAAAATTCCAAAATACTTTTTATATTTTTCAGCATTCACTCAGAATTCTTCCCTATCAATAATTATAATAGATTTTGTGCAAATTTGAGTCCCAGTTGAAGAATATGGGACAAAGACCACTTTGTTGCAAAACATTTCTTTGCTTTTGGACAAAACACTAAATTGTTCATTGATATTCAGCACTCGGTATAAATTCCGGGTTTACAGAAACAGACATATTTGGAAAGTTAATCGCTAGGATTTAGCTTTTTTTAGGAGTAGGAAAGATAGGTACTGCTTATATATAGTTGATTCAGCCATCATAGAGTTTCATCCAGTGAATTTTGAGCAAAATATACTTTTCAAAAAGTAAAAATGTTCTGTATTTTAAATGATTGGATATTTGGATAATATTTTGAGTTTTTCTATCCTGTGGTCTCAGCCATAGTACTCTGAGTTTGTTTTCATTTTTAATGTTAATTGCTTTAAGTGGCAGAAACCTGGAAAGGCTCATTGCTTAAATGTTTAGATTTGCCTAAAGCTAAAACAAAAGTTTCAACCAAAAGTATAATCTAATTATTTGGGCAACTTTAAAGGTTGGTCAATTACAACTTACCCATAAGTCCTTTTTTGTTATTTTAGCATCATAAATAGTCATCTGGCATTAAATATTTGTGATCTAGGCCAGTAACCTTTTTCAATCTCATAGGACTTTTTTTAATTAAACTATATCTTTGTCCCATGTCTATAATCCTCTCGCTGACATTTTATATACAAGACACCTTGCTGAAAAAAGGTCAAGCAGTACAGTTATAAATGGAAAAGAGATTAAAAGAATTCTCAAGCCATCGTGTGATCTAAGAGTGAGTTAAATAGGAGTAGTTCTTAGTAGACATGCTCAGATGGACCAAGAAATCCTCCTGATAGCTTTTAATGATTAGGACAGCAAAGCAAATGAATATTACTTTATTTGATAAAAAAAAATACTAATACACAATTTTTATTTGCTTCAAGTAATTATTACAAAGGGACCCCCAAAGGGCTTCAGCTACCATAAAATTTTTATGAAGATCATTGCAATGTGTAGCAGTAGTATTTGCATGAATAACATATACTTCTCTCATTTCAGTAAAACCATCAAATGCTAGTCTACTGTTAAGCTTAATTAACTTTCCAAAGTAAAAGTAACATTCTGAGGAAGAGCAGGCATCCCTGAAAATAAAGAATAGAATACCAAAAAAAAAAAAAGTTTGGGGTGGGTAGAGGATGAAGTAATGCTACAATACTAAAGTTATATTTCTGTCTGTCTGCTGAATGGCCCTCATCTTGTCTTAAAGGTAAATATATTCCCAATACAAAAAAACTGCATTATTTTCATCAGAACATTAAGCAGAAATTGAAGGAGGATTCCCCCCCCACCAATATTCTCCAACTGGCACATTATGACTGCAACTTGCTGAATCCATGCCACACTGTAATGCCTTTAATGGGGTACATGGGTAACACTAAACAATGCATTACTTGTAATGTCTTAAATAACCTAGCAAAGCATGGTACCCAAGTGTTGAAATTCCACTGCTTACCTCTCAGAGGCTGCTTTGTTATACCCAAGAGACCAACCCTTCTCTGAAAAGTCTTTACTGCTAATTTCTTTCTGTCAATTTTATGTAGTCCAGTGATAAAAGGATATTCTTGCACTCCTATGTCATCAGAAAGAGTGTTCTTTCAATGGAAATGCTGGAGGCTAAGTTGTTGATCCAGGAGACATAAGTGTGGTGCTCATGTTTTCAACATTAGAATTTGTATCTGTAAATTGTCCACTTGGTTGCAGGCATGAGATTGGTTTTTTTTTTGTTTGGTTTGTTTGTTTGTTTTGTTTTTTAATTAAACAAGACACCTAAAACTTTGACTTTGGCTGAGCCCTCCTTCGTGGCTCTCAGGCTCAGTGTTTGAATGTGGAATTTTTGTCTGGACTAAAAAATAAAAGTTATTATTTCCAGTTTCAGCTATCAGAAGCTGATGGCAACTGAACCACCAGGATCCTAGCAATCTCTGTGCAAAGAAACTGGACACTCAATTTGAGAAATGTTATCCATGACAAGCTGAGATTTTGGCAGTGCTAGTCACTGAATCTGTGTTCTGCAAATTCTAAAGCAGCCAAATGCTTCAGGCAATTTATTTTCGTGTCTTCCCAGACAGATCCTTTTAAAAAAAATGGTGTATGTTTGTTTTTATTGTATGTAGTTTTTGTGAAAAGATGCACTTAAATTCAACCGAATTCATTTTGAAAAATCTCTAACTTAAAATGAATTCAATTGGTTGTTGTTTTTTTTTAAATCAGTAGTATTTCAAACCATTTTTTATTTGTGTAGTTGACACAGCAATAAGACATAAAACGAAAGTGAATTGAATCAATAAAGTATTTTTCCTACATGTTCTTAAAAATATGGCTTGATTTTAAAAAAAAAATAGTTACTAGCAATCAGTTATTTTGATGTTAAACAATGTTGGGAATGGACTCTTTTGAGTGGTCACAAAACCAAAGATGTGAAAAGGAACTATGGAAGGAAAATTAGAAGTCAATCTAATATAAACACTTCACTTTACAGATAAAGAAACTGAGACTTAAGGTCACACAAATAGTAAGTGACAAAGCCAGAATTCAAACCTGAGTCTTCTGACTCCAAGCATAGTGGGCTCATCACTGTCTTCGAGAGTTCTAGGACTTGTCATGTAAAAAAGAAGGTAAACTCATTTTGCTTGGGACCCACATAAGAAATTATGGGCAATAAAAAAAGTCAATCAGTAATAGTCCAGCCAATTTTTACAATTAGCAACAATAGTCAATCAGTATGATTTTTGCCTTATCAGAAAAGAGAAACAAGTTCATTGTTTCTCTTTGTATAAACAGTAAATCTGAAGAAAAATCAGTGAAATTAGGATTGGCACTGAGAAAATAATTGATGGTCTGAATTTTTCCTTTATCATAAAGGACATGAAGTATTTTATTCTCATGGACGTTGTCTTAATTTTACTACTTCAGTAAATCAATAAGCCATTTAGAGGACTAGATCATTGCTATGACAAATTTATAATCTAAGCAATTCCTTTCACACACATATACACCACACACACACACACACACACACACACACACACACACAAAGCCAACAAATTTTGTGTACTCTGAAGTACAGGATATTCCAAAAGTCTGGATGCAGTTTAAAGCTTACAAGAGGTAGGACTCTCCATATGAAAAGTTTTATTAGGCAAATTTTAAAACACAGAAAAACATATTTCTAAGTAGTACCTTAGAAATATGTTTTTCTGTGTTTTAAAATTTTTTATGATGTCTAATTGAATTTTTTCTCATGCTTTTTTAAGCCTGTTTCTTAAAGGAAATACTTTATTATCTCCCTTCAATTATTCAGATAAATTGTTTTCTGTATATGAAAAGACAATTCAAAGTTCTGTGGTCTGGTAGATACATTGGGAGTGTGCTAGATGGTGCTACAACATACTTATGTAGGAATCTATTAAAGTGCTTTTTGAGATCTGGAAAGATTTTCTTTGGATTTGAAAAGTCCTCCTGAAAACAGTTAGGTCTTTGTTAGTTCTTCTTCATTAAAATAAGTAAGGTTGGGGGGTGGGGAGAAATTTTCTATCCTTCTTATTAAACTTCCAGAATTTTAGTCTTACATTTCTTATCAATCTTGGTTACATTTTTACCTCTACAACAGTGTTTACAAGTATAAAGCCTGGATCAGTATCTTTCAAAATAATAGGGATAATTACTCAGTCAAAAAGCAATAAACCAGAATGAAGTGAAGCTCCAAGAAAAAACAATAATCTGAAAAATCCGGGTGTGATTTGTTTATATGATGGAAAAATATAGATGCAACCCCCCCATATTTATATACTGAAACAGATAACTTATTAGCATCTCATACACTATGTGGATAATTGATATAATTCTACATTTTCTCCTTGGTTTGTGTTGGTATTACATCCATACTATTAGTGTTATTTGCTGTGCCGCGTATCTCCAGTTTTCACAGTGGATAGAGAAGTGTTCTACCACCTTTACCCCCCAAATGGGTTCACTTTCAGCATATTTGCTAAGTGGTTATTTGCTGGTCCTAAGTAAATTACTTAATCTCTCAGTTTCAGAAGAGGAGCCAATTTGCATTGGTGGGAGTTTTTTCCCCTCAGAATTCCCTGTACCAGACAATCAACAAGCATGTATTAAGCACTTATTAAGTTCCACTTACTGTGCTAAAAACAGAATACAAATACAAAAGAAAAGACAGTCCTGCCCTCAAGGGACTTACTTTCTAATTGGGGAAGACAGTATACACCAAATGAAATTATAAATTCAGTCCTTATTCCCAAAGGGAATGTGACAATTTAAAAACAAAACAAAACAAAACAACACTTGCTATAATCCCAAAAGATGTAGTCATCATTCTGAAAAATGGCACAACAACAAGCACAAAGACAATAATCATAGCAAACAAGAGAAATGAGAGAAATAGCAGTAACAGTTAACAGAAACAGCAACTTCCACAGTGGTGGAAACACCAACAATAGCAACATCAGGCAGCAATGATCCAGAAGTCCAAGCTCATGTGCTAAAATCATCAAGCAGACATTTTTTATTTTTAGATAAGACAGCTGGTGGCACAATGGATAGAGCTCCAGGCCTAGAATCAGAAAGACATAAATTCAAATCCAGCGTCAGACACTTACTACGTGCCTCTGGGCAAGTCACTTCATCTCTATGTGCTTCAGTTTCCTCCTCTGTAAAATGGAGACAATAGCACCAGAGTTATTGTGTGGATCAAATGAGATGTTTGTAAAAATATAATATATATGCAAATATGTACAAAGAAATAAATAGATAAAATAAATGCATATATTTACACATACATACATTTATACATTAAAAAAATTTTTTTTAAATCAGTATCAGATACTTACTAAATAAGTGCGTGTAGGCATGATACTTAACTGTTTACCTTAATCCACTGGAGGAGGAAATGGCAAATCACTCCAGTATCCTTACCAAAAAATTTCGTGGGTATTATGGTTCACCAGGTCACAAAGAGTCAGATACAATTGAATAACAACAAAACAATCCCAATTCCCCACAGGTTCCTTTCTCTACTGTTTTAGGAAGCTTACAAGTACCAGTAATAACTAAAAATTATTTGTAGATATTGAGATCTCAGAAGAGAATCAGGACAAATTTTAGTCCTCTGAACCTAATTCTGTGTTTCTGTCAGATCTTCCCATGCCTTTTATAATTCTTTACATAAAATCAAATTTATGTAATGTGGGTTTATGGGTAGGATTATCTGTACACATAAGAAAAGGGAAAAGGGAAAAGGGGATGGGAGGGATGGTCTTAGAAGGAACTAATTCATGCAGAAAAGGAAATAAAGAGTTAAACTTATAGAAGAATCAAGCTGGGAGCATGGCTAACCTAAGTACTTTCCTTAAAACAGAGATTCTGGAAGGACCTGACCATTTAGAGAAAGGGGCTTCCGGAACAGAGTGATCTTTCAGAATAAGGTCACTGGGTCATGGTTGAGTAAAAAGTCTGGAAACCGAAAAGCAAAACTCAAAAAAGAATGAAGGAGTGAACTTTCACAGGAGTAAAAGTGTCTTTTTCATGGTCAAACTTGTAGAAAAAGCTTTGTCTTTCATTTCTTCCTTTCTATTCAATTCTAAATTCATTATACTCTAGTATTTTATCTTGTTACCCAACTATAAATGCTTTCTCCAAAGTATTTTTATGTAATCAAATCTATATGCATGTTCTTTTGAAATATGATTGTGGTTTGGTGTTAGGGCAAGATCCACCCTCTGGGCATAATTGAAATAAAACATAAGATGTAGAGTAATTATTGAAAGAGGAAAGGATACCTGTGCTTTGTGATAAAGCAGAGAACATTTTGAATAATTAGCAAAGGTCATTTTTATTGGGAACCAAAAAATTGTATTGAGTCACTTCAGATAAGAAAAGATGTGTACAGTACAGGGTGTGTACAGTATATAAAAAAAAAACTGTTCATTTTTCAGATCTTATTATAAATTATGTATACCTAAATCTATAATGATGAGTAATGTAAGGAAGGATGAAGAGGATTTATAAAAATAAGCATATTCTGTCCATGTAGTTTTCCAGAAAAACTGGAAAGACTTAGATCCTGATGTCCTTCCAGAAAAGAATTTCAGGTAGAGAACAGAAAAAAAGCCACTAATATATTTGATCACTCAAACTCATATAGTCAATAAAATCTGTTCATTTCTTATTGCTTTCATTTTTTTTCTGTAATGTAAAGAATTGTTATGTTCTGTTTTATATGTGTCCCTTTCCATTTATCTCTTTAGATAATGTTTGTTTCTTAGTCCTTTGAGTTTATATTTCAGAAGTACAGATTTCTTTCCTGCAAGAGGAAAAATAGAACAATTTCCTGACATTTGGAAAGACAATGTTTTAAAGCAGCATGGTGCAATAGAAAAAGAATTGGGCTACATGTCAGAAAACCTGTCCTAAATCTGCCATTAACTTTTTTCTGACCTTCAGAAAGTCATAACTTCACTAGGTCTCCATATCCTCAAGTATAAAATGAATTGGACTAGCTAATCTCTGAAGTTTGCTGTTTAGTGTAAAAATGTCTGAGTTTAGAGTCATAGGATCTAGACCCTGATTGTTAGTTATTTGAATAAATTATCTACTTTCTGGGCCTCAGCTTCTTTTTCTGTAGAATGAGAGCATTTGACTGCGTGACATTTGAGGTCCTTTCTAGCTCTGAATCTTTGCTTCTATATTCTACTATTCTAAGAAGGAAATCATTTGCAAAGGATTTTTTTTGTTATTGTTGTTCAGTTGTTTCAATCCTGTACTACTCTTTGTGACCCTATCGGAGATTTTCTTTGCAAAGATCACAGGAGTGATTTACCATTTCTTTCTCCAGATCATTTTATGGATGAAGAAACTCAGGCAAACAGGGTTAAGTAACTTTCCAGGTTCACGTAGCTTGTGATTGATTAGGAATATATTTCAACTCAGGAAGAGGAGACTTCCTTACTTTAGGCCCTGCACTCTATCTATGTGCCACCTAGCTACCTCAAGGATTTCTTCTAGAATAAAGGAATGTGCTTGAAGAAAAAGTTGAAGTACACAAAAATGTAAGATTAGTTGAAATATATAAAATTTTCAAATCTATGAAAAATGCATAGAGGCTAGAGTAAAGGGAGAACTCTGGAGAAATTTTCTGAAACTCTTCAGTTTAAATTTAAATGTACAGGTTCAGTGATTTTCCCCCAAAGATTTCAATATAATATTTTCAAGGGAAAAACCCTAAGTTTCATTTGAAATTTAGGGTTTAAAATCTTTCACACTCCTTCTAGCTATAAATAAAACAATTCCTCCTTGCAAGGAACTTATATGATATGAATGAATTGGTATGAAAGAATGAAATAGCATTTATCAAAGCAAATAGTAAAGTACATTCTTTAATGTTATTTACAATGAAAAAAACCATATACATTTTGGGTGTAGAATCATTTGATAGAGCCACGAAGTTTGGTGACAAAAAACTTTCTTTTCTGGGTTTTTGGTAGCTGTGTGGCTGGAATACCTTCAGAGCCAGTTTTCAAGTTCCATTTCAACGTTTACATAATTTTACTATACATAGCATTTTTACATTAAAAATTTTTTTAAAGAATTTTCATGTATGAGTCTCATAGCCTCATGAGCCTAAGCTCATGTGTTATTATTCTTAATATGTGGCTCAGAAAATCAAGGCTTAAAAAGTTTAATTAACTCCCAAAGGCCATACTTGATTAAGAACAGAGCCAGGTTATCTGACTTTTTATTTACTGCACTACTTTCTGCTTTTATTGATTTTGACTAACCACTTTAAAAAAAAAAAACCTTCCAATTTATTTTGGATATCCTTAGAAAAATCCCTTAGTCCCTCCATCTCTTCCAGTATTATTGTCACTAAAAATAGATACTAAGTGACAATTATGGCGCATGACTTATTTGTTATGCCATTTTGCTACCATTGCAACATCCATCCACTTCAAATCTAAATTTTATTATTTTTTTCCCACAAAGTATATAACCATAAGAACACATGACTTGGAAAACAAATTGGTCAGATACAATGCTTATATGTCACTTTAAAGCATTTCTACCATTTTCATGCTTTACTACACAAAAACAAATGAGTCGGTTCCACCTACTCGTGTTAGTATTTTAATCTTATGACCCACACTGCACCCATTTTTGGTTCCCTGAGCATCGAGGCTTGAAATATAATCTCTTAAAATAGCAAAATGTGCAGCTAGTTCTTTTCATGAAAAGAAATAGATTTAAGGGAAAACATTCATTTTCAGTATTTTATGTAAATGTTGAGATGGAGTTTGATAACTAACTTAGCAGGTCTTCCAATTCTACAGCTATGAAAGACCCAGAAAGGAAAAATTTTGGGACCAAAGTCCTTATTTTTCCAACTGGTTCAACACCAGAAACTTATGATTTTTTTTTCATTTTAAATGACATTAAAGGTGTTTTACGATTTGCTTTATTAAATGCTGCCTTTATTCATTCATTCATATGATACAAGTTCCTTGAAAGTAGGGATTGTTTTATTCATAGATAGAAGGAGTATAAAAGATTTTAAACCCACTGCCTGGTACATTATTGTTTGTTTATTCAGTCATGGTTGAATCTTTGTGCCCCTACTTCTCCAGTGGATTAAGACCAACAGACATTAAATGATTTGCATGGCACTTAGCTGCCTCCTGCCCAGTACATAGTGATCTCTTAATAAATACATAATAGATTGAGAAATTTCATAATTGTTTTAGAATTAGAAGATACAATTGCATATTTTCATTCATCAAACTTATGCTACATAAAACTGAATATGTTTATTTCTCAAAAGAAAAAGAATTTTAAAGATGGCTATTTGCAGTGGTTATATTGATACTTAATTCCTTTTTTCTAAAGCATATTAGAAATCTGTTATATTGTCATTCTTTACAGAATTAAGGAATTTGGTCTTGAGTGGAATAATATTAGAGGATCTCTACAGTAATTTGAGTAGCTTATTAGGTGCATAATCATGATTTGGTGTGATCAACAACAAAATTTGTATGAGCTTATTATATGTAATTTGATCTTCAAATCTGGTTCTTTAGAAACTGAAGCATTCAATTATTTGTATCCATGCAACTTTTCTGGGAGATTACTGGTATTTTAAAAAATGAGCTTTTGTTTCTGAAAGAACCAAAGAGTCATTTAAAAACAAATAAAGATACTGTGCAATTTCCCAAAAGATATAATAAATTAATTTTTCCCTGTAAATTGTAACAAATATGTCTTTAAATAACTGTTCTTCAATTGAAAAATGAAATTGCCATACCATATTATCACATTACGCTTACTAGGAAAATGAAATTATATCCAAGTAGATATAATGCCTGAATAAGACATTTTAGCTTCATGTTACCATAGAATTTTGGAGCTAGAATGAACTATAAGACTATAAAATGGTCTACTTCATTTTGCAAATGTTAAAAACTTTTTAAAGAGTTAAGTGATTTGCCTAAGGATGTACCTCTCTAATTAATGAGAGAACCAATATTAGAACCCAGGATTGTGTAACTTCTGGTACAATGCTCTTCCATTTTTAAAGGTGTCCACATTTGCATGATAAATCATATTTGCCCTGGATCATCTTTTGGTCATGCTTTAGGAATAATGGGAAATTTGTTAGGATTGCCATAAGAAACCTATTGAATAAAAGTTATTCACTCAATATTAAAGAAATAGAACTAAACATTCTATCCCCTAAATCTTAACTAGCTTGAAATAAATGAAACATTCTCATTACCATGATTGAGCATTAGTTTATATGGGATAATGGGAATGTTTGAAGGGGATAGAGAAAGAACCAAGTGAGAGAGTAATTTTTTTTAAAAATCATATTAGGTCAATCATTAAATGACACATTGAGTAAAGTTTAAATTTTATTAGTAGCAAATAAAGAGTGTTTTAAAATATAGGATAATATTTGCAGTATATTACATTTTATTTTAAAAGTTACCAAGAGTAAATAGATGATAAATTATATTTTTCTAGGGAGTAAAAGATATGAAGTCTCTGAAAACTCAGATTTTGTCTATATAAGTAAACTAAATTAGTTATTTAGAAATGACTAAACAAAGCATACCAAAATGTAATAAAGCTAATGAAATAACAGTAAAGACATTTTAAATTTACCTAATGTCTTTTTTTTTTCCAATAATAGTTTATTTTTCCAGTTATATGTAAAGGTAGTTTTCACCATTCAGTTTTGTAAGATTTTCAGTTCCGAATTTTTTTCCCTCCTTCCCTTAACCTTATCTAAGATGCAAGCAATTTGATATAGGTTATACATGTACAATTAATTTTTAGTAAGGTTTTTTTATTTACAAATCATATGCATGGGTAATTTTTCAACACTGACCCTTGCAAAACTTTCTGTTCCAAATTTTTCCTTCCTTCCCCACACTCCTTCCCCTAGATGTCATGTAGTCCAATACATGTTAAATATGTTAAAATATATGTTAAATCCAATAGATGTATACATATTTATACAGTTATCTTGCTGCACAAGAAAAATTGGATCTAGGAAGAAAAAAAAAAAACCTGAGAAAGAAAACAAACTGCAAGCAAACAACAACAAAAAGAGTGGAAATGCTATGTTGTGGTCCACACTCAGTTCCCACAGTCCTCTCTCTGGGTGTAGATGGTTCTCTTCATCATTGAACAATTGGAACTGTTTTGAATCATCTCATTGTTGAAGAGAGCCACTTCCATGAGAATTGATCATCATATAGTCTTGTTGTTGCCATGTACAATGATCTCCTGGTTCTGGCTCATTTCACTTAGCATAAGTTCATGTAAGTCTTTCCAGGCCTCTCTGAAATCATCCTGTTGGTCATTTCTTGAAGAACAATAATATTCCGTATTTTATATGAGAACAATAATATACCATAATTTATTCAGCCATTCTCCAATTGGTGGGCATCCATTCAGTTTCCAGTTTCTAGCTACTACAAAAAGGGCTGCCACAAAAATTTTTGCACATGTGGGTCCTTTTCCCTCCTTTAGGATGTTTTTGGGATATAAGCCCAGTAGTAACACTGATGGATCAAAGGGTATGCACAGTTTGATAACTTTTTGAGCATAGTTCCAAATTACTCTCCAGAATCTGTTGGACTCATTCACAGTTCCACTAACAATGTATCAGTGTCCCAGCTTTCCCATATCCCCTCCAACATTTGTTACTATATTTTCCTTTCATCTTAGCCAATCTGACAATTGTGTAGTAGTATTTCAGAATTGTCTTAACTTTCATTTTTCTGATCAATAGTGATTTGGAGCATCTTTTCATATGGCTAGAAATAGTTTCAATTTCTTCATCTGAAAATTGTCTGTTCATATCTTTTGACTATTTATCAATTGGAGAATGGCTTGAATTCTTATAGATTTGAGTTAATTCTCTATATATTTTAGAAATGAGGCCTTTATCAGAAACTTTGAATGTAAATTTTTTTTCAGTTTATTGATTCCCTTCTAATCCTGTCTGCATTAGTTTTGTTTGTACAAAAACTTTAATTTAATATAATCAAAATTATCTATTTTGTGATCAATAATGATCTCTAGCTCTTCTTTGGTCACAAATTCCATCCTCCTCTACAGACCTGAGAGGTAAACTATCCTATGTTCTTCTAATTTGTTTATAATATCATTCTTTATGTCTAGATCATGGACCCATTTTGACCTTAATCTTGGTTTATGGTGTTAGGTGTTGGTCAATGCTTAGTTTCTCCCATACTAGTTTCCAATTTTCCCAGCAGTTTTTATCAAATAGTGAGTTCTTGTTCCAAAAGCTGGGATCTTTGGGTTTGCCAAACACTAGATTGTTATAGTCATTGATATTTTGTCCTGTGAACCTACCCTATTCCACTAATCAACTATTCCATTTCTTAGTCAATACCAAATGATTTTGCTGACCACTGCTTTATAATATAGTTTTAGATCTAGTACAGCTATGCCACCTTCATTTGCTTTTTCCCCCCTATTAATTCCCTTGAAATTCTTGACCTTTTGTTCTTCCAGATTAATTTTGTTGTTATTTTTTTCTAGGTCAGTAAAATGGTTTCTTGGGACTTTGGTATAGCACAAAATAAATAGATTCGTTTAGGTAGTATGGTCATTTTTCTTATATTCACTCAATCTATCCAAGAGCACTCAATATTTTTCCAGTTGTTTAGATCTGGATTTATTTGTGTAAAAACTGTTTTGTAGTTTTGCTTATATAGCTCTTGACTTTCTCTTGGCATATAGATTCCCAAATATTTTATACTATAGACAATTATTTTAAATGGGATATTTCTTTGTATCTCTTTGTATTTTGTTAGGAATATATAATAATGCTAATGATTTATGTGGATTTATTTTATATCCTGAAACTTTGCTAAAGTTGTAGATTATTTCTAATAGTTTTTTACTTGATTCTCTAGGGTTTCCTAAGTATATCATCATATCATCTGCAAAGAGTGATAATTTGGTTTCCTCATTACTTACTCCAATTCCTTATATCTCTTTTTCTTCTCTTATTGCCAAAGCTAGCAGTTCTAATACAATACTGAAAAGTAATGGTGACAGTGGGCAAACTTGTTTCACCCCTGATCTTATTGGGAATGGTTCCAGTTTAATCACTATTATATATGATGCTTGCTGATGATTTTAAGTAGATTCTACTTACTATTTTAAGGAAAAGTCCATTTATTCCTATATTCTCTAGTGTTTTTAATAGAAATGAATGTTGGATTTTATCAAATGCTTTTTCTGCATCTATTGAAATAATTATATGTTTTTTTTTTTTGTTAATTTGATTGTTGATATAGTCAATTATGCTAATAGTTTTCCTAATATTGAACCAGCCTTGCATTCCTGATATAAATCTTACTTGGTCATTGTGTATTATCCTGGGGATGATTTTCTTAAATCTCTTTGTTAATGTTTTATTTAAGATTTTTGCATCAATATTCATTAGGGAAATTGGTCTATAATTTTCTTTCTCTGTTTTCATCCTACCTGGTATAGGTATCAGTACCATGACTATGTCATAAAAGAAATTTGGTAGGAGTCCTTAGTTCCCTATTTTTTCAAATAGTTTGTATAGTACTGGAGTTCATTGTTCTTTAAATATTTGGTAGAATTCACATGTAAATCCATCTGGTCCTGAGGATTTTTTTTAGGGAGTTGATTAATAGCTTGTTCTATTTCTCTTTTCTAAAATGAGACTATTTAAGTAATTTATTTCCTTTTCTGTTAATCTGGGCAATCTATATTGCCCAGGTATTCTTCCATTTCATTTAGGTTATCAAATTTATTGGCATAAAGTTGGACAAATTAACTCCTAATCATTGCTCTTATTTCATCTTTATTTGGTGGAAAATTCTCCCTTTTCATTTTTGAGATTAATGATTTGATTTTCCACTTTCCTTTTTCTAATCAAATAAACTAAAGATTTATCTATTTTGTTGGCTTTTTCATAAAACCAAGTTTTAGTTTTATTTATTAATTCAACAGTTTTTTTTTTCAACTTTATTAATCTCTCCTTTTATTTTTAGAATTTCAAGTTGGTATTTGATTGAGGGTTTTTAATTAGTTCTTTTTCTAGCTTTTTAGTTGCAAGCCCAATTCATTAATTTTCTCTTTCTCTACTTTATGCAAGGAAGCATCTAGAGATATAAAATTTCCCCTTATTACCACTTTGGCTGCATCCCATAAATTTTGGTATGCTGTCTCATTATTGTCATTGTCTTGGATGAAATTATTGTGTCTATGATTTCTTGTTTCATCCATTCATTCTTTAGGATGAGATTATTTAGTTTCCAAATACTTTTGGGACTATTTTTTCTTGGCTTTATATTGCATGTGATTTTTATTACATCCTGATCTGAAAAAAATGCAGTTAGTATTTCTGCTTTTCTGCATTTGATTTTGAGGGTTTTATTCCCTAACACATGGTCAATTTTTGTATAAGTTCCATGAACCACTGAGAAAAAAGTAAACTCCTTTCTGTCTCCATTTATTTTTTCCAAAGTTCTATCATACCTAGCTTTTCTAACATTTTGTTTATCTCCTTAAGTTCTTTCTTATTTATTTTGTGGTTTGATTTTTCTAGTTCTGAGAGAGCAAGGTTGAGATCCCACACTAGTATATTTTAGTATACTAGTATATAGTATACTATACAGAATAGTATATTTCTATTTCTTCTTGCATCTCTTTGAACTTCTCTAAAAATTTCCATGCTATACCACTTGGTGCACATATGTTTATTGATATTGCTTCATTATCTATGGTACCCTTTAGTAAGATATAGTTTTGTTCCTTATCTCTTTTAATTAGATCTATCTTTGCTTTTACTTGATCTGAGATCAGGATTGCTTCCCTGCTTTTTTCTCCCCCTTCATCTGTAGCATAATATATTCTGCTCCAGCCCTTTACCTTCACTCTGTATATGTCACTATACTTTAAATGTGGTTCTTGTAAACAACATATTTTAGGATTCTTGCTTTTAGTCCAGTCTGCTATCCACTTCTGTTTTATGGGGGAGTTCATCCCATTCATATTCACAGTTAAAATAACTAATTCTATATTTCCTGACATCTTATTTACCCTAAGTTATGTTTTTCTCTTTCCTTTCCTCCTTCTGTCCTCTCTAGTATTTTGCTTTTGATCACCACTTCCCTGAAACAGTTCTCCCCCTTTAGATCCCCTCCCCCTTTTTTATACCTTTCCCCTAATTCTTCTGTTTTCCCTTCTATTAGTCTTTCCCTTTCTTTTCCCCTTTTTCCTCCTATTTCCCTATGAGACAAGTTTCTATATGATACCAAATATATCTGATATTCTCTCTTAGAGCCAAATCTGCTGAGAGTAAGATTCACACAATGCTCATCCCTCTTCCTTCTTTCCCTCAATTATAATAGGTTTTCTTTGCCTCTTCGTGGAATGTAATTTCTCTCATTTTAGCTCTTCTTCCAGTATGGTCCCCTTTCTACCTCAAGTTTGTTTTTCATATTATCATAATGAAATCAAATTACACCTGCATTCTCTAAGTATACCCATAACAGAAATATAGTTCTCAAGAATTCTTTCCTTTTTACTTTTTTATGCTTCTCTCTTGAGTTCTATGTTTGGAGATCAGATTTTTTGTTCAGTTCTTGTCTTTTCACAAGAAATGGGTGAAATTCATCTATATCATTGAATGTCCATCTTCTTCCCTGAAAGATAATGCTCATTTTATCTGGATAGCCTATTCTTGGCTGTAATCCCAGCTC
The DNA here is from genome assembly GCF_016432865.1 of Antechinus flavipes. Taxonomy (NCBI): domain Eukaryota; kingdom Metazoa; phylum Chordata; class Mammalia; order Dasyuromorphia; family Dasyuridae; genus Antechinus; species Antechinus flavipes. Next base: position 133,623,801 of record NC_067402.1, on the reverse strand, counting down.
CTTTGCTTTTTTTGGAACATCAAATTCCAGGCCCTTTGATAATTTAAGGTGGAAGTTTCTCGGTCCTGGGTAATCCTAATTGTGGCTTCTTCATATTTAAATTGTTTCTTTCTGGCTGCTTGAAATATCTTTTCCTTGGTATGATAGTTCTGAATTTAGCCACTATATTCCTTAGGGATTTAATTTTGGGGTCTGTTTCAGGAGGTGATCCATGGATTCTTTAAATGGCTATTTTATCTTCTTATTCTAAAATATCAGGGCAGTTTTCTTTTATGATTTCCTGCAAGTTATTGTTCATCATGACTTTCATGAAACCCAATAAGCTTTAAATTGTCTCTCCTAGGTCTATTTTCCAGGTCAGTTGCTTTTCCTAGGAGATATTTCATATTTTCTTCTTCTTCTTCTTCTTTTTTTTTTTTTTTTTTTTTGTTTAACTCCTTCTTGAAGTCTTATTGAGTCATTCACTTTCATTTGTTCAATCCTAATTTTTAGTGTATTATTTTCTTCGGTTACCTTTTTAGCTCCTTTTGCAATTGGCCAATTAAATTTTTTTGTTCATTGCATTCTTTTTCCATTTTTTCCATTCTTCTTGTAATGATCTCATTTCATTTCCCCATTTTTCCTCTAACTCTCTTTTAAGATCTTTTATACAACGTTTAAAGAAAGCCTTGTGAAAGAGGAACTAGCTCATGTCTCTCTTTGGGGCTTCTTCTGGAATTGCTTTGCCTTTAGGAACCTCAGGATTTTAGGTCTGTTCTTCTCTCTCTCCATAAAAACTGTCTATTATGATGAGAGTTCTTTTTTGTTTTTTATTCATGTTTTTTAAGGCTTGAGGTCTGTTCAATGCAAAGGAGTGACAGCTGTTTTAATTTACCCTGGGGAAGTTCTGCTGATTGATTTTCAGTGCTGGCTAATGGCAGCTAGGTCCTGCATTCTTCCGGGGCTCAGTGGTTTACAATTTATCTTTTACAAATCTGTCAAACCACCTGTTTGCAACCAGGACAGAGCAGCCTAAGAGGTTCACAGAAGATTCCCAGGTGCATGAAAGCTACATGCTCTGACTCTCTACTCCAGCTTCTTGCACCAATCTTCTTATGCTGTGGTCTGGATTTGGCAGATGGTCCCCCTGCCCGTTTGAAATAGACCTGTTCTGAAATTCTTCCAGGGTGTCTTCTTCTTCTTTTATTTGATAACTTTTTATTGACAGAACATATGCTTGGGTAATTTTTTACATTATTCCTTGCACTCACTTCCGTTCCGACTTTTCCCTTCTCTCCCTTCACCCTCTTCCCTAAATAGTAGGCAGTCTTATGGATGTTAAATATGTTATAGTATATCCTAGATACAATATATGTATGCAGAACAAGGTCTAAGGTCACTTCTTCTAGAAATGTGTTGTACTCCAAATATTTGTGTATTCTTTTACTTCAAAACCAGTTTAGAGGCTTAATCTGCTGTTGGGTTGAGAGAAGATTAGAGGAGGTTACTGCTCTCTGCCATCTTGGTTCTGCATCCAGAAGATGTGCAATCATTTTAAATACATTTTTTCATATTAGTAATGTTGTAAAGGGGAAGTCAGAAAAAAGAAAGGAAAAACCATGAGAAAAAAAAAAAGAAAAAAAAAGGTGAAAATAGTATGTGCTTCAATCTGCATTCAGTCTCCACAGTTCTCTCTTTGGACACAGCTAGCATTTTCTATCCCAAGTCCATTGGAAACTAGAAATCTAAGGATCATTGCATTGCTGAGAAGAGCTAAGGCTATGATGGTTGATCATCACATAATCTTGCTGTTATTGTATAAATTGTTCTCCTGGTTCTGCTCACTTCACTCAGCTTTAGTTCTTGTAAATATTTCCAGGCTTTTCTGAAGTCAGCGATCTCATCATTTCTTATAAAACAATAATATTTCATTACATTCATAAACTGCAATTTACTTAGCCATTCCCCAGATGATGGGCATCCACTCAATTTCCAGTTCTTTACCACAACAAAAAGAGCTGCTATAAATACTTTTGCAAATGTGAGCCTTTTCCCTATTTTTTATGATCTTTTTGGGATATAGATCCAGTAGTGACATTGCTAGGGGGAAAAAAAAAGGATGCACAGTTTGATAGCCCTGTGGGCATAGTTTCAAATTGCTTTCCAGAATAGTTGAAACAGTTCACAATTCTTTCAACAACTCATTAGCATCCTAGTTTTCCCACATTCTCTCCAATATTTATCATTATCTTTTCCTGTCATCCTGATAGGTGTGAGGTGATATTCTGAGTTGTTTTAATTTGCATTTCTCTAGTCAATAATGGTTTAGAGCATTTTTTCATATGGCTATAGATAGCTTTAATTTCTTCATCTGAAAATTGTCTGTTCATATGCTTTGACCATTTATCAATTTGACCCTGTTCTCTATACATTTTAGAAATGAGGCCTTTATCAGAAAAACAGACTGTAAAAATTGTTTCCTAGCTTTCTGCTTCCCTTCTAATCTTGGTTGCACTGGTTTTGTTTGTGTAAAATCTTTTTAATTTAATGTAATTAAAATGATTTATTTGTATTTCATAATGTTTTCTATTTCTTGTTTGGTCATAAATTCCTCTTTTCTCTAATCTGCTTACAGTATCAGTCTTTATATCTAAATTATGAACCCATTTCAACCTAATCTTGGAATAGAGCATTCGATGTTGGTCTATGGTTAGTTTCTGCCATACTATTTTCCAGCTTTGCCAGCAATTTTTGTCAAATAATGAGTTTTTATCTTAGAAACTAGAATTCATTGGCTTATCAAACACAAGATTACTATAGTTATTGACTATTCTGTCTTGTGTACCTAACCTATTCCACTGATGCACCACTCTATTTCTTAGCCAGTACCAAATGGTTTTGATGACTGCCAATTTATAATTTTAGATCTTGTACTGCATTTTTATATGTTTTTTCACTAGTTCCTTTGATATTATTGATCTTTTGTTTTTCCAAATGAATTTTGTTGTGTTTTTTATCCCTAGCTCTTTTTTTGTTAACTTGTCTTCTTTAAACTGGCTTGACTGATGTAAATCAGTTCTAACAGCCAAATAAGAATGCTGTGTGTATGTGTATGTTATGTATGTGTATGTCTGTATGTAAAAGGCCTTTTATAAGGCCTCAAAAACTCTGTGCCTCTTAGTTATGGTATTAATATAACACTCTTCAAAGTCTTTATTGCTTAATAGGAAAGGAAACTGGAGTTATGAAAATATAATCAAAGATCTACAATTATGTTGAAATTTAATTTTAATTTTTAAAATTTTCATTTTCCTTTAATTACATGTTAAATCAATTTTAACATTTTAAAAAATTTTCAATTTCTACCCTTCTCCACCCCTCATATGAGATGGTAATCCACCCTATAAAGTTTATACATGTACAATCATGTAAAACATTTTCCTATTAGTAACTTTGTAGAAGAAGATTTAAGAAGGAAAGAAGGAAGGAAGGAAGGAAGGAAGGAAGAAAGCAAGGAAGGAAGAAAGGAAGGAAGGAAGGAAGGAAGGAAGAAAGGAAGGAAGGAAGGAAGGAAGGAAAAATAGCAAGCATCAGTTCTTTCTCTGGAAGTGAATGGTATTTGTATCATTAGTATCAAAATGGCTACATGTAAATCCTCAAAGATAAATGTAGTTTGGTCTCAGGCCCCAAAAGAACTAGATGCTGCAACTCCCTGGTTCTCTGTGCTGCATCTGTGCTCAGCCATTCTCTTCCTCTTTCCCCTACCTTGCCTCCTGCCAGATTGAAACAGACCTTTTCTGAATTTCTTCCAAAATATCTTCTGCTAGAAATTTGTTACACACCAAATATTTATGGGTTCTGTCACTCCAAATCCAGTTCAAAGGCTTGATCTGGTATTGATCTGAGGGACACTAGGAGGAAGAAAAAATAGCAAGCATCAGTTCTTTCTCTGAAAGTGAATGATATATGCATCATTAGTATCAAAATAGCTACATGTAAAACCTCAAAGATAAATGTAGTTTGATCTCAGCCCCCAAAAGAACTAGATGCTGCAACTTCCCTGGTTCAAGAATTTTCAAAGGATTTTAAAATGCAAATTAGAGAAATAGAAGAAAAAATTTAAAAAGAAATGATAGCAACGCGAGCAAATTATGAAAAAAAAAAAGTCAACAGCATTGAAAAAGATTTGCAAAAATTCACCAAAGAAATAAGTCTCTAAAAAATAGGATTGGTATTCTGGAGAGCAATTTGGAACTATACTCAAAAAGTTATCAAACTGAGCATATCCTTTAAATCCAGTAGTGTTACTACTGAGCTTATATCCCAAAGAGATATTAAAAAAGGGAAAGGGACCCACATGTTCAAAAATGTTTGTGGCAACCCTTTTTATAGTGGCTAGAAACTGGAAATTGACTGGATGCCCATTAACTGGAGAATGGCTGAGTAAATTGTGGTATATGAATATTATGGAATATTATTGATCTTTAAGAAATGACCAGCAGGATGAATACAGAGAGGCTTGGAGAAACTTACATGAACTGATGCTAAGTGAAATGAGCAGAACCAGGAGATCATTATACCCTTAAACAACAATACTATATGAAGATCAATTTTGATGGAAGTGGCTATCTTCAACAATGAGAAGATCCAAATCAATTCCAATTGATCGGTAATGAACAGAACCAGCTACACCCAGTGAAAGAACACTGTGAAATGAGTGTGAACCACAACATTACACTTCCACTCTTTCTGTTATTGTTTGCTTACATTTTTGTTTTTCTTCTTGGGTTATTTTTACCTTCTTTCTTGTGCAGCAAAATAACTGTAGAAATATGTATACATATATTGTATTTAACATATAATTTAACATATTTAACATGTATGAAACTACCTGCCATCTAGGGAAGGAGGTGGAGGGAAGGAGAGAAAAAGTTGGAACAGAAGTTTTTGCAAGGGTCAATGTTGAAAAATTATACATGCATATGTTTTGTCAATGAAAAGCTATAATAAAAAAAATGGATTGATCAAATGGAAAAGGAAGTCCTCCCCTAAAAAAAGCTTACTGTAGAAAATAATTCTTTAAAAGTTAGAACTAGAGTGGAGTCAAGATGGCAGAGAGTAGACATGTCTTTCTCTGAGTTCCTCCTAGTGTCCCTCAGATCAACACCAGATCAAGCCTGTGAACTGCACTTGGAGTGACAGAACCCACAAATAATTGGAGTGTAACAAATTTCCAGCAGAAGATATTTTGAAAGAACTTCAGAAAAGGTGTTTCAATCTGGTAGGAGTGGGGTTAGGGGGCAGAGGAAGGGAGTGGCTGAGCACAGATGTAGCACAGGGAACTAGGGTGTTGCAGCTTCTAATGTTGGGGAATCTACTGGCAGTTTAAGGCAAAATACAGCTGCATTGATTATTTTGTCTTGGTTTGAAGCCAGTGGATCAGCAGATTTGCTTTGAGACATCTAAAGCAACTACAAAAGGCAAATAGTGAGCTTCTGAACCTCAGAAAAACACAGGACCTGTCCACACCTATCCATCACCAGACATCAGTAGCACCAGCCTGAGGGCAACCTAAAGCAGCTGCTGCCTGTAGAGGAAGTTTGAGACCACTTCTGCTTTGCCAGTAAAAGCAGACTTCAATCTTTTAAAAAGAACAAAAAAAGCAAAAAGAATTCTCATCATAGATAGCTTTTATGGAGAAAGAGAAGAACAGACCTCAAATCCTGAGGATCCTAAAGGCAAATTATCTCCAGATGAAGTCCCAAAGGGTGATATGGATATGAGCTGGCCTCCATCTCACAAGGCTCTCTTGGAAGAATTCAAAAAGGATCTTAAAAGAGAGTTAAAAGAAAACTAGGGAAAGGAAATGAGAATTTTGCAAGAGAGTTTGGAAAAGGAAAAACAAATTATCTGAAGAAAACTCCTTTAAAAATAGATTTGATGAAATGGAAAAAGCATATAACTCCTTACCAAATAGATATGAAAAAGAAATCAATTCATTGAAAAACAGTTTGTGAAGTGGAAAAAAAATGCAATGAACGAAGCACTTCATTTAAAAATTCAATTGGTTGTTTTGCCAGAGGAAAAGGAAAAAAAAGTTCAATTGGCCAAATGCAAATTGAGATTAAAAAAAAAAAAGCTAACTAAAGTTAGAACTACACAAGTGGAAGCTAATGATTTCATGAGCCATCAAGATACAATAAAACAAAATTTTTAAAAAATATAATAGAAGAAAATGTTTAATTTCTCATCGCAAAAACAATTGACTTGGAAAATATGTTGAAATTTAATACCTTTTTTTCTAAAGTACATCATAAACGTGTATTCTTTTGGGTAACCTAAGTACAACATACCCCAGTCGGATTCCAATCCTAATGATTTACATGAGGAAGTATGTAAATTGTCCCAAGTGATTACAAAACCAGGAACTATTATTTTGAAAACAGAAAGTTAGAGAAAGGATCAACACAACACTTTAGAAATTGAAAACAGACCACAATAGGACACAGCATGGAAAGAAATTAGATTACAAGTGAGGAAAACTTGCTTCTTCCTTTACCACCACTTTTTGGATCTGAGATCAAAGCTACATTTTTCTTTGAGGTTTCATATGTAGATTTTTTGACACTAATGATAAACCATACTATTCACCTCTGATACTGTATGAATGCAAACTGAATCATGAAGAAATTTTTTTTTCTTTAGTCTCCTAATTTCTTAAATTTTCCTGGCCTTCCTAAAATAGGATTTCCTCATCTACAAAAGGAAGATCATAATGCCTTTTGGACCTATTACACAGGACTGTTCTGAGGATCAAATGAATTCTAAATGTCAGTGAGGTACAAATGCTAGTAAGCTGGCAAGACTGCTCCTTGGTGATGAAGAAGAAAGCGGGTCTGTAGCAAATCCAAGGAGAAAAAGGACAGTAAAAATACGGCATGGTTCCAAAGAGGAAAAAAACTGGTAGGAAAAGAAAAATAGCACAAAAATAGCAGAGGGAACAGGTATTAAAAATGTTAATCTGCTGAACCCTTCATTACTTTCCCTTAGTTCATAGGATAATAGATTTACAATTTGAATGAACATTTATTGTCAAGTCCAACCCCCTCATTTTATAAATTAAGAACCACATAAAAGATTAAAGATAAGATTGAAATCCAAGTCTTCTTAATCTCAAATCCAGAATTCTATGTTCTAATTTTACATCAGTGATTAGTTGATGAACGAAAACAGGAAAAGAGCTGAAAACTTAAGGAAAATCCAAGAGGTGGAAGTAAAAAAATTGAGGAGAGTTAAAAAAAAATTGAAATTAAGCAATTCATGATAATTGATCTATAAACATCTTTCATAAAGGCCCTAGCAGAAAGCAGAATAAGAGAAAAAAAGATGACTATACAGCAAGTTTATTTGTTTTTCAAATATATATATATACATATGTGTAGAGAATTTATATTATACTATGTTTTAGTCATTTTAAAATTCTTCTACAGAGTACAATTAAATAAAAGGAAATATGAAGTTCAAAAAAAATCAATGAATATAATATTTCATTGTCATTTATCCACTGTTGAAAATTATGTGTTTCCAGAAAAATAACTGTTAGGACATGTATACTTATATTGTATTTAATTTATACTTTCACATATTTAACATGTATTCATCAACCTGCCATCAGGGGGAGGGGATGGAGGGAAGGAGGGGAAAAATTGGAACAAAAGGTTTGGCGAACTTGTAAATAAAAAGCTATAATAAAAAAAATTTAATTTAATTTAAAAAATAAATAAAAATAATAAATTTACTACAACTTAAAAAAAAAGAAAATTATTTGTTTCATATATATTACCTGCATGATTTTTTTGTACTTATCTGAAACCATTTTTCAATAATTAGTAAAATATTTTACTTTTTTTTTTACTTTTCTTTTATTAATATATTTCTTCCATTGGTCCAGCCTCACAGTAAGGAAACAAAAATAAACAAAAAACATAAAACCAAATCCCTCAATATAAACATATATAGCTAATGGCTAAGTAGATTACACATCTGGATAATCCCACATGCCCAAAAATAAGTATCTTTTTCTTCATTTTATGTTCATCACCTCTCTGGTAGAAGGCGAATTAAATGTTTCATCTTCATTCTTTTGGAGTTATGATTTCTGACTCTGTTTCTCAGAGTTCTAAAGTTTTTTTCTCAATAATGTTATCTTTATATAAATTGTTCTAGTTCTGCATCAGATAATAAATATCTTCCCAAGTCCTCTGAAAAATGTACATTTCTTCATTTTATTATGGCTCAATAATATTCTATTACATTCATATAGAACATCATGTTCGTCCATTCCCCAATTGAAGAACACCCATTTAGGTTCTAATTTTTAGCTACCTTGAAAAGAAATGCTATCTGATAAATGGGAAATATGTTTAGAAGAACTGCATATGTATAACCTATATTATATTACTTGCTGTCTAAGGGAGCAGAGAGAAGGGAGTAAAAAACATTTGGAACACATAGTTTTGCAAGGGCAAATATTGAAAATAATCTCTACATGTAATTTTTATTTTGTCATATATTTCTATTTATTTTATTTATTTAATATTTCCCCCAGTTACATTGAAAATGATTTTTTTTATATTTGTTTTTCAAATTTTTGAGTTCTAGGTTCTCTCCCTTATCCCTACCCACAATTAAGAAACCATATGTGAAGTTATACAAAGCATTTCAATAAATGTCAAATTGTGAAAGAAAACATAATCTTCCACCTTAATGAAAATAAAAATCATCAAGAAAAATTAAGTCTTTTTTTAAAGAGAGACAGAGACATAGACACAGAGAGAGACAGAGAGAGAGAATGCTTTAAACTGTATTCAGACACAATCAGTTCCTTTTCATCGGAAATCCTTCAGAATACACATGGATGACTGTACTATTGAGAATAATAAAGTCATTTACATTTGGTCATGACAGAATGCTGCAATTATTTTGTATACTGTACATTTCACTTTGCTTGAGCTCATGGAGGACTTTCTAGGTCTCTTTTTTTTTTTTTTCTGAGAGCATTCTGCTCATTATTTCCCATAGAACAATAGCATTCCATCACAAACACATACCACAGTTTATTCATCCATTCCCCGATTGATGACCATTCCCTCAATTTTCTTCTTCTTCTTCTTCTTCTTTTTTTTTTTTTTTTTTGCCAAGGAAAAGAGCTGGTATGAATATTTTTTGTACATATAGGTAATCTTCCTTTTTTTTTTTAAATCTCTTTTGGTATTCATGCCTAGTAGTAGTAGTGTTGTTAGGTCAAAGAATATGCACAAATTTATAGCCCCTTGGGCACAAATCAGATCTTTTGATCATTTATCAATTAGGGAATGGCTCTTATTTTTTATGAATTCGACTCAGTTCTCTCTGTGTTTGAGAAATGAGGCCTTGCCAGAGAAACTTGCTTCAAAATACTTTTTTATAATTACTATTGCTAACCATATTTCTCCTCATTAATTGTCTCTCTCCTTTCACCCTATCACTCCTTAAAAGTATTTTACTACTGACCACTCCTGGCCCCAATATCTTTGCATGTATTTTGAAAATTAAAAAGGTGCATGCAAAAATGTTTGTGGCAGCCTTTTTTGTAGTGACAAAAAACTAGAAAATGAGTGGATGCCCATCAGTTGGAGAATGGCTGAATAAGTATGGTATATGAAGGTTATGGAATATTATTATTCTATAAGAAACAATCAGCAGGATGATTTCAGAGAGGCCTAGAGAGACTTACATGAACTCATGCTAAGGAAAATGAATAGAACCACATGACAACAGCAAGATTATATGATGGCCAATTCTGATGGACATGATTCTTTCCAACAATGAGATAATTGAGACCACTTCCAATGATCTTGTGATGGAGAGAGCCATCTATACCCAGAGAGAGGATTGTGGGAACTGAGTGTGGATCACAACATATTATTTTCACTCTTTTTGTTATTTGCTTGCATTTTGTTTTTTCTCATTTTTTAATGTGATTTTTCTTGTGCAGCAAAATAATTGTATAAATATGTATACATATATTGGATTTAACATATATTTTAACATGTTTAACATACATTGGATTACTGGGGGGAAAGAGAGTAGAAAATTTGGAAGACAAGGTTTTGTGAGGGTCAATGTTGAAAAATTATCCATGCATATTTTTTGAAAATAAAAAACATAAATAAAAAAAGGAAAAACTATTTTTAAAAAAAATTTTTAAAGAAAAGCTATCATTATTTTTTGGTAAGAGAGGTCATTTTCTTCTTTTTTAATTTATTTGTAATATTGGCCTAGTAGAGAATTTGAGACATAGTTTCACATTATTTTCCAGAAAGGCCAAATGAATTCAGTTTCACTCAGTATACCTGTTTTCCTGCAGCATGGCCAATTTCCTCTTTGCCTTAATCTTTGACTTGTCTGATGGATATAAGGTGAAACTTCAATTGCTTTAATTTGCATTACTCTAATTTTAAATTATGTGCAGCATGTTTTCATATGGTTATCTATAGCTTAGAAATCTGCCTTTGAAAATTGTCTCTTTATTTCCTTTGACCATTTTATCTATTGGGAATGGTTGTTTTATGAATTTGAATTAGTTTGTTATATATTTTGACTGTAAGACTTTTATCAGAGAAACTTTCTACAATGTTTTCCAGTTGCCTATTTCCTTTTTACTCCATTATATTTTACTCCACTACATTTTTGTGTACATGTTTGTATCAACAATTTTAAAATTTGGTATCACAATTAGATTTTGTATGATCCTATTGCTTGCTTAGTCATAGGTTCTTCCCTTATGCTTAGATCTGAAAGGTAGTATCCTCTTGCTTCTCTAATATGCTTACGGTGCATCCTTTTAAAGCTTAGCTTGGCATATGATGTGAAGTGTTTTTATACCATTCCATCAGTCAATTTATACCCATACACTCTATCTATGCATACTCTTAATTGCCCAAATAGAGATAACAGTTCTCTACAGTTATAATGATCATCTTCCTATGTAGGGTTGGAAACAGTTTAATTTTATTGAAAACCTGTGTATTTTCCATTCATCTCTGTTCTTTTTATCAGAAAAATTTGAAAGATCCCTATTTCATTGAATGTGCATTTTTTCTTGGAGAGGATAAAGTTGAGAGTCCAAGTTAAGAAGGGATTTCCTATAGATGTTGAGAACCTCAATATGCCCTTATTTTGGGGTGGTATTGTATGATTAAAGTAAACTCAAGAACATTATAGAGACTCCTGGAAAGGAATGTCTTATACATGGAAACCATTGTTATAAAGTTGGAGCTGGTGATCTTGACACCATCCTGACAGTCTTCCTTTATGGGAGGCTGTAAGCTTATAGAATCATCAGATTTATAAAACAAATTACATAATGGCAGAATTCATCACATGCTATCAGGGAAGAGCCTTAAGACTTCCATGTTAATGGAGAAGAAAACTGGGATTTGATTGCTTCAAATAAAATAAGTTGCACAGAACTGGTGATGATTGTTAAGGTAAAGTAATGGGATTTAAGGAAAGAAAAACTTTTAAACTTACATTCTGTACTGCTTATGGTTGAACTTGTTTATTACATGAAAGAAATTTGGAAAATGGATTCAAAAACAGAATTCATCAATTTTACTAATAGAAGAAGGATAGGAAATAAAGCTGTGATTTCAGAACAATAGGGAACTTTTGGATAATGCTACTCCCTCAGTAATTTTAACTAACCATCTTCTCTGTAAAATATGTTCATTGTAAGTCAGAAGTGATTCATTGATAGTAACTCTATTAAGAGATACAGGGTGGTATATGATTGGGCTTTGAAGTCAAGATTACCTAAATTCTAGTTCTTCCTTTGCACAAATTTAATGTATGACATTGGTCAAGTCATTAAAATTAATCAGTCCTCCACAAAACTCTAAAATCGTAAGAGATATTGAGCTTGTGGAGAGAGTTTTCACATTAGGAGTTGCCCATATAGATGAAATTGTATCTTAAAAGAAAAAGTAGAGAAGGAAACCCTTACTATAAAGTAAATATGCTCTGAAGTCTTTGCTTTCTTTTCCCAATTGAATAATGGGAAATAGAAGGAATTTCTTCTTCATAAATGTTATTGTTTCCATTGCTAAAAAAGCCATTAAGGCTGTCCTTATTAATATAAAATAGTTACTTGGCTATGTTCAATTTTTTCTAGTTATCTAATTTCAGTAAGATAGCATATTAGAACCTATATTCTCAAAAAAAAGTAATGCCATGAAATAACATGACAGTTTTAAGAGGCACTACTTTTCACGGATATCATTATTGTAACTTTATTCAGTAAAGATCAAGATGATTAAATACCTGTATTGAAAACTTCCAGGAAAGTGTGATCTTTCACCATTCCCTCTATTTTAACAACCAGCATAGCAATAATTAAATAAGACTGGGAAGCTTTGCTTGGGTTTCTCCTATCACCACCACACCATTTAGACCTTGGTTTTGTGGTGAATAAGAATCATTCATTTTTCCATCTGCTTTGCCACGTGGATTCTTCATTGTTCAGCTGAGCTAAGAGAACAGCTGAAGGCAAAAGATGCAATACTCAGGAGCATAGTTACTGATAAATAATTACAACAAGGACATTATAATTATTTAATTAAAATCTGCGCATGGGGAGAGATTATGAGTCTTTGGACTTGCTACCTCATTTAGAAGATACTAGTCATTAACCAATTTAGCTGGAGTCAGCTCCTAAATGTCCACATGCTCGGCTTTATTTGTGAAACCTGTTCAGTCAGCAGCCATGGCTGCATGCACTGTGTACTGCCACTAGTGAACAAAATAGAACACTTCATAATAGCTTTCTGGGACATTTGGACTTGTGGACCCCATAGAGGCATATAATGATTATTCACTGGGATCCTCAATATATCTTTTAAAAAGCATTTGCCCAAAGATGATGACATGACACCTTTTAAAACAGAAAAATACACAGCAGTGTTATTATAATATTATGGGCTATAGCTCAAACCATTATCTTAGACTCTAGGAATATAAATAGCAACAGCAAAAATCACAATAATAACAATAGTAACATTTATATAAATACTCTGAAGTTTACAAAGCACTTCACAAGTATTATCTCTTTGAAGTTTCACAGCAATTCCATTAAATGGGTGTTATTATTATCCCCATTTTTATAGATAAAAAAAGTGAGGTAGGTAAATTGCTCAGGGGCACACAGCTAGTAAGCATGAGAGGCAAGATTCACACTGAGGTTTTACTGACTCCAATTCCAGCTCCTTATTCACTATGTAATCTAGCTGCCCCAAAAAGGCATAGGTGATGAAGTACATTCTCAGATTTGAATATATGTACCCAGCTTTCATCACTGGTTGCTAGCCCCTGAAAAACTGATCACCTTATGGTCACCTTTTCCAAATCCATCTTCCCCCAAAATAGATACCTAAAGATAAGAGTTAGAGTAGTTAGGTGATACAGTAGTTAGAGTGCTAGGCTTGAAATCATCTTCCTGAGTTCAAATCTGGTCTCTGATGCTTATTAGCTATGTGATTCTGGTCAAGTCATTTAGCTTTTCTTGCCTCAGTTACTCACCTGTAAAATAAGCTGAGGAAAGAAATGGCAAACTATTCCAGTATCTTTGCCAGGAAAACCCCAAGTAGAGTTATAAAGAGTTGGTTATAACTGACATGACTGAACAACAATAAAAATGAATTCTATTTTCTAGGAATTTGAATACCAGACATGTAATGTATGGTAGACCAACACCAGCTTTCAAGGTATAGGTTGTAAAGGGAACATATATAATTAAAGCATAGGTAGTATCCATAGAAGCTGGAGGGTGGAAGTCCACAATGGAACAGATCTGTCCCAATTTGACCTTGCCTAATACTGTTTCTCACAGTAATACCTATACTTTCCAGTATTCTGGAGATGAGTCTAAATTGTTTCCAGCTAACACATATGGAAGTCTTATTAATTTCAATAATTATTCCTTCAGGAAGTTTCTGAGAAAAGCAATATAGCCTATTACAAATTCTACTGAACTTGAAGTCTGAAAATATGGGTCTGAGGCAAGAGACTCAATTTTCTTTGAAAAGAGAGATATTTTTTGTATCACTTATGTCACAGGGTGATCTTGAGGAAAGTGTTTTGCAAACAATAGAAGATACTATGAATTTAATGTTACTTATATAATTATCATTATTTTAATTTGGTCCTTCTTATTTTTAAGAGAACTAAAAAAGAAACAATCCTGAGACAAGTCATTATACTACTATTTTTCTTTTATTAGGGAAAATATTGAGTAAGTGATAAATGAAGGGGAAAAGATTAAATTGTCAAGCCCCTTACTTGTGCTAGGGATTCAAATGCAAAATTAAGATAGTCCTGCCCTCAAAGAGTTTACATTCTTACAAATGGAAACAACACATGTACAAGAGTGGTAGCCAAGAAAAAGTGGACCAGCTGAGGCAACTGACCAGTCAGGACAGTATAGGCCCCTGAGTGGCAATCTCAAAACTGAGCATATTAAGTTCCAGGACTTGGTCTCTGGTCCAGAGGAGATTGTGTGGCAGATCCGTAGGTGAGGATATATCCATGCATATAAAATGACTGAGTTTTTAAACTGTACCAAAGTGAAAGGACGTAATCTGTCTTCTGCAACCTCACTGAAAAATCTTTGGATAAATCCACTTGTAAACAGTTTGATGAGAATGAGACCTACTTCATATTTCCTTCATGGTTCTGATTTAATCTGCTAGATGTCTGCTTTTTGAAAAGTTATGTTTCAGTCTGGTTTAGAAGAAAATCTTTTAAAAATAATCTTCTTACATTTTTGTGGACCAATGTAATGTGCAAGCAATTGCTACATATAGTATTTAATTGTGATGTTTTGATTCCAGTTTATTTGTTGAATTGTCAAGTTGGACAGTTTTATTTATTTGTTTGTTTGTTTATGCTTTGTTATATATTAGTTTAGTATCTTTAGTAAGTTTCTGATGTACAATTCTTTTTTTGAGTCAGAAAAATAAAGTTAGTATTTTCATACCCAATTACAAGAAAAATGATTTTCAATAAAAGACGTTGGGAGAAAGGGTTAAAATTAATAAGAAACTAATTTAATCCTAAAGAATTCATAGGTAATGATTATAGAAACAACAATATTTTTCTTTTTTAAAGAAAATGAGTACAGTGACAACAATCTACCAAAATGTTTGGGATATAGTCATAGTAGTTCTGAGCATGAGAGAGAGAGAGAGAGAGAGAGAGAGAGAGAGAGAGAGAGAGAGAGATAGAAACAAGATCAATTAGTTGGACATACAACTAAAATAATCTTAAAATACCAAAAAAAAAAATCTTCTAAATAAAACACCAAAAATGGAAATTCAGAAATTCAAAAAACACATTTAAAAAATTGAAATCAAGATACCCAGTGAACTTAAACTTAAAAACTTAAACTTAAAAACTTAAAAAAAATAAAGTAGGTAAACTTTAGCAAATATATTTAAAAAGATAAAGGAAAACCAGAGTGTCAGGATCAAAAAGGGAAAATCAAAAGTGAAACGGGAACAATGGGAAATTTTTAGAAACTATTTTCCTCAATTATATGCCAACAAGTTGACAATTGAAATGGATAAGTATCTACAAAAACATGAAATACCATATTAATAGAAAAAGAAATAGAGAGCTTAGATCTAGACCCACAAAAAGCAAAGGAATAAACCATGAATGAAGCCCACAGAAACAGCAAGTTTCTCAATTTCTTGGTTATGTTGTAGTCAGGGAATATGAGAAGAGAGGGATGATATCAGGGTCCCAAACCTCAAAGAATGTGAGATCTGTCTATACCTTTGATAGAAGTAGGAATATTTGGGAGAGGGATAGTTTTAGGGGAGATATAATATGCTCCATTTTGGACATGAGGAGTTTGATATCTCTGTGAAATCTAATTTGAAATCTTCAGTAGGCAATTGGTGATGTGACACTGAAACTTAATGAAGAATCTGAAACTGCACATATAGATCTAGGAGTCATCTGCAGGGGGATCATTGAACCTCTGAAAGATAATGAGATCATTTGAAATCATAATGGAGAGAAACGTGTCCAGTAAAAAGCCTTGTGAAAATCTCAGAGTTAGAGGACATGATATAGAAGATGAAAAAAAATAAACTTAAAAAATTTGAGAAGTAAGAGAAAGTAGTGTCATGAAATCCCAGAGAGGAGACAATATCTAGGGAATGGATAACAGGACCAGATATAAGAGAGAGGTCAAGTAGGATGAAGACTTTAAAAAATGTCTTTTGACATATTCATTCTCAGCTTTTTTTTAAAGTTTATTCTCATTATATCTTTCATAGAGGAAACAAAGATATTAGTAACTGATTCCTTTATTAGTTCAATTTTACTGTTGAATTCATCTTCAAATTCATAAATTTTTAGCCTTCCTTGATAGATAATAAGAATTTGACTTTGTCTTGTGTTTTCTCTCACCATATGACTAATATGGAAATATATTTTATATAACTTTCCATGTGTAAAGTTTACCAAACAGCTTGTCTTCTCAAATGAGAGGGTAGGAAAGTGAATCTGGGAGAGAATTTGGAATTCAAAACTGTAAAAAACAAGCAAACAAAAATATTAAAGATGGCTTTTGCATGTAATTAGAAAAAAATAAAATATTAAAACTTATAGAAAAATGTTTTTCCCTTGTTGAGGTCAAGTGCTATTTTGATAGCATCAGAGGCTCAACAAAGGAAGTTTTTAAAAATATGTTTTTCAATGAAAACCACACAACTAGATGTCTTCCATGTATGTCAAGTAGTTAATAAAATTTTTACTTTGATGCCCTCTTTAATTTGGAAGTCATGATTTATTCTTTTTAAGAGATATGATAATAGATTTTAGGCTAGGCAAAGCTATAAAGGACTTAAACTTATTCTCTGATAGATATTATATTGTATATAACTTTTTCTTGACATTTTTGTGTGATATAAAGTCTTCCTTAGATGTTGCAGCATATTATGAAGATGATTCAGAGTTCTCAAAGGTTCCATCAAAGGAACAATAGTCTTACAATGCCTTATTAAGCTGGGAATGCTGAAAACATGGAAAGTAACTGCATATTTATTATATGAGAATCGACCTATAACAATACGTAGAAGCTTACCACTCAATTAGCTGAAGGTGATGAATTTTTTCAGCCATACTAACTCTTCTGCAGCCATGAGAGACTATCATCATATCCCCTTCCCCAATCCTAGTTACTTGAATTATTGAACTATCATTGTAGGAGACTATGTTTAAAAGAGTGACTCCCTTGGAACACAGCTCGGTGTGTAAGATTTAGTCCCTTCATGGGCAACCAATTTCATGTTCTCCAAACTTTAAGGAATGGAAGTCTCTAGAAGGAGGCTCCTTGGTGATTGATCAGTTGCAGATGTGAAAGTTCCAATTCAGTTTAGATGATTCAGCTACAGTAAGAAACAATAAAAATTCAAGCTTCTTATCATCTTGGCAATAAGGTGATATATATGAGATGTATAGAAAAATGTGAGCTATATATGGGGGATATGTAAATTTGTTTCATTTGACTATATAAACATATATGTAATTTTATATAGACATACAGATATATGATTTATATATCTATTATAAGGAAGAACTTTCACTAAGTGGGAAGAGAAAATTGGGGGGGAAGCTTTTGGGTAGTGATAGTGATTAAAAAATGGAATAAAAATGAATGAATTTCTTTAAAAATATGCAGAATAGAACATAAAGAAAATCAGAAGTGGGGAGATAAGTAGGGCCATTTTATCATATTATGATAATAAACATAGAAATGTGCATATGCAATCCTTTTTTGTTATTTGTATATGGAAATAAATGTTTGTTAATATATGTCAAAATAATAATAATATTTAAATCACTCTTTAGAAATCACAACAAATGTATATTTCACTCTTACAAATGTTTATACTTCTGTAGGCCTAGAAAATAAAGTTACATCCCAAACATCTTGAAGAGGATTGGGTGGGGGGGGGGAGTAGAAAAAAGGTAAGGAATAAAGTTTTGGCTACATACAAGCTGAGAAAGCTACAAAGCTACAGATCAAGTATGTATACATATGGGTAACAGACTTCTGTTTGTTGTGGGGTTTTTTTTTTTTTTTTTATCCCATCTGGCATATCCTGAATATCTTTTTTTATAATTCTTCTCAATAATAATCAGTTTCAAAGACAGTTTTTAGCATAATGGCAAAGATAATTTATTTCAGAAAACTTTAAGTACCCCCTCTATATATAATCAGTTGTCGGACAGATAATATCATTTGTACTTCACAACATGTCCAATGTCCTCCCTCTTTCCCCACTCACACAGCTGCAACTCTAGTCCTTTATTGCCTGTACTATTGATGTACCCTTCTAGTTAATCTTTCTCCAAATCTCTCCTAACTCTACTCTGGTCCATCCAGGGTACTCTGCCGAAAGTGCAGGTCTGACAATGTTACCTTTTTTGATATGGAAAACCCTAAAATGGTTTTGCCTTAAAAGGCTCTAACTCTATTATACCTTACTACTTATATTCATAAAACCAGGCAGACTGGGCTTCCTCTACCATGGCTCAGTTCTTCCCCCTGAACACCCACCGCAGCCTCGGATACATTGGAAATACAGGAAGCTTTGCTATATTTTGCCTTTTGAAAGCGTGAATTTGCTCTAAGTCACCTGATTTATTACAGGGAACATTCTAAACTCCACTCGAACTTCGTGTTTCCGATTTGCTTCTGTGGGAAGTCTTTCTTGGGAAGCAGCAGGACAATTAATATGGCTCCGATTCACAATAGCTCACAAGCTGTAACTCTTTTGAAGTCTGCATTTCCACAAGCAAACTTCAGGTTTTCGATATTTACCGTATTTATCGAATATTTTCTAGGAAGTAGGAGCTGTGGACAGAGATAAACTGATTCTCACCCCTCCCCTTAAACCCTATCCCTTCAAGTTCCATGGCCTCCGGTCCTGAATCCTGGACCCCACCAAACTGTTAAGGCAGCCCAAGGGTGCAAGCTGAGGCTGAAAAAAGGGCCATTATTTATTGTAGTGTTTATGCATTTCTTCATCATTCATTCTGTGTAAAATTGTAAAACTGTGCTAGCATTTTTATTAGGTTCCTGTCACTTTTTAATGCGTCATTGAGATTTGTGCTCCTAAACACATTTTTCCCTCCTCCCACCAACCCTCTGGCTCTTTTACTTATTTATTTATCGATTTATCTTTTGGGGTAGGGTGTTTTGTTTTGTTTTGTTTTGGGGGGGAGATTTTGCATAACTTGGTACATTTGGGGAATGGTGAGTTACGGAAGAATTACCTATACTTGTGCCTATACCTGTATATATAATGACTGTCTCCTATACCTGGAGACAACTCCCAGAACCTCCCTTAAAGGAGGGAGCCCAGGTCAAATATGCCTCATTTCTCTTCAGAATACACCCCAATACCAGATACTCCCAAATCAGATACTTTTTCCTTCCACTCCTTCATTTTTAACTTCCTTTTATGTTTATAGATGCTGTGTTCCTCTTTTGAATATAAACTCCTTTGGGGGCAGGGGATATCTTTTGACTTGTGTTTATTCCCTGCTTTCCCCAGAAATTAGTGGCAGAATTAGCACTAAATGAAAATTTATTGATTAACTGATTGTTATTCTTAATTTTCATTATTTTTTATTTATTTTATTTATTTGTGTTATCTTTATTATTTTATTTATTTTTATTATTTATTATTATTCTATGATTAACTGATTATTATTCTTGCTTCTTCTTATACTCAGATCTCTCCTGGCGCTCTTTTTTTCATCAGTTTTCTTTGCTTTAGAATAAACTTCCTTTTCACCTTCTTTTAAATCAATATTTTTTAAAGATTCATTTCAAACACCACTTTCTTCATGATGTTCTTTCTGATCCCACCAGCTGTTAGTACCTTCCCTCCCCCCAAAATTATTTTATATCTATTTTGTATATAATTATATATGTATCTTTTGTGTCCTTCAATTCTTTGGAGAAAAGAACATGTTTCAATTGTTTCACTTTAGTTTCTATAGTCCCAGAGCCTAGCCCACTTCCTGGCATCTAGTGGATACACAAAAAGTTTAAGTTTATACCTGTTTTTTAAAAAATATTGTTATAGCCAGTGTCAGATACTGGATAAAAAGTTGAGTTAGAAGTTAATTTTTAGGCCAAAATTAGCACAAATAGCTGAGAATTGATCTATAATTTGTTTTATCCAGCTTTGGAGGCTGCATTGAGTACACAATCATCTGCAACAAAAAATCATGAAGAAGAAATTAGAGCAATAATTAGGAATTATTTTGCTCAACTACATGTCAATACATTTGATAATGTAAGTAAAATGGAGGAATACCTATAAAAAATATAGATTGCCCAGGTTAACAGAATAGGAAATAAATTATTTAGACCCATTTTAGAAAAAAGAAATAGAACAAGCTATTAATCAACTCTCTAAGAAAAAAATCTCCAGGGCCAGATGGATTTACATGTGAATTCTACCAAACATTTAAAGAACAATTAATTTTAATACTATGCAAATTATTTGAAAAAAACAGAGAATGAAGGAATTCTACCAATCCTTATATGAAACAGATATAGTGCTGATACCTAAACCAGGTGGAGTGAAAACAGAGAAAGAAAATTATAGATCAATTTCCTTAATGAATATTGATGCAAATATCTTAAATAAAATATTAGCAAAGAGATTACAGAAAGTCATCCCCTGGATAATACATCATCACCAAGTAGGATTTATGCCAGGAATGAAGGGCTGGTTCACTATTAGGAAAACTGTTATCATAACTGACTACATCAATAATGAAACTAGCAAAAATCATATGATTATCTCAATAGATGAAGAAAAAGCATTTGATAAAATCTAATACCCATTCCTGTTCAAAACACTGGAAAATAAAATAAATGGTGTTTTCCTTAAAAATGATCAGTAGCATTTATTTAAAATCATCAGCAAGCATCATATATAATGGGGACAAACTAGAACCATTCCCAGTAAGAAAAGGGATGAAACAAGGTTGCCCGTTATCACCACTACTATTCAATATTGTATTAAAAATGTTAGCTTTGGCAGTAAGAGAAGAAAAAGAAATTAAAGGAATTAGAATAGATAATGAGGAAACCAAATTATCACTCTTTGCAGATGATATGCTAGTATATTTAGAGAAACCTAGAGAATCACTAAAAAACTACGAGAAATAATTCATAATTTTAGCAAAGTTGCAGGATATAAAATAAATCCACATAAATCATCAGCATTTTTATATATTACCATCTAAGTCCAATAGCAAGAAATACAAAAAGAAATTCCATTTAAAATAATAGTCAAAATCCAAAGACTCCAGCCGTTGGGATAAGAACTTACCGTTTGACAAAAATTTCTGGGAAAATTGGAAATTAGTATGGTAGAAACTAGGCATTGACCCACCCTTAACACTGTACACCAAGATAAGGTCAAAATGGGTTCATGACCTAGGCATAAAGAATGAGATTATAAATAAATTAGAAGAACATAGGATAGTTTACCTCTCAGACTTGTGGAAGAGGATGGAATTTATGAACAAAGAAGAACTAGCGATCATTATTGATCACAAAATAGAAAATTTTGATTATATCAAATTGAAAAGTTTTTGTGCAAACAAAACAAATGCAGACAAGATTTGAAGGGAAGTAATAAACTGGGAAAACATTTTTACAGTCAAAGGTTCTGATAAAGGCCTCATTTCCAAAATATATAGAGAATTGACTCTAGGTTATAAGAAATCAAGCCATTCTCCAATTGATAAATGGTCAAAGGATATGAACAGACCATTCTCAAAGAAATTGAAACTATTTTTAGTGACATGAAAAGATGCTCCAAGTCATTATTAATCAGAGAAATGCAAATTAAGACAACGCTGAGATACCACTACACATCTGTCAGATTGGCTAGAATGACAGGGAAATAATGCGGAATATTGGAGGGCATGTAGGAAAACAGGGACACTGATACATGGTTGGTGGAATTGTGAATACATCCAGACATTCTGGAGAGTGATTTGGAACTATGCTGAAAATGTTATCAAACTGTGCATACCCTTTGATCCAGCAGTGTTACTATTGGGCTTATATCCCAAAGAGATTTTTAAAAAGGGAAAGAGAACTATTTATGCAAGAATGCTTGTGGTAGCCTCTTTGTAGTGATCAGAAACTGGAAACTAGTGGATGTCCATCAATTGGAGAATGGCTGAATAAATTGTGGTATATGAATATTATGGAATATTTTTGTTTGGTAAGAAATGACCAACAGGATGATTTCAGAAAGGCTAGGAGAGACTTACATGAACTGATGCTGAGTGAAATGAGCAGGATCAGGAGATCATTATATACTTCAACAACAATACTATATGATGATGAATTCTGATGGACGTGGCCCTCTTCAACAATAAGATGAACCAAATCAGTTCCAATAGAGCAGTAATGAACTGAACCAGCTACACCCAGGGAAAGAACTCTGCAAGATGACTATGAACCACTACATAGAATTCCCAATCCCTCTATTTTTGTCCACTTGCATTTTTTATTTCCTTCACTTAATTGTACACTATTTCAAAGTCCAATTCTTCTTGTGCAGCAAAACAACTGTATAGACATATACCCATAGATTGTATTTAACATATACTTGAACATATTTAACATGTATTGCTCTACCTGCCATTTGGGGGAGGAGTGGGGGGAAGGAGAGGAAAAATTGGAACAAAAGGTTTTGCAATTGTCAATGCTGAAAAATTACCCATGCATATATCTTATAAATAAAAAGTTATAATTAAAAAAAGAATGATATTATAAGTAAATTAGAAGAACAAAGAATAGTTTACCTCTCAGATCTGTGGAGAAGGAAGGAATTTGTGGCCAACGAGGAGCTGGAGTTCATTATTGAACACAAAAGAGATAATTTTGATTTTATTAAATTAAAAAGTTTTGTACAAACAAAACTAATGCAGACAAGATTAGAAGAAAAGCAATAAACTGGAAAACCTTTTTACATTCAAAGGTTCTGATAAAGTTCTCATTTCCAAAACAATATAGAGAACTGACCCAAATTTATAAGAATTCAAACTATTCTCCAGTTGATAAATGGTCAAAGGATATGAACACATGATTTTCAGATGAAGAAATTGAAACCATTTCTAGTCATATGAAAAGGTTCTCTAAAACACTATTCATCAGAGAAATGCAAATTAAGACAACTCTGAGGTACGTCTCAGTTTGGCTAAAATAACAGGAAAAGATGATGACAAATGTTGGAGAAGATGTGGAAAAACTGGCACACTAACACATTGTTGGTTGAATTGTGAACTGAGCCAACCATTCTGGAGAGCAATTGTGACTATGCCCAAAGGGATATCAAAATATGCATACCCTTTGATCCAACAATGTTTCCACTGGGCTTATATCTCAAGGAGATATTAAAGGAGAGAAAGGGACTCACATGTGCAAAAATGTTCTTACATACTCAATTCTTATCTTTA
Organism: Antechinus flavipes; assembly: GCF_016432865.1. NCBI lineage: Eukaryota > Metazoa > Chordata > Mammalia > Dasyuromorphia > Dasyuridae > Antechinus > Antechinus flavipes. Next base: position 133,600,209 of record NC_067402.1, on the reverse strand, counting down.
TGTAACCTCTAAAATTCATATATTATGTTCCTCTTGGATTTATCATCATTTTAATTTCAACAGCATTTATTAACCTCATTTTATATGTGAAGCTCTTTGCTAAATGGGAAGGATACTACACAAAAACAAAACCCTAAATAGTCCCCACTTTCTAAGAAATCACATTCTACTTGACTCCTGGGGGAAAGTGCGAAAGCAGGAAGATAATGCAGTGAGGGATGGGGAAAGGGAAGGGCTAGATTAATATCAATTAAGAAATTACAAAATACATATACAAAGAATTTTGCAGTGAAGAGAACAGTAAAAAGTGGGAGGTTCTATTATGCTTCTAAAATTATTGATATTATAATTAGTTTGACCAAGATAATGTGGCTGTTCCATAATTCTTAATTCTCACAGATTCAAGTCCCACCCTGATTCATTCTGACTATATGATGGGTAAATTTAGTTAGTTATGTAAATAAAACAGTGAATAGCATGATGACAGTAATAATATTTACATTCACTAGATTTTAGATGTCATTCACCCTGCTACAGGATGTGATAAAACACTATAAAAATATCCAGCCAAATCTAACAATTATATGTTGCTCTTTGCAATTAGGTATGGTATTTTCCATGCTTAGGGAGTTATTAGGGAACTGTTTCAATCACTGACAGAGAAATGTAATGTAATAATACTTGAATTCAGGGAATGGGTTACTCATGTGACAAGATGGCTCATAAGTGAGGCTGATCATTCAGTTATTTTATTCAAGCTTTTAATCATTTAGAATCATGTAGGAAGTGTGAATTTACTCTGCCCAAGACTTACTTTTGACTTAATCGTGTATCATAAGAATATATTTCATTAAATAATAGTACAATTTGCCATATTTAATATTATTTCTCATAAATGTCAACCCTGTCCTTATTTGCCAGAGGTCCCTTATTATGTAGATGAGTGCAATGGGAGCCACACAAGGAAGAGGGATTTTAGTTAGGGCAGGACTAGGAACTCGATTCTCCTTATCTCTCCCTCCCTCCCCCCCCCCCCCATTTCTTCCCCTTACCACCCTACAACATGCTAGAAAGTTTTACTGGCTAAGTATAATTTACAACTACCTAAGAATGGATTTAATATGAATGTAGGCTATATTTTATAATTCTGCCCTATAGTCATAAAACAAAGTTTTATCAAAAATAAAAATAAACTTCCAAGAAAAGCAAGTATGTTCTTATTAGAAATTCATACAGTTGTGCCATTACTGAGTCTGTGTCCCAAGGAAATCCTAAAGGAAGGAAAAGGACTCAAATGTGCAAAAATGTTTGTAGCAGCTCTTTTTGTCATAGCAAAGAATTGGAAAATGAGTAGATGATCATGAATTGGGGAATGGCTGAATAAGTTATGATATATGAAGATAATGGAACATTATTGTCCCATAAAAAATAATAAGTAAAGCTGATTTTAGAAAGGCCTGGAAAGATTTACATAAACTGATGCTGAATAAAACAAGCAGAACTAGGAATATATTTTACATAATAACAGCAAGAATGTATAATGATCAGCTATGAAAGACTCAGTTCTTCTCAGTGGTTCAGTGATCCAAAGCAATCCCAATAGATTTTGGACAGAAAATTTTACTGTATCCAGAAAAAGCACTAAGGAAACTAAATATAAATCAACACATCCTATATTTGATGAGATTTGTATCCCCTCAATTCCTGGTAGTAATGAGGTTAGTGGCAATAAGAGAGTTGTTAAAATCCCCTTTCAGGCAGCTGCAGGTTTGAAGTGAAAGAATTCACTTATTCCCAAATTATTAATTGCAAAATGAAAGTTTATTGTTGGATAGAAACCAGTTTGCTAAGAGACTGACTTCTATAATGACAAAGACCTGTTAGGAAAACAGACCCTTGCACCCAGAGAATGACTTCTCAGCGGGCAGAAAGTCCTAACAGCTGAGCAATCTACTTTAGGCCCTCTACAAGGAGTGAGTTTAAGGGAACCTGTTAGATAGGTATCTTAGTGGGGGGCTTGGGACAGCCTGAGCTGATCAGACCAGGATTTCTCAATTGAATGAGAATTTAGAATTTCAAAAAGATCAATGGGAGTGATTTGCCCTTGAATAGTATTGGTTCTCTCATCCTGGGAAGATGGGCCTTTTCTCTAGATTCCTTGGAGCCTGGGAGATCCTGATTTCTCAGATCAAAAAGGGGACACAATTAAATTTTAAAGGGAATACAGTTTAGTAATAATCTTAAAGGGAACACAACTTCAGCAAAGGGAACATTTTCCCTCCCACTTCATGTTCACTTCTTTTTTCTGGGTTTGTTTGTTTTTTTTTGTTTTTATCTCTTCCACAGTTTTTCCCTTTTGCTCCGATTTTTCTTTCCCAATATGATTCATAAAGTAATGCATATTAAAAATAAATAAATTTACTAGGAAATAGTAAATTAATTGAACTAAGTGACATAATTTAAAACTCTTATTTATGTTTATTTCTCTACACAATTCTCTACAATTCATTTTTTAATTAATTAAAATTAATTTTTTTTAAAGACTTGATTATTTCCTTCACTTCAGAGAAGTTATAAACCAGAGACCCATCTATGGTCAGTATTATAACAAGAAGAGCATTTATTAAGAATTTACTATGTACAGGGCACTATGATAGGCAATAGGATACATAATTCTCAGATAGCTTACAGTCTAATATTCTTCTCTAAAATATAATGTTCTCTGGGAGCAGGTTTCTTTTCAGTTCAATAATCACCTCAAATGCAGCCAGGAGTTAAAGTCCAAATCCTTTATTGTCTCCTTTAAAGTCTTGTCTCCTTTGCTTGGGGCTCAGTTAGTTTTTCTGGAGGCCTTCTATAGTCTTGGTTCTGAGAGCTTAAGCTGTCTTCCCTGGCTTGTGAATCTCCTCGACTGAATCCTGGCTGAGGCTCCAAGAGCTTCTAGTGGGCTTGTCCTTTCTGGCCTGGACAGCTCCTTCTTATATATCCCACACTGAGTATACACCAATCATTATATCACTAGGAAACCATTATTTGTTGTAGGATTAAATCAGTGCTAAACTAGATTTAACCACTGTCATCTCAATTCCACTTACTTAGCACCTTGTTTCAAGTTCTGGCCCATAACATCTAAGGATGGAACATCTGATAAACTGTGTAAGCAGATAAATAAATACAAGATAATTTTTAGGTACTAATACTTTGGGGATCTGTTGTGTTCTGCTTTCTAGAGCCCCCAAGTTGGGGTGACAAAACATACCATTGCTTTCTAGATTCCCCCATGCTGGGGTGATTAAAATATATCATCCTAGTGGAGAAGTGATGAAGCAGGATTCCTGAGGAGGTGGAAAAATGGAATCCATTTATTACAAGATTTTTCTCCCTTTTATACTCTTATGTAACAAAAATACTGGATATGTGCCCATTATAAACTGCCCACATGGGACCCTATAAACCACTTTCTATTGCATGTAGTTTGCCACCTGATATCACTCTGCTTCCATCACAACATGTTGTCACCCCTCCCTGACTTCTCAGGAAGGCCTAAAGTCCTTAGGAGAGATGGGGAGCAGAACCAGATATTGTCAGCAGGTTTCTTCTGGGCTGAAGGATCTTATACCTCAACCAGAGTTTCCCCACTGACTGTGACCCTCTACAGGGATCAAAAAAGAAAAATTTCCTAAAGGATATGACACTTGAATTGAATCTTGAAGTAAATTAGATAAAAACTGTGATTACAGAAAAAGAAGCAGCAAAAGATATTGTACCTTGTCCATATGAAATAAAGTAGCCTAGATTCAATTACTCAACTACCATTTGCTAAATACCAACTATCTAAAAGAAACTGACAAATTCTGGGCATAAAAAAGCAAAAATAAAAATAATTCTGTTCTCAAGAAAACTATATTCTCTTGGGAGGAGACATAAAATAAATGCAAAGTATTTTTGAGAGGAGGCACTTGCAATTAAAAAACAATCAGGAAAGGAAAAAGCCATATCTCTACCTCAAGAAGGCCTTTGATTTTAGGAATACTGGAGCTCCCAATCAGGAAAAATGTTGATAGGATTTCTTTAACTGGAGTACATGAACTTGGGTGATGATGGATAACTAGACAAAGAACTGCATTTCAGTAAGTGATTTCCATTGTAATCTTATGAATTTTATTTTAGGCATCTTAAAACATCATGAGAATGGGCCTGTAAGACTCCACGTACTGGGAAAGGAAGATATTTCAAAAAGAAAAAGATTTAAGAACTTCTATTAAGATAACTTCTGAGGAACAGCACGTCCTCTATTCTTGTAGGGCTCCTCCTACTGAACCACATAAAAATTGTTGGCACTGACTTTATGCTTAAGTAAGAGGATCTCAAATCCCAAAGTCCTTTTCACTTCTGAAACCAGGGATATGCTGTCCCCACATAAGGGAACATTTGCCCAGGGCGCCATTCCCCAATTTATTCTTCCTATGCACTTGGATGAGATTATTCAAATTACTCTAGGCTGTCAGATGAGTTCCAAATTGGAGCTGTGACCTTAGCTGTTTTTAAGGAATAATTTCCCTCCAGCTGATACCAATCTCCTAAATCAGCTTGGAGGAAAAAGGGGTGAATAATATAATAGCTGAACATTACCTATTCATAAAGGGCCTTACATTTGATTCTTTCCCCCCCCTGATAAGGGAGGTAGTCACTTATTATTACCTCGATTTTAGTAGTGAGAAAAAGGAGGTTCAGAGTAGTTACTTGCCCAAGGAAACAACTAATAAGTGTCAGAAACAGGACTCAAATCCAAGTTTATTGTATCCTTTCTCTTACTCCAAAATTGTTGTAGATGACAGGGTAGGTCAGTCATCTAATTCTTTGTATATATCAGCTTGGGTGAAGGAGAATACCATTTCAATTATAGCCTGTACATATTCAATTACATCCATCAGCTGTCTACTTTGTATGCCCTTGCACATAGTATGCTCTCAGTTAAATGTTTGTTGAATTATATTAAATGGTATTGCCTAGGATAAACTGCAGAAAGCATTTGAAAGTCATTTAATTGTTCTTTTTTTAGAGTTAGTCATCATTTGCTGTTCTAGATATTATTTAGATTTTCATTTCTCAGCAACTTAAATTTTTTTTAGCTATGTGGCCATTTGAAAATGTTTTCTATACTGATTAGTCATAAATCATAGCTAGGAAACATAGTCTTTAAATTTACTGAAGACAGCTTGAAGATACAAATGAAAACTTTAGAGAAGGGACATATATGGAGAGAGAGAAGAGGACATAAATATGAAAGCTATACCTGATTTCTATTTATGAAATTTATATTTCTTTCTACTAGGATAAATATAGTGTTCTAAGAAACTCAGATCTCTGCACTAGAAGCAGTATAATTGGATATGCTAAAATAATTCCCTGACTAGCATGCATTTTAAATTATTATATTTTTGAGTAAACAAAAATCCAATTAAAAGAAGTCCTAACATCTTTTGAGATCTTAAAGACTACTAGAAATAAAATCCTAAAAGGTCCACTACAAAACCTCGAAGTTGCACAAACCTTTCTGAAATAGCACTCCTTCAGAGGTCAAGAAAATTGAATTCAGGATACTAAACAAGAGATTAGCTAAACCAGAGAGAAACAGCCTGTGTCCTCATAAGCAACCTTTAAACATCAATCAGCTGAAACAGCTGCCACCATATAGACAAGGAGAACTCAGTGGGCTACCTTGCAAAAGAAATGATAGATATCAAAGACTTTATGATGTTTCTGAAATATCATCGAGAAGTACAGATTCCCTTACTGCCACGGGCAAGTTCTTTTCATTAATTCTACGTCAAGGGACATGATGTTGCATCACATTCTATCTGAGATTCCTTTATAGCTTTTACAGACTTTTCAATATAGTAGGCTCTGACTTCTTAGGTATTTGGTTCTAGTGGCATTTTAGGAAATAGTTTCAATTTTTTTTTTCCTTTATCAGATAATAACTTTACCATTCTTGTGGATAGATTTAATTATCATTTTAATTCAGATGATATTACAAATGATTATTCCTGATCAAAGTCAACTTTATATTAATTAGAGATTGATGATATATTTTGGTAATTCATCTTCCTCCTCCATATTCTGTTCTTTTTATAGCCTTGCTAACTTAGTCTGATAAGATTAAGGTGAAAATCAAATCAATTAAATGCAGTGCTCCCTTTTATGTTCATTTCCCTTATGATTATCTACTGATCATCTTCCCTAATATTTGTTTTTTTTTTCCCTCCTCTGTCTTTTGAATTAGGAATATTCTGTTTACCATGTTCTGTTGATATTTCACCACCTCTATTGGTTTATTTTTTAACCAAATAATTTGATTTCTGTTTTGCCACACTATAATATATTGAAACTGCCATTTTCATTGTCAATTTTCCCTCCTTGCGGTCAAATCTAATTGCATCTTTTTGGTCCTCATTATTCTTCTCCTCATTTTGACATATTAGGCTACTGTCTCTTTTTCTGATACTCCTTTACAACTTTGGCCTCAGTAATGACTCATTCTCATTGTTGTTCTCCTACCTTTCTGATTGCTCTCTTAAGTCCTTTTCTAATCCTTTCCTTTTTCTAACCTTTTCCCCTTATCTTATGTATTCCTATAATTTAATTATCACTTCTATGCAAAAAAGACTCCTAAATCTATACCTCTTGCTCAATGTGCCAATTCTATATATCAAACTCCACTTCTGCTATGAGCATCTCTATCTGTAATGCCCTTTTTCTCCTCAATTGTGACTCAAATTCAATACACCTGAAAATAAATTCATTTTTCCCTTAAAACTTCCTCCCCTTTAACTTAGGATCATACATTTAGAACTGGAAAGAATTTTTATTATCATATTCACCTCCTCTTTTATAGATGAGGACACAGAAGCACAGAAAGGAAGGGAATAGGTATTTATAAGCATCTATTATGTACCAGGTATTGTGTTAAACACTTTTTTTTTTACCAATATCATATAATTTGATCCACCCAACAACTCTTCAAGGTTGTTGTTAGAGTTTAGAACAATAGCATTCTAAGGTTAGAGGACCTCAGGATCACTGCTATATTTCCCCTAAAAGCTGTACTTCCATCATTATTATAGTTATTTTTGTGTGTCACTCTTCCATTATTGTAAAGATAGAAGTTGTTTCTAATTTCATTTTGGTATCCTCCAAACCAGGAAGACTAAAGTAAGAGTCCCACCTTTGGCATATAGTAGCTGTGTGGCTATGGACAAGACTTTTAGTTCTCAGTGCTCTAGGCAACTCAATAATAATTTAATTATAAAAAAGGTAGCATTTACCCTTGCAAACCAATTTCATTCCATTTTTTTATGGAGTTAATCGACTGGTAGGTAACAGAGTGGAAATACCAGAATAATTTCCTCTTTCCTTCTCTTGTTTTTTGTTCTCAGAATAATAAACAAATATTATCATTGGTACCTGAAAGGATATGATAATCTGTTGCCCTACAATTCTGCTCACAATTTCTATGATCCTGGATCACAGGCTAGATTAAAAAGCTCCCTTGTACTGGCTTCTACATATATCTATATATATGCATATATGTGTATGTATGTATGTGTGTGTATCTTATGTTCTCCTAAAGAATGAAGTTCCTTGAAGACAAGAATTGTCTCATTGTTTAATTTATAACTTCAACACCTAGAACAATTAAGTGCTTATTAAATGATTGAATGGTAAGAAGAATGCTATATTTTAACAGACTATTTTTCAAAGTCTGTCATTTTCTTTGTGAAGATAAGATGAAGATTTGGAATTGGTTGACTTTTGTTGTTTATTAATCACTTCTTTGTTTTTCTTGGTGAACATATGAGTAATCAGTGATTGTTTTCCAATCAGAAGAAAGTCTATAATAATGTACCCTGAGGAAGAACTGTGTTTGAATGCAAAAAAAAATATCACTAGGCTATAATGTTGGTCTAATAATTTGGAATTTAGTGGGGAAAAAGAAGTGAAGTTCAACTTCAAAAGAATGCAAATTGTCTCAAAAAAACAGGGGAGGGAACTTAACTCTATGAAAAACTCAATATGAATCAACTATAATAACAATTCTTAATCTTTTTGGGAAATGGAATCCTCCAACAGTCTAAAAAAGACTTTGGACTTCTCAGAATAATACTTTTTAATCTAAACAATGAAATTGGATTATAAAGGAAACAAATTATATTATTATCAAAATGTTTTAAAATCAAGTTTACAGAGTGTCATCAGGTGGAGAATGGGTGAACAAGTTATGGTATATAAATATTATGGAATATTATTGTTCTATAAGAAACAATCAGGATGATTTCAGAAAGGCTTGGAGAGACTTACACTAATTAATGCTAAATGAAGTGAGTAGAACCAAAAGAATATTGTACATGGCAAAAAGATTACATGATGATCAGTTCTGATGGACATGGCTCTTTTCAACATTGAGGTGATTTAGGTCAGTTCTAATGGACTTGTGATGGAAAGAACCATCTACAGCCAATGAGAGGACTGTGGGAACTGAGTGTGGACCACAACATATTATTTTCACCTTTTTGTTGTTGTTTGCTTGGGGTTTTTTTTTTTTTTTTTGCTTTTTTTAAATCTTTTTTTGGTCTGATTTTTCTTGTGCAGCATGATAATTATAGAAACATATATAGAAGAATTACATATATTTAACATATTGGATTACTTGCTATCTAAGGTGGGGGAGAGGGAGGGAGAAAAAAATTGGAACACAAGGTTTTGCAAGGATGAATGTATGTATTTTGAAATTAAAAAGCAAAAAAAAAAAAAATCAAGTTCACAGGCTCTCGGTTAAGAATTCTTGAATTATAATATGGCTGCCCCAAAAGTTCATGAAATCTTATGTTACATTGTGAGAGAGAAATGAATAGTAACCTTATGAAATTCTGCTCTGATCACATCATATGAGAAGAATCATCTTCATTTCTGTATACCCCATTTAGGATAGATATTGACCAGTTGGGATTTTTCCAGAGAAGAGCAACTTGAACAAAGAAGGGATCACATGAAGACAGATTGAAAGAACTGGGTGTATTTAATCTAGGGAAAACTTAGTGAGGGAAAGACACAGAATCATAGATTTACAACTAGAAGGAATTTCAGTGGTCATCTGACTGATGAAAAACTAAACCCCGAGAAAGCAAGTAACTTCCCCAGGATGACTAATAAATGATAAAGGATTTTGAGGTTTGGAAAATTGGTTACAAATATTGTCTCTTTTTATAGATTAAAAAAAAAAAAACTGAGTGAATAACCATTTAAGTGCCTGATGTGTTAGAACTTTGCTAAGTGGTTTATAGATATCTCATTAGGTCCTTACAACTATCCTGAGAGGTATGTTTTATTATTATCCACATTTTGCAGATTAAGAAATTGAGGCAGAGTAGGATTAAATTGTTCATTTGGGACTATATAGCTAAAGACTACCTGAGGACATATTTAAATTCAAGTCTTCCTAACTCCAGGGCTAGTACTTTATCTACTGTATCACTTAGATGCCTCTTCACCTGAAAGCTACCTATTTAACCTCAATTTAAACCAATGGCTCCCAAGTCTTTCTCTCTATTATTATAATGAAAAAGTAAGACCTACTCTGTCATCTTTATGTAAGTTATCTTTGTAGTCTGAAAGATTATATTCTGTTTACTAAATTCTGAGGAATTCAATTCATCATCCAGACATTTAGCTGAGACAAAGTCAAACAAATAGTTTGAATTTACAACTGAATTTAAGACAGAATTAGCCAGATGTTTTTGCATTATGTAGACATGGCTAAAAATCAGGAAATAAATATCTTTTTTTTCCCCCAAGAAAGCAGTTCATAATATTTTCTTTAAGGACTAATTGAGAGTTTTATTCCAAAAGCAATTGGTCAAATGCTATAGAATCTAAGACTCTCCCTGCATTGTAAATGAGACACTGAAATATATTATGAGTCTTGTTTGTTTGTGTTTGGAAAATATACTTAGTAACACCACTTAAAAGAGTAATGCATTTTCTATGTATCTAGTTGATATCCAGTGTTCATTCAACTTGCTGAACTTGTCCATTGTACTTTCCAAATCTTGAAAAATAGTCAAAATAATAATTAAAAAAAAAACTTTAAAAAAAACTAGCTGCACTCATCCTGCCATCTAGGGGAGGGGGTGTGGGGAAGGAGAGGAAAAATTGGAACAAGAGGTTTGGCAATTGTCAATGCTGTAAAATTATCCATGCATATAACTTGTAAATAAAAAGCTGTTAAAAAAAAAATAGCTGCACTTGGAGATGAACATAATGCAAGCTGGTTGAAGGCAAAGCAACTTTATATTTGTATATTTTGTTCTAGTGATCTAAAAAAAATGGGGGGAAAAGTTCATTTCTTTCTTTTACTGATCTCTAACTCTAATCAGTTCAATTCAGTAAATATCAATTAATGACACCATACAAAGCTTTGTACCAGGGGATGAGTGTGCAGAAACCAAAATGAAGCACTGAAGGAGCATACATTTTACTTACTATTAAGATAATTTGAAATACAGAATATTAACAATTGGAGATTCTGGAAGGGGGGAAAAAAACTTTGCAAAAAAGGTGGTACCTGACTTTTTTCTTGAAGTAAGCTAGAGATTCTAAGAAACAAAAGTGAAGAAGAATATTTCAGGCATAAGAGACAGTCGGTGCATAGGCATAAAATGGAAGGTAAAATTTAAGAAAAGCATTGGTGACCAGTTTAATTTCAATATATGTAGTCCATGGCGGTTTAGAATGTTACTTATTATCTTACTGTTTCAAAGGTTACCAGCAACTTTTTAACTGCTAAATAGAGTAGACTTAAAAAAAAAAAAATTTTTTTTTTCTGCTTACCTAAGCTAGAATCAATGTCTCACACTACCCTTCAGTAAAGTGGAAACAATAATAGCACCAGTTAAAAGAATTAAATGAGATATCTGTAAAGCACTTTGCAAGTGTTAAAGCACTATATACATGTTTTTTATTATCGTTTAAACTTTTGACTGTTGATCATTCAGATACTGTCTTCTCTCTTCCTTGGCTTTCATGAAACTGCTCTATTCTGGTTTTCTTATTTGTATCTTTAAAGTGTCATTATAATCATTCTTCTACCTCCAGAATATGTCCCTCAGGGCTCTGTATTGGGTACTCTGCTTTCTTTATGTTCTCTTTTGCTGATCTCATCAACTCTGAGAGGTTCAATTATCTATCTCTTCAAAGTCAGATCTCAAATCTTAATCAATATCCTCAAGCCCAGTCTTGGATTTCTGAATAATCCCACTTAAATGTCCTGTTGGCAATTTAAATTCAACATGGTCAAAACAGAAATCATTATTTTATTCTTCCTCCAAGCCATTTTTAATTCAAACCTTCTAGTTTCTGTTAAGGGCATCACATTATGGCTATAAACTCAAGTTTACAACCTTCAATCCTTCTTCCGTTTCCTTTGCCCCTAATATTCAGTCAATTGTTAATTATACTTCTCAGATTAAACTCACACCTCCGTTCCTTTCTCTTCACTCTCTACTAAAGTAGTTCATGATCTTAACATCTTTTGTCTGTTCAGCAATCTTTTGATTAGTCTTCTTGCTTCCAGTTTCCTATTTCTCTTCCATTCTCCTAAAAGTTGTCAATTTGATATTCCTGATGACTAGAAGTCACTGTATTTATACGCTCATTTTACAGATTTGGAACTTGAGGCTCTATAAGATTAAGGGACTTGATTCAAGGTCACAAAAATAGTATACTGTAAGTAAGATCCAGTTCCTCTGACTCCAGTTCCTATCCCCCTTTTCACAGGATTATAGAGGAAAAAAGAGTAATATAGTGTGAACAGATGACGTGATCAAACAAAAGTTTTGTTTTTGTTTTGGGGGGGATTGGTTTTTAGAATGATGGAGATGAGTTGTGTGTCACATTGTCAACAGAAGATTTACAATACTTAAGAGAAGAGTTGATTCAGCTGAATCAAGCTCCTAAGCACGAATTGTGCTTAGTTTTCAGAGAGAGAATCAGAGTGAGCAGCTGGAGCTCCTCATGGCAGGTTTTTGTACTCAAGCGACTAGGAAGTAATATTAACAACTTGAGCCTTTCATCCTTTGAGCAAGGCAAACATTAGGATATTGCTTCTACCAGAGAGAAAGAGAATGATCAAAGGAACAAACTTTAAAAGGATGAGATAGAGGATATAAATAGAAGGGTTTATACTGGGTAAGAGAAGGAGTTCTCTGTTTTTCAGAGGCTGAATTAAAGGAGAAACTGGAAAATAAGAGTTCGGAGTTGTTGGGCTTGAAAGAAAAGGGAACTCATCATACCTGTATTTAGTTTTCTCAGTAAAATAGGAGACAACATTTTCTGCTTAGAGGAAAAGACGACCTGAGAAAAGATCCAGCTATGAATGATGCAATAGAGAATCATGGAACATAGGGACTTCCATATGGTAACAAAGACCTAGCTAAGGTTATCTAAAAATTTTGTGATGGGCCCAGTTATTATGGTTATGTGACATTTCCCAGGAGTATTCAGCAGCACGCAAGGAGAAAGAGAGAAGGTAAATAATCTGTGTGATCCAGGGTTTGATTACAATCATACAGGTGTGTTGTAGAGGGTAAGACCCTGGAAGAAATAAGTGAGGGAAGAAGAGTATGGTAGATTAGCAGAACAGACAGGTGTGGAAGGACAGAAGGCCATTATGAAGACAAAGAATAGCTTTAGGAAAAGGGCCATAGAGAGCCAATAGCAACAACAACAATGGGTATTTGTAGAGACCTTCAATGTCTTCTCATATATTATCTCAGTGAATCTCTCAACATAGATACGTGCTATTAATATCCCTATTTACAGATAAGGAAACAGTCTGGGAGAAGCCAGTTGATTTGCCTGATGTCACAGAGCCAATAAGTAACTAAGGTGGGATTCAAACTCAAGCCTGGTTGCTGGAAAAATCATAAAGAGAATACAGAAATCTGCGCCACTTCACCATAATTCCCAAGCTACAACCTTTCTAACTCAATACAAAACCCACTACCATAAATAAACTTCACATTCTTCTCAAGGTAAAGAATCCTATTTATTATACATCATCTGGTGCAGTAGGGACTGTGTACTAAGAAGGTCCACCTTCTACCATGATTAAGACCCCAATCCCAGAGATGGGCTGGCAAAATTAAGTCATTGCATTAGCCTAAGTTTTGGGGGGAACTAGAGCAAGCGATGAGCTGCAGAGGTCAGAGATATCATCATTTATTATAACATGTTTGTACTACTTAACTATTTTCTATTTTATGTGTATAAAATAATTCTAGTGTTTTTATTAGGTTCCTATCTTTTTAATTTGTCACTGATAAAGTTTTTGGTTGTTATGCTCCAATATTATTTTCCTAATAAGCCCTGTACTTTTTATTGCTTGATTTGCATAACTTGATATTTTTAGAAACAAATATCTCACAGTGTAGAAATGACTATACTTACTTTAAGTTCACAGACACAATAATCTATATGATACCAGTAACTAAATGCTTGTTTAATAGATGAATGGATAGAACTTCTGAAGGAAGCAGCTAGGTTATCTGTGTATAGAGCACTGGGTCTGGGGTCAAGAAGACTCATTTTCCTGAGTTCAAATACAATTTTAGACACTTTCTAGCTATGTGACCCTGGGCAAGTCACTTAATGCAATTTACCACAGTTTTTTTAATCTGTAAAATGAACTGGTTAGAGAAATGGCAAACCACTCCATTATCTTTACCGAGAAAATTCATGGCTCTCTGGGACAGCTCAGTAAAATCTATAGACCCCTTCTAAGAATAAAGTTTTTAAATGCAAAAAACAAAGTATGTAAGTTTGACAGGGAACTACTTAAATTGAATTCACTTTAAAAAGAAGAATTTCATGGACCCAAATATAAAAACCTCTGACTAATACTTTGACAAAAGGCAATTAGATACCTCAGTGAGTAGAATACTGGATTACAGTCAAGAAAATGGTGGTTCAAATTGAGCCTCAGATACTTAACTGTGTAACCCTGGAGAAGTCATTTAACCTCTCTCAGCCTTTGTTACTTTCTTTGTAAAATGGGAATAGTCATAGCACTTATCTAACAAGGTTTTTGTGACGATCAAATGGGACAATATTTGTAAAGTACTTTACAAATCTTAAAGCACTATATACAATAAAGCTATTATTTTTTACAATTCTCTAGAATACTCTCTATCCTCTTGTCAAAATTTTTCCCAGTGAATCTGCTTTGCTCAAGTTGCCCATCTCCTCCATTCTTCTTGCTATCATCAGAACATACTCAACCAATGGTTCTCAAAGCATATATACCAAGGCACAGTGTGCTGTAAGTTCCTCAGTGGGTTTGACCATGAATTGTATGGAACTTGTTTTGAAATTTTATATAGTTTTTAAGTTCATTCTCCTAAAACATGTTCCATTTCCAAAGATGAGTAATACTGTGCCATTGGCGGGGAGGGGAAGTTTGAGAGCCACTGTTTTACTTGTCCTCATATTTGGTTGCTGTTTCTGAGTCCTACCCATCATTAGTAAGAGTATGATAAGGTACCAAGGAATACCTTCTTGGGCCCAGACAATAATGAGTATTTTTTCCTTGGATCTTCTTTTGTTTCATGATCTACTTTGCATCTCAAGCTTCTCTCCTAAGGAATAACTTTCTAGGGTCAAAGTTTTTTTTTTTTTTTTAATAAATATTTGAGATAAGCAGTAATTAATAGCAATATCCACCAGTTCCTCACCTAATTATCAATCTAGTGTCATAAAATAGTTGTGGTCTTGCCTAATGGCTAATAAATTCAACAAAATCTTTCTGGAGAATTACATCAGATTTAGACGTGGGAAAAAAAGAAAGGATTTCAAAAAGTGAAGTTGGAGCCTTGAGAAGGAATCATAAGTTATTCTTAGAAAGTTATTCTTCTTTATTAGGAGAGGACAATCCAAGGCACAGTAATGGAAGAGAGCAGGACAAACCTGTGGATGGTAATCAATTCCAGTTTTATTGTATCACAAAGGGAAGTAATATGAAATAAGTCTGGAAAAGCAAATTGAAAGCAGATTGTAAAGGATAGAGTATGGTATTTATTCATAAATAATGGGAAGCCATTGAAAATTTGTGAACAGTAAACTAATATTACTAAAATAGAGCATTAGGAAAATTACTCAAATAGTAGGGTTAGAAATTCTAAGAATGGATTGGAGAGAGGAGAAACTAGAAACAAACAAAATAACTTAGAAGGCTATTGTAATAATGCAGATATAAAGCAGTGGTGGCTTGAATGAGTACAGTAAAAGTTAGGGTAGAGAGGAAAGGAAGGACATAAGAAATATTATAGATATAACTTCAAAAGACGATAACTGGATGTGTAAGGGAAAGGAGACTACTATGAAATCTTTTTTTTTTTTTTTTAAGTTCCTTTCCCAGTTTCCTCACTGGAATTTCAGATGGGGCTATCCAGCTGTACTTATAAGGAAAACATATGTTTACTTATTCAGTGATCTACTATTCAGAGGTACAACATTGACCTCAGATTGACAGATTACCTAAGACTGAGGCTATTTGACAATAAGTAAACCTTTATTCCCTCATTCTTTCCTTCCTCTGCTATACATTGGTGACTAGAGTTGTTTGGATTTTTAACTGGAGATCAAAACATGTGGCTTCTTCTGAGAAGGTCAGGGAGCAAACATGGAAAGTTCTGTTCACAACAAAAAATAATGTCAGACTGGGACAGCAGTTTGAGAAAGGGGACAATGGTGTAGACAGACAGCAGAAGATTTCTTTTTCCATCCATCTTTCCCTGCTACCAAAGTCACTCAAAGTTCAAGTTTATAGTATTAATAATAATAGCTAGCATTTATATAGTGCTTTAAGGATTACAAAGTGCTTTACAAATATTCTCATTTGATCCTCTTCATAGCATTAGGAAGAAGGTAAGAAGGTACTATATTATTAAGAGCTGACATGGTATTAATTATAAAGACTTTCTTTTATTTATGAGGCAAGAAAGTGGATAAACTAAACTACTGAAAAGGATATTAACTATTAAACTGTCCACCATCTTTAGAAGATGGAAAGAGTAAGAGAGAGGGAAATCAGAAAAAAAATTTGGAATCCCCCCAAATCTTGTAAAAATGAATGCTAAAAATTCTTGACATGTAAGACAGGGGGGAATAAAATATTATTTTTTTTTAAAAAAAAAGAAAATACAGGTATATTCTGAGTTGCCTCATGAGGAATGAGAGGCAGAGATTCAAGAAAGTTGATTCTATGCCACAACAAGCAAGTGGATGAGTCCGGAAACAATATTTGTTCCTGAGTCAGTTGAGTCTTAGCTTATATGTATCCAGAGACTGGGGCCATGTTGCTCCAGCCAGTTTTTACTGAGAAAGTTTTGGGAAAAGGGAAAAAGATAGCATAATAAACTGGAAGAAACTGCAGAGATTCCAATTCCCTGCTTTTCAGAAATGAACCCAGGGACATTGTGACTTGTTCAAGGTCACACAGATGAAGTTGAACCCAGAACCAGTGCTTTTATTTTATTGAATCACATTTTTTCCTAAATAAATGTGAGAGAATTTAGGTCCCTATTTCTTAAGACATGTGGACTTGGAGAGAGAAAACATAAGAAGCTTTAGGAAAAAATATCATATTGCTTTTTAGAAAACATTCACCAAGTTCATGATTTTCTTTAAAAAAAAAAGTTCAAAGATTTCATTAATTTATATTTGGCAATAAAAGCACAGGGAGAAAATAAAAGAAGCTGCTGGAGAAAAAATGCCATTTACTCCCACCTGGTCCTTGGATTTGGGAGACATTTTTGTTTGTTTATTTTTAATGCTCTCAATATTGGCACCATATTTTAAGTAACACCACCATCCTGTAGCAGCTGGGGAGGGAAAGACTGGAAAAGACTGCTCTGTAAATCCTATCTCCTTTCCTTCAGCCTCTAGCACCTGACAAGCAGTCATGTTCTCAGAGTACTATTTTTATAACCCTTCTAAGTGCCCCTTATCCTTCTTCCACCACAAATATATCTGCCAGGAGACACATACACAGGCAGGAGTTGTTTATCCCTTATGTGGGAAATGACTTAACAGAGAGTTACAAAATTTCTTGGCACTTGACATCTGCAAAATTAATGAGAATAACAAACCAAACTGATACCAAAATGGGAAAGTTTTTCTCTTTTCAGTAAGATATGCAGTACCTAGGTCTACTGATTATAAGGAAAAATAATTGAATTTATCATGACATTAATATGTGCCATGTATTAATATGTCATGCTATACAAATTTACTAATATATAATAAATAAAAATAATTTATTTTGCATGAAAATGTACCAAATTGTAAACAAGAGAGGCACAATCTTATAGTAGATAAAGGTTGACTGACAAAACTTCTATTCAAGTCCTGTCTCCAACACAATTAACTGTGTATCACCAGCAAATTACTTTATGCAATTCTGCTTCATTAAAATCCAATTTACACCCAAGTTGAGAGACATCATGTCATTGAGCATCTTCAAAAACTAAAGACTTATCAATACAGAATCATGGACTATGTGCATCTGTAGAAGCAGGTTTCAGGTTTCACAATGAAAGTTTCTTATATTTGATAAAATAGTAGTTTTGTGCCCTCCCTATTCTGCCAAGAAAAAGAAGAGGAAGTCCATTAGATATGTATTCCCCCGATTTATTTATTGGTCACAGTTATCTCCTGATACCTGGTTTCTAGTTTGTTTCAACCTTGAGTATATCCCCTGAATAAGTTAGTTCTTACATTTCTCTTTAGTTCTTCAGCTATAATGAGGGGAGAGGAAAGAAGAGAGTTTTTTTTTTTTTTGTTTGTTTGTTTGTTTTTGTTTTTGTTTTTTTTTTTTACATAAATGACAAAGTCTATGTAAGATACAAGCCACATTTAAATGTTTTTTTTTTTTTTAAGTATTAGAAAATTGGCATGAAATACTAAGTTCTTGATGAAAACTCTTTATTTAGGAATTCTTCATTTATTGAATAGTGAGATTGAGAAGTAGTCAGCATTTTCCAAAAACAAACAAACAAACAAAATTTACTTTTTATAAAGGACCAAGCCAAGCTCTTTTGTATTACCATCATTTTTCATAGGATTCTCTAGGGCACTGGATTTAAGAGACTGGAACTAATATTTCAGATACTTAATAGTTCCATGTCCTGAACAAGTCATTCAACCTCCTTGTGCCTCAACTTCCTCATCTACAAACTAAAAGCTTTATGACTTTTATAGATTTTATGGCCTCTCTTATCCTTCTAGTCACAAATCTAGAAACTTAATTATATATTTACATGCCTTCTTAAACTAAATCTACCTTATATGTTTTTGAAAACATATGTTTATTAAATGTCTTCTGTATATCAGAGTACTAAGTACTTTTCAAATACTCTCTCATTTGACCCCCACAACAACCCTGTGAGGTAAGTGCTATTATTATTATTCCAATTTTACAGTTTCAAAAACTGAGACAAATAGAGAATAAATGATCACACAGCTAGTAAGTATAGGAGGCTAAATTTGAACTCGGGTCATCCTAGGGGATAAATAGGAAAGAAATGGGAAATGGGTTGTTCAGTTTGGGAAATAATCTATATGAAGCACTGCACTGTACAATATAGTGGTGTCCCAAGAGCCAAACTGAAGTGTCCTACACACTAAGAGATCCCTACTGTCATTCCCCTGCTAGAATAAAGGTTTCCCGAGGACAGGAACAGTTTCATTTTTGTCTTTTTATTTCAGAACCTAGCATGCTGCCTGTTGCTACACTCTGTTCCTTCCAACAGACACTTAATAAATGTTCATTGATTGATAATTTGATCATCAACCAATAAATATTTATCAAGCACATACTATGTGCCACAAAAAAAGAGATAAGACAATCTCGGCCCTCAAGGAGTTTACTATCTAATGAGGAAGACAGGATGCAAATTAAATGAATTATATATAAGTAGGAAATAATTAAAAGAGGGAAGGTACTAGGATTGAGAGAATTGAGGAAGGCTTCCTGTAGAAGGTAGGATTTTAGTTGGGACTTAAAAAGAATATAGAAAGGTCAGTAGAGTTGAGGGAACAGTAAGAGAAAAGATCTGAAGTCAAGAGAGAAAGTGTCTTATTTGTGGGACAGCAGGAGACCAGTGTCTTACCAGGTACATTTCAATTCTACTCTGAATCCCCATTAATAGTTAAAGATGGGGTCTCAATTAACTTTTAACTTTTAGTCATTTGTCCTCATAAATATCCATTGTAAACAATATGACATTACTAATTCAGTTTCCGCCACATATGATGACTACTTCACAATGTATACAGACCAAAAAGGGCCCCTAAAGTTAATGAGAATAAAAGACCAAAATAAAGCCTTTCTGCATAAAAGCTAAAATACACCAAAAGATAATATCTTGAGGACACCTGCAAAAGAACTTCCAGGAACTTGATGAAGTTGGCTATTCTCATTTAGAACTGGTACTGTTGTTAAGGATGCACGAGTCCCTGGACATCTTTGTATCCACTGAGTATGCATATGAACAGGATGAAATGCAACTAATCAGCTGTTTCTTTCTTCATGCTGGAAAATTATGCATAAATCAAGGATAGTTTAGAAAATCTGCCTCGATTTGGTGGTTTTTGGCAGTTCAGAAAAGTAAAAGTCATATCTAGAAACTCATACACGTGATATATATAGTCAAGCATCATAATTGTCTGGCAAGATTCCTTCTCACTTTTACTGATATCATACTTTTTTATTCTTTCAAGGGAAAACATACTACATGCCCGCCTTGTGCTTGCAGGTATTAGTAGAAGTCAGAAGGCTTGAGTCAGTTGCCAGATACCATTCACATGTTAACAACCAAGGGATTGATGATGATATATGTGGGAAACTTGATAGCTTTTTTTTTTTTTAATCTTCTATAGGAATGGTCTCCTTTATTGATTAACATATGTTTTCAAATGGTGATTTTATGGTTAGAGGACAAAATTCCACTGAAGCAGTCCCATTTTCATCGCTTCTTCATCTCAGTGATGTGTAATTTAAAGAGAATCATGAGGATTATCTAATGAACATGAGGTAGGGTTTCATAAAAGAAATTATGCAAAAATATGAGCAATATGGTGCAAAAATTTTGTATGGAAAATTTGGGTCATAACATGGAGAAATAGCAGGCAATACAGATTTGAATATGCTTAAATAAAAGAAAAATAGGATGAGATCAGTTTTAATGCCAGCAATAACACATTCAGGATCTGATTTAAAATGTGAGCATCTTTCTCATGAATTTACTCCTAACAGCCCTGATGGTTATTTAAAAAAATCTTTCAAAGAATGAATGGGACCAAATAGCCTATATTCTTTGGATTGATTCCAAAAGGAAAAAGGGCTGTTACCCAAACACAAGTCAAGAAGGAGGATGTTATTTTGGACCAGATGTAACTAACTATATTTGCCAAATTTGTCTGAAGATATTTAGTTTACATTTATGTAAACTAGAAGATTTTGACATCTACCATTGATCATGGTGTTTTCTGCATCCAACTGCCATAAAGAAGGCAGCAAGTGAGGTGCTTACCTCAAACTGAGCCAAGATATGACCCCCTCAATTTTTCTAGTATAATACAGCCAAATTACTCAAAGAAAAATTCTTCATTGAAAATGCTGCCTTCCAGCTTACCAGGAAAGAGAATGATTAACTGGAAAACCAACCTCATAAAAGCTTTCAAAAGCTTGATATGAATTACACAGGAAAGATTTCTCTTAGTGACTAGACAAAAGTTATAGACTGTGTTTTAGACTTCCAACTGTCATAGTTATCTTTGTGCCCTCAACTGGTCAAATTGATTGAAAATGGACATGTTCTAATACATATTTAAGGATCTGTCTATCATAAAGGTTCCACAACTGGCTAAATCAGAGATTTAAAAAACCTTTGTCAGATACAGATCTTACTTGAAGATCATATTCAATATCATCAAAAAAGATCAATCAGGTCTGATCTCCGTGGACAAATTTTGTGCCTTGTGGAAACTTTTGTCCTCACTACATAACATTGGTGTAGAGGATGCTTATGTTGAACAACTGGCTAACAGCATGGATCTCAACAAAGATGGTAGCAGTAACTTTAGTGAGTTTAAGAGAAGAAAAATGCCAGGATTGGAAGGAATAAGAGGCAAGAAGAAAGAAAGAACAAGTCAGTTTATCTGTTTGGGAATTTTAAGAAATAAGGATTTTGATAGTAGAAGGTTTATGGACAAGTAAAAGAATCAACTCTTCCATATAAGAGAGGAATCAGCATTAAATACCATCACTTACTGAGGGATATTGAAATTTTTTTAAAAATCATTTTGTATCTACTTTTTATAGTTTTTCTATGTTTTCCCTCAATATCAGATTGTCACTTCTTGCTGCTGTCAGCGTGTCTGCCTCTTGCACTTCCCCTTTGTCTCATTTGCTGTTGCTAATCTATTTTAGGCTGGGAAAACAGATGAGCAAGACTGCTAAAATGTTATATCTAAAATAGGAGTAAGTAGATTTTGAGTAAGAAGGTGAGGGGTTTTCCTATGAATTTTAAGGAACATGAGTATTAATACTGTGTAAAATTAGAGGCAGAGTGATATATAAATGAGCAATGACATTTAAGTCATGGGACACGGGTTCAAAATCTGGCTCTCCCATTTTTGGCTTATGTGACATGAACAAAATGCCGTTAGGTTACCATTTTTGCCTTAGTCTTCTCATCTGTAAAAATGAAGGACTAAATAAATTGGGTGAGCTTTAGAATCCTTTCCCACTCTAAATGTGTGTCCTTGTGACAAATATTTTTGACTTTTTTGGAACTCCTTGCTACCTTCTATAATAATAGAATCATAAGATTCTATTATTATATACATGAATGAGATCTTAGAGATATAATCCTGTGTTTCTAAAGTATTCATTCAAAGTAAAATTTTTATTGGTGCCTAAACACTTTTCTATGAAAAATCTCTATTTCTAAAAATCCATAGCCACATAAAATTGACCCACCCCTTTCATCCTTCCTGTTCCTATACTTCTGTTCCTCCCAAACCTGAGTTTTCCCCTTTTCCCATTATCTTCTCTCTCTCTCTCTCTCTCTCTCTCACACACACACACACACACACACACACACACACACACACACACACACTAACCAATTCGAAAGTTAAGGACTTTAAAACTGGTAAACCTTCTATAGTTCATTCTATCAATATTATATATGAGAAAACCGAGACCTAGAGGACAAATGTCCTGCCCATGGTCAGAGTTTGTTAGGGCCCAAGTCAGAATTAACTCACATTTCTGGCTCAGTCCAATACCCATGTTTCTGACTGTGTAATGAGTAGTTGAAGCTGTCAGATAAATGACCTCTGAATCATGGAGTGTTGCTATAAATATAGCATGTTACATACATTATTATTTGAGCTTCACAACCATTCTAACAAGAGTCATGCCCTAGTATTGGATTAAGTACTGAATTTGTAGTCAAATTCTCTTTGGAGTCAATTTGATGAAACAATTTATTTGTTCTTCTTATTTGTATTGCTATTCTTCCAGTGGGATCACACATTATAGGAGAAACATTTAAAGTTAACTTCATTTCTTCTAGAACAGAAAGGAGAATATCTGTAATGCCCACTAAGCCAACATAAACTTTGTAATTCTAACATTACTGAGGTATTTTTACCCTTTTATAGCCCAAACGGGAAGAGCAGCTTGACACAGCAGATTGACTGATAGACTTGATGATAGCAAGAACTAGCATAAAATCCTGCTTCTTATCCTTAGTAGATATGTGTCTATGAGCAAATTGTTTAACCTCTCTCTTTATACACTTCTCTAAGACTAGGGATAGATTTTTAATCTGCCCAGATGGCATTCTCACAATGATGAAATCATAGTCCTTGAAAGATATTGGCATATATTGCTTGGATCCCTATTTACACAATTCCTTCTATCATGGTCTTTTTCTCATATACTAATCTTCTTTTTTAAACTTTTTTAAAACAACACAACGATGTCCCCTAATTGTAGTTAGAATAAATTGTTTAAATTTAGAGTTTCCATTTGCATTATTATAATCATGGTGTACATTTTTTCTCTTGTTCTGTAATGCTGGAGAAACTGAGGCAAAATAGAGATTAGAGAGTTTTTAAATATTTTATTTGATTTTCTGAGAGGAGAGATTTTTCTGAGGAGCAGATCAAAATCCATTTGTCCCCTCAGGGCTGAATTGGACTTTTGTCTCAACGAATTCAGCAGCCAATGTGAGATTCCAATGATTTTCATATGGCTCCAGAGATCAGGGGAGACAAAGGCAAGGGGTGGAGTCAGAACACTGGTGAGTGCGGGAATTTGGTTCTGACAGGTTGGGAGTAGGCCCATAAATTCTGATAAATAGGGAATATAGGGGGTACTCACTAGAGACAAAAAGTTTGGAACAAGAAATATCTTAGAATATCTCTAAGTAACTTATCTGCAATTTATTGCTCTATGGAATGCTAATGGTCAGGGTTCCCAGCCCTAATTATCTCAGTCCTAATGGTCAGGAAGAGGGTTTGCAACCAGGCAGATTGAGGCAAGACAATTTAGGGAAACAGGCACAACAGTTCTTGCTTTTTTTGGTTCCATGTTACTCTATATAAGTCTTCTGTGTTTCTCTGACTTCTTCCTATTCACTTAGGTCATATTAATATTCCATTATCTTAATATACTTCAATTTATTCAGCTATTCTTCTGATTAATGAAGATTAAATTTGTTTTCATTAAAAGTTTAGTTATACATATTTTGTTGTATATCACATGTCTCTATATAGTGAGATTGCTTCAACAAAAAATCTGAACATCTCCCTTGATTCTCTAGTTCATTATAATGCTTATTCCTTATGGTTCCTTTAAAAATTTAATCCCTGGGGCAGCTTGGTAGCACAGTGGATAGAGCACCAGCCCTGAAATCAGGAGGACCTGAGTTCAAATCTTGCCTCAGACATGTAATACTTCCTGGCTGTTTAGCCCTGGGCAAGTCACTTAGCCTCAATTGCCTCAGGGAAAAAAAAATTAATCCTTGAGACCTCTGTCTGCCATCTATTTTGTGATATACTATCAAAATTAGACCACACGATCAATCAAAAAACTCCTCCTTCAAGATTCTGGACTCTAAAGCTCTTCTATGGCCATAATTTTCTGTCATTTTACTTTTCCTAATTCTATTCTTCATAATTTTTTTGACCATTCTCTGTTTATTCTCTCAATTTATCAATTTACCGCTTACTTTTCTTTCTACCCAGTATTTATTCTGTTTTCATTCGTTTTAGTGGTGTTTTTTAATGTCCCATTTTGAAGGGTGGTGTAGGAGGTGAGAGGTGGGAACCCTAAAGGTAAATAAAGCATGTCTGACATGTTACCTCTCAGCTTTGCAAATTTCCTGCCCAATTCCTCTTATCCTCTTACACGAAAGTAATCAGATGCTGCTGGAAAAAAATTAAGAAAAAGTACTGGCCAAGTACCACTAAAATTGTATGCCATCTAACCATAACTGGGTCTTCCTTTGTCACTTGACAATTCTTTTATTCATCCCTGATTGACTCCCTATCATGTTCCCCAGAACAGATGTTTTGAAGCTTCTCTTTTCTTCTCAGGCTCCTAACTCCCCCTCACTGTCATGATTCACCCTCCTTTCTGTCCATCTATCATCATTTTCTCTTTTTCAGAATGATGAATAGCTTGTGCAGATATGTCATGATTATTTAAACCATGTCCTTCTTTTCATATCCCAATTATGGTGAACTTGAATATTGCATATAAAAATTATCATGGTCATCTTATTTTAATGGAATGTTAGCAACATAATAGGTAGTATTATAAGAGTACTTTCTATAAGTGTTTTTATGAAGCCAGGTTTTTAAAAAAAGCTACTACAATCATTTTCATTCTGACTTTCCTGCCTTTGATGTTGATGTAAATGTATGTTTTTCATCCACATAAATCATATTAACTCCTTAAATAGCAGTTCATTTATATAGGAATCAAAAGATTCCTAAGAGAGCAGAGCTCATCTAAAACAGGGTTGTAGACAACCTATAAAGGTCTGGGGACTAGAGATAGAATTTTCTGTCCATAAAACAATAAGTAGTCTATTTTGGCTTGGATAAATAATTGATGACAAGGAGTAATGCGTAATAAGCATGGAAAAATGGACTAGAGTCAGATTGGGAAGTCTTCCTATATTAAACAGAAGATTTTGCCTACTTTCTAAGGATTCTCAATTCCTTCATCCAGACCTTACCCAGTCAGAATATATATTCTACTGGAATGGGATCCTTAAATGAATGTGAAATTATATTTTTATTGATTCTTCAAAATAGTTTACTACTTTCTAAGTACCCCAAATAGCAAAATAACTTCTGTCCACTTATGTCATAAAGGTATGTAAGAGCAAATGAATTTGTTTTTTAACAACCTAGAGCACCATCATATAAAAGTGTCTTAGTCCATGTCCATTTCTCCATGCTTATTTTGTACAATTGAATATCTTACTGTTTCCCTCTTTGAACCAGTGTTGTAGTTCTAGAGAAAACAATACTTATTTACTGACGTCATGGCACATAAAGGCTTTTAGAATATTTGTCGCCAATACAATAAAGTTTACACTAACAAGTTGACGATGAAATTTATCTTTTTTTTGTTTTACAAGATCAATAATATCATACTGGATCCTTGTTCCATTAATGCATTACAGACTACTTTGTAACATAGATTTACACAGTCTTTAAGCAAGAAGAGAAGCTTATTAAAATTAATTTTTTCCCTGAGGACTTATTCTGGATTTTCACACACATTGCACAAGAGAAATGGCTTTTTAAAACTCATGCTTTTTGTCATCCTAATTGCTTTACACATCTTGGCAACTTTTCACACCCTGCATAAAACAGGGGTTCATTAAGAGTCATTAAAAGAAAATATTTTTCTTGCAAATGCATTGAAGCATTTGCACATTATTTTATTCCATTTACAGAAAAGAGATGTAAATTGTGACTAACCATAAAGCAAAAAGGGTCACTTAACATTAATGCTTGGAAAGAGACAATTAACAACAACATTTCTGCAACTAGAAGTTTATGGAAGTTGGAAAATTAGGCCATAATTACTGGGTAATAAATGATTAAAATTATATTTTTACTTTATTGTTTTTAGATATGAAAGAATTCAGAACCATTTTTCATTTTCTCAGATTTACATGAAGAGAATGAGAAGTGAAACAAATGACTAAAGCAGTAATATGCCACAAATTTTATACTAAATGTTTTTGGATCAATTGTATAGTTGTAGAAAACTATAAATGGATACTAGTCTATGGGAAAAGATAAATAGAATATGGGAATAAGGTGGCAGAAAATGATGTAGGAGAGGAAAGGCTCAATACCATTCTCCTAGGATTTTTCAGGTCCATCAATATGCAATTAACATTACTGAATCCTAACAATTTAAGAATCAAACAAACTGTGCTCCTGAAGTAGAAAAAGCTCTTTTCAGCAATGAACAAAGTTCAATCAGAACTTTCTAATACATGACTAATCATAATTTCCAAGAACCAATAATAAATTATGTTACCTAAGGAGATTATATTTTATTCAATAGGCAATAACAAACCCAAGGTTACTTTTGATTGTAACAGTGATATGGTTATCTCTGAAAAATAGGAAGATTAATTTAACAAATGCATATAGGCTTGATTAGAAAGTAGGAATACTTAAGGCAAGGAAACTAAGAGATTATAATAGTTCATGTTAAAGGTAATGAGAACTTGAAACTTGTCATATTGTGATAAAATGAACAGAGACAAAGAGGAAAAAATTCTGGACATAAAATAGATATACTCTATAATCAGTGGGGTAAAGGAGAAGGAAGAGACAAAACTGAATGAATCTGAGATTTCAAAATTGGTGAACAGCATGAAAATGGTGTTATCTTGGTGTTATTATGGGAATTTGGGAAGAAGTTTGTTTTTGTTGTGGGGAGCAGGGGGCTAATAAGTCCACTTTTGTGTATGTTGAGTTTGAAATTCTAATAGGATATCTGGGTATAAATCCTCAGGTAACAGTTGGAGATGTGGAACTGGCTTGAGTAAATAAATTAGAACTAGTAAATAGATTTGAGAAAGTGGAAGTGATTAATGATATTAGGTCAAGATAGAAAAGAAATGGGATGAGAGATGAGTGACACACATTCAATGAAGAAATGGTCAAAGAAGTAAGAAGAAAATGAGGTGCAAATAATGTCATAAAGTGAAGGAAGAAAGAATGTAGAGGAAACGTTACTTTAAAATATCAAATAAAACAAAATGGCCAACAAAAATAAATGAGTCATTTGATTTAAATAATTAAAAGTTCACTGCTGGCTTTTGAGAGAATAATAGTCAGTAGTGACCTGAAATCAGAAATGAGATTAGGAGCGGTTATATCATAAGTGGGAAGATAGGAAATAGAAGTAATAAGAGTAAACTATTTGTTCTAGAAGTTCAACAGTGAAAGAAAGGAGAGAGAATGTGAAGAAAACTTGAAGGAAATACTGTCAACTTTCAACAAAGCATTTGGACATTAAGTCTATGAGATCTACTGGACATCCAGTTCAAGATGTCTCACACTTGGAGATGTGAAATTGGAGGGGAAAGAGGTTGGGGCAGGAAAGGTAGAGTTAGGAATCATCAGCCTAAAGATGTGTAATTATACTCCCAGATGCTGAGGATATCACCAAATAAAGATGTGTATATAGAGAAGAGAGATGAGCCACGAAAATTGAACCCTGAGAGATACCCATGGGTAGAAAATGTTATCTGAAGGAAGATCCAGCAAAAAAAGACAAAGGGGAAAAAAGTGCAGGTGGGTAGGAGGAAAATTAGGGGGAAAAGTGTCCTGAAAATGTATAGAAAACAGAATATTAAAGATGACAAATGATTAGTAATATCAAAGGCATTGAGATCATAAAGAATACAGATTGGGGGGGGGGCAGGGCAGAGCAGAGACATTGAATCATTAGTAACTTTGGAGAGGGAAGTTTCTATGGAATAATAAGGTTGGCAGCCAGATTATAAAGGGTTAAGAAGAGATCAAGAGTAGAGAAAATGAAAGCAACTATTGTAGACAGCTGGGGCTTAACTACAAAGGTCAGAAGAGATATAGGATGACAGACATCAAGCATGGAAGAATCAAGTGAGGATTTTTTTCAAGATAGGGGAGACATAGACATACTTGTAAATATGAAAGGATTCAGTAGAGAGGGATAATTATTGAATTATTATTGAAAATAAATAAGGGAATGGGGATGACAGAGGGGGCAATATGTTTGAGAAATGGGATAGAATGAAACCACTTGAACAGTGATTTCTTGAACATCTTAGGTATAAGGAGTAAGATCACTTCATCATCAGTCAGTGAGTGTTTATTAAATGACTGCTGTCTCAAGTACTACTAGGTACTAGAGATACAAAAACATAAAATAAAATATATAAGATTATAGAGGAAATGAATTATATCAAAATCAAATTTGTTTTTTGTTTTGATTCAATTTGAATCCAGCCTTTCATATAAATATAGGGCTTGGTACACAAACCTTTTCCAGAAGAATATATACACAATACAGAAAAAGACAGTTGTAGAGAAAGCAACCTATATAACAGTCACATAACATAGACTACATTGCTCAACTACAGAGTTGTTATTTGTCTCTATGGCTTAATATAACTCTTATGTAATTAGTTCTTTAGCCACCATATAAAAGCTAATAAAGTAGAATAGCCAAGAAATAAGAATTCTCACTTTTGCTATGTGGATAAAATGAAAACTCTTTTACACAGAAGTTATTACTAAGGCAGCTGTGATGCAGTGGATAAGAGTGCTGAACCTGGGACTAGGAAGACCTGATTTCAAATCCTGCCTGAAACACTTTCTGGCTAACAATCTTACCACGTGTCAAATTCTATGAGACCTAAGTCTGTTTCCTACCATATTTAAAAATAGCAATAGTATCTCCCTCACGGTCATTGTGAGGATCAAACAAAATAGTATTTGTAAAGTGATTTGCTGTTATGCCTCAGTGTCCCTGAATTGTTCTGCCTCAGTTTCCCTGGTGACAACTCCCTCCCACATCCTTCCTGGCCATTAGGACTGAGATAATTAGGGCTGCAGGACTCTAGTCACTCTAGTGTTCCAAAGAGTCATAAAACGCTAGATGGCTTATCTAGGGCATCTTCTGCTTCAGACTTCCTGTCTCCTAGCTTCTTCCTTCCCAACTGATCAGAATTTAAGATCCTTCCTTCTTCACCCCCAACCTGTCAGAACTGAATTTATGGTCCTTTCCTGGAACTTCCACTCAAGCAGTGCTCTGCCCCCTTGCCTTTATTTCCCTGATCATTGGAGCCCTATAAGAGTCACTGGAATCCCTTGCTTATTGTTGGATGCTTTGAGACAAGAGTCCCATCCAATCATGGCTATGCTAGTATGGCTGCCAGTCCAAAATTCTCCACTATTAAAATATTAAAAACCCTCTACTCTGTCTTGCATCAGTTTCTCCGGCATTACATTTCAAATTTAAGGTGATATATAAACATTGTTTAAATTGTGGTAAGAGACTTGCATATCACAAATATTTAGCAAGTATTTTACAAATTGATTTAATATGATTTTTTCATATTGCACTTAATCAAATAGACATTTTAAAAGGAAAGGGAAAATTCATGAGCAGGTTACTTAAAACATCCTATTCAGAACAAGCATAAGCATAAATATGCTATTTTTAATTCATCTAACAAGATTTTGCTGATTGCTTGCTCTCTTCAAAGTGATGTTTGTTTCAAAGACAAGCACAAAATAGAATCTACCCTCGAGGCAATTAAATGCTCTATACATTTAAAACCAAAAAGAAATTAGAATGGGCTGAATGAAAGTTAGCTATTGCCTGATGAAAATGTAAAAACTAATTTTAAAAATCTGCCAGTGGTACCCAAATGAAACTTGTCTTTTAATCAGGAATTGGTCATCAGAAGGTAAAAGAATACAGTGACTTACATCTTGCATTACTGATCTATTGCAAGCACAGAAATGACTCCAAAAGTAAGTCATCAAATTAATTATTTTGTTCATTTTGTTACAAATTTTGGATCACATAAACTATTGCCAGATGGACTCACCTCTTCATTGTTTTAGCAGAATGATTATTTAAAGAAAGACACTTTAACCATCAAAGAAATGTATTTGGTCCCCCAAGAGAAGATAGTTTTGACTATTTTTTAAAAATTCATATCAGCTTGATTTTCATTTCAACCGCTCCAGCCTGACCTGTTCAAGTAAGATAATGATACCCAAAAATGGGAAATGGATATAGGAAAAGATATCAATATAGAATGTCATTTGTTCCTATAAAGGAACTTAACCAAACTTAACCTAACAAAGTATTTACCACAGTGAGATTAGACAACAAACACTTGATTTCCTTGCCAAACAGATAAGTATGGCAACCTAACATAAGGCTAATTTAGAATATAAATCGTTATGAAAATGTTAGAAGGATAGTGGAAAATTATAAGATTATAAGATTTGTCAGGGCAGAGTCATGAGAGAAAACAAAGATGAAGAAAACTTGATGCAGAAGCTAACTAAACCAAATTATCCTAACAACATTTATAAATGAAACTAGAAATAGGAAGGAGATGGGAAAAAGAAAAATGGAACAGATTCATCAGCATTTGTGGGTCAAACCTAGTAATTTCTTACAATGTTTTTTTGCCAAATTCCAGAAATACCCTGACAACTAAGTTCTACCTAGTTTAGTGCATTTTTTGTAATAAGATGCTCGTTATAATACAGTAATACAAAGAATGCTGAAAGTTTGTTTCACAAGTCTCAGATTTTATTTTTTAAAATTTACTGCTTTCTGGATTGTTCTAAATTATTTTTGCATTTTAAATATTTTTAACAACTCCTCAAATGCCGAAAGGTCAAGTTTTGCAAATAGGTTTATGCAAATAGGCAGACCCATAACAAAGTATATGTACTGAATAGACCCATGCACAGTAGACCATCATTTACATAATCCAAGGAATTTTGTGCACTAGTATTGGTCAATTATTTTACATGTAAATGCAATGATTCCTAGTAATGGGCCAAAATCTAATTTTAGAGAACCAGCCACATTAATGTGAAAACTTGGCTTTACTAGATTGCACCCTATGCAAGTTATGCTTTATTACTAAACTACTGGAGATAGTTACAACCTCCTGATTGGCTGGGAAGCATTCTAAATGAGCACATTTGTCATGGCGCGTACCACAAGTCACAAGTAACTGCTATTCACTCAGCAGTCTAAACTGTCAACTCCATCTTCCTCCTGCATAAAAATAAACATTTTCCCCACAATAAAGGCTTTTATATATATATATATAAAAGCAATAAAACAACTCAAGGGAGCATTGTTATCAGGAGCTAATCACACCCTTGGGGAATTAGAGGCACTTAGCTGCACCTAGTGCCTCATAGCACCTGAGGGGTTGTGATTATCTCATGATAACCTCCCGGTCTGTCAGGCCTTGTTGGTTAATTAGATAATATTCAGCTTGGTAATATTGAGTTTGAAGATTTCTTTTTGAAGTTGCCTAAGTAAAGCTTCATTTATATATTTAAAAAAAAACCAGTGTGACATCAGTCAAAAAATCATAATAATTAACATTCCCTACCAATGAACCTAAGTTTTAAATAGCTAAATAAAAAATGATAAAGTCCAAGGACTAAACCCTGAGGCAGTCCTTTAACAATGAGTAATTCTGATGAGTTCAACCCAGGAAATCTTTGAGAGAACTGACAAAAATTACATAATGTAGTTTATTTGCAAATCAATAAATGGTTGAGACACTTCAATCATACTTACAATACTCAATTGCCCATTGTGTAAAAGAATTTGAAGCAGAACAATAAACACACAGTATTAATAATAAGCCCAGGCATAAATACACATATTGATTTGGAAAACTTTGTCATAAGATACATATTAAGAAGAGGCATGAAAATTTAGAAATAAACTTTGTTGTCAAACTAGTCATTTCTATAGTCCAAGATTTTAAATGGTACCATTTAAAACAGTATTATAATGTAGTGTTTTGGCCTCCATATTTATAATTCCCAAATTATTGAAACTACTGAAGAGAGTTTGGCCATCCAGAACACGGGATTTAATTCCTACTGTTATCATAAGGAAATTGATACTTTAATAAATAAACAATTGAAAATGATTCATAATATAATCTTTGCAGAATTACTTGAATATTAACTAAGAAAGCAAAGTGAATAAAATAATATCAATAATTGGGATAATAATTACAATCTAAAGGTACACAGTCTGTGCTTGATTCTTACCCTCTGCCAGGGTAAGAAAGAAATGATGCATTAGCTTGGGTACCTTGATTTATAATAACGATGATGATGATGATGATAAAAACTAACATTTTTTATGATGCTTGAAATTTTGTCAAGCACTTACATCTATTATTTTGTGTGATCTTTCTAGCACAACCCTACATGGTAAAAAAAAAAAAAAGACAGATATTATCATCTTTTTATAGTTAATAAAAATGATTCACAGTGAGGTCAAATATGATTTGTCCTTTGTGCAAAAATAAATAAATAAATAACAAACAATAGATAAATAAATGGATAAATAACTGCTAATAAATATCGTCAAATCAGAAAACATTTATTAAGCACTTATTCTTTGCCAAGTATTGTGCTAACTACTTGGAATATAAAGAAAGACAAAAGACAGTCTTCTTTCAAGGAACTTAAGGGAGAGAAAACAAAAATGATTAGGTACAAGATACATACAGAAGGGGAAGCACTAAAATTAAGGAGCTTTGGAAAAGACTTCTTGCAGAAGTTGGAACTTTAAATTTGAAGGAAATCAGAGAAGGCAGGAAATAAAGATATGAAGAAATTTTCTCTCACTCAGTCTGAATTTGCTTCTTTGCAACTTATACCCTTTAATATAATGCACTAGAGTGGTGTTGATGCAGATAGAAAAAATAATTTCTTGATAACATTCATTGTATTGGATTTCTAAAGAAGAGTAGAGAATTTGCCCTTTTATGACTTAACCTTTGTAAAAGAATTCAGGTGCATTGAGTGGCCTAATATGTACTCAGTATTAAACTAGGTTCTTTGGGCAAGATAAAGAATCATAAGATGAAGTCCTTGAGAGCCTATAAGGAATTTAATATTTTGTTGGGGAAATAAGACTGATCCTATAAAATGCTTAGACCAAGAGATGACTTGCTAAGGGTTTAGCTTAGCAGTCCTTGAACTTCACCCTTTGGAATGGTTTGTTTAATCTATCTATAAAGCTATAACAATTCTTAATTTCCCTTATGTCCCTAAAATAAGTAAAAGAATGAACTCATCTATCCTTAACACTTAGTTTTTTTTTTGACATTTGAGTCACCCAACACACCCTCACTGAAGAACTTATGTAAGGATTTGTGAGAACCATGTTTATTCTGTCTTTTAGAACTAGACACTAATGACTGGTAAGATTTTTCTATGTTTAAGACATAGTATGGGGCACATTCAGTAGACTAGATTTAATAATAATATTAAAAAGAGCTTCAAGTTTTCTTGTCTTACCAACAACTTACTTAACTTACCAATAACTCAATATCCTGAAGTATGCAGGATAACTGCATTCACTCACCTTTTATAGATCAATAAACTAAGTCTCTGAAAAAGTGTAATTCTCTCATAGTTATACAGCTAGTACATTTCTAGGCAATATTTGAAATGCTTAACCCTTACTCTAGATTCAGCACTTTCCCCACTATTCCATACTGTTTCTCAGCTTGGGTAAAACTTCCTTTTATGATCAAGTTGATTGTAACCACTGGAATCTGATGTAAAACATTAATTATTAATTTCCATTATTTATTTGGCATTTATTCTTAAAACTATCGAGTACTTTAAAGAAAACTTTACAAAGCAAATTTATGAGGTATTAATGTGGAATGAATGGAGTGTTCTACCTCACAGGATATTCCATCTCATATCCATTTTTTAAATCAGATAAAAATTATCATAAAACTGAATAGCTCTAAAATATATCTGAACTAATACCATAGACTCGATCTTACACCTAATAAAATTGTTTTCTTAAACTCATGTTTTGACCCACAAATCCATGTGCCAAATTTAATGCAAGCTGTAGTACATCCCACTTTCAAAATAGTTTAGCAAATTACTTGCTATTTTGTATTGGAAATTAGATTTCAGAGACAGAATGAAATAAATCTGGCAGTCCTGTTCTTATTTCACCCAGAAATTTTGGATTATCTGAAATTAAATATTTTCTGATTTTCAAATGAAGAACTGAAATTGTTTATGTACACCAAAACAGAAATAAGTAATTAGAGGATCAATTATGTGAATTACTTATATATGAATTGGGCAAAATTGCACCTAAGATTAGCATTGTTCCATATATAATTTAGCTACTTTATCAAAATTTTGGTGAAACTGGCTAACATACACATAGAACACTTAAATCAAGAACCCCCAGAAAGTTACATTAAGTCATAGGTTCTTTGTGGATCAGAATATTCTTCAAGTCATATCTTATGATTCCCCATTGATGTGTTTACTTTTATTAATAAGTCAGAGAACACTTCTGCTTCAAAACAAAGGCATTAAATGACATAGCCTAAGGACAAAATTAACAACAGAAAATCTCTTATCCATTTATATTATTGTCCCACAAGTAAATATAATCTCACTGGAAGTAGTAGATATATACAGGGATCAAATGTGGAATATTTCTATGATCTGGGCATCTAAGTGCAAGGAAACTCATACATGGAAGTTGTGTGACTGGAACATATTCTTGGAACACATTCTACAAGTCATTCCTCTGACAGTACAGAGTTGCCAGTGCCTCCTAAGTTATTTATTGCATTGCTCCCAGCTAGGTATCATATCTCTCCTTCAGTCAGTCTTCAGCTATCCTTTTTCATGGTCACCTAATACCCTTTACAATATACTGTGTTAAGTAAGCATGTTCTACAAGGAGAACATCAGTTTTATCAGCCAGGTCTTTCAGCCACCTCACCCATCCACTGGAAAACACTAGAATTAGTAAACTTCTCCCTTTAGGGAAAAACTGTTTTTCTCTCAACTAGGATTTTAACCCTCCCCCAAGGTTTCTCCTGTAGTCTTAAGTAGAAGAGTTACCTTCAGGGATAGCTACTATTTTGTCCTTCCTCCATATACTGTCAATGATAATTATTAATAAATATTTTCCCTATTGAACAGAATTAATTCTCAGCTATTCTCTCAGATAATGACTATGAAGCTGTGCTTCTTAGATTGCTCACATGAAATACAAGTTGCATAGGGTAAGATTATATTTCTTATTCTAACTATTTGTTCCTTTACTATCTCCTGTAAGTATATTATTGAACTCTGATTTGACTTATCATGAGAGAACCTATTTTAGTCCCTACTTCTTAATATTTTATACTCTTTACTAATACAAATATCCCTAGAGTTCTACTTCTCAAAATAGAAAAAAAGGAGTTTAAGGAAACTGGAGTGAGAAAACTATGCAAAAGACAAGGACTGGGAGAGTTGGAGGGAAAAAAGACCAATAAATCTAGTGACTTCCCAACAACAATAAATCATAGCCTGGTCTCTCAATAGTCATATGACATTAACTAAAAAGGGTTTCTTTGGGAAACAAAATATAACCATGTCTCTGGCTTTGAATGTAACTAACAATTCCTAAATATCCTTCTTTCTTAAATAAGTGAGTTTTCTTCAAAATAACAGAAAATCTCTTTCAATTTGTGATATATTTATTTATATAAACAATAGATTTGACAATAAACTCCTTGAAGACAAGAGCCATGTTTTATATCTCTTAGCATCTGGCCTATTTCCACCTATCAGAGTGTCATTAACATTGGAAGTTCCTCATAAATATCTGTTTATAATGGTGATGCATTCTCTTTTCAAGACTTTTTTAGAATCTGGAATTAAGTACATTCATCAGAAACATACATCTAAATACAAATTTTCATTAATCGTAGTTTTTACTTTTTCTTTTTTGCTAATATGAAAGATCTGAAGATTACAAAAGTGGAAATGTGATATAGTAGAATGATGAAGTTGAGTACCACATCAGCCACTTTCTATTTATGTGATCTTGGGCAAATCATTTTTTCCTCTTAAAACCTCAGTTTCCTTGTCTGTAAAACAGAGATAATAGTACTTTTACTACCTATTTCATAAGGTTTTAATGAGAATCCCTTTGTAGATGTGGAAAAAAGAAAAGCCAAGAAATCATTTGAGAACAGAAAAGAGAAAAAAAAAAAAAAAACCATGGAAGGAGCAAAGAGGCTTCAGTCTTATATCCTCAAGTACCAGACTTTGATCCAAGGAAATTAAAACTATATTATTCTTATGCATGAAGTGAATCCTACATTGCTGAAACTCATCTGGACTGCCTCCTAAAGATACTTTCCTTTTCTCCTCTCCCTTTTTCTCAAGGTGAAATAAACCTGATATCTTCTTTCAGGGTTTGAGGGGTTTAAAAATTTAAACAAACTCTGTAGCATAAAAATAAGAGAAGTTGATTCTCCATCATCCTTGTTAAAATGTGTATATGACTTTCAGAATGCAATATTGAAAGAGGATGATTGGGAATGCCTAATATAGAAAAGAAAAATTTTAAAACATAATATTTTACTAGAGCACAATATCTGGCTGGAAATTTGGAACTGTGTAACAGCTGTTGATTCTTTTGCTTTTTATTTCCAGTTTGCCAGAGCAGAGAGAATAATTTACTCATATTTCCCTAAGGCAGTAAGTCAATATCAGTCGCTAAAGCAGCTACAAGTCAGTAGACTGAGTTAGGATTGAAGTGGGCATTTGCCATTTTCATGGGCCTGTTTCAAAGGAAAACCACTCTTAAGAGGGTAAGAGTCAAGGGAAGAATGAAAGAGAGAAAATCACACCCATGGGATGGAATAGAAAGAATAGAAAAGCCTTAAAGAAGGGAGCAAATATCATCTACCAATGTACTCATAAGCTCAGGATAGTAACCACCACTGTTAGAAAAAAGATATTCCAAAAGTATTAGCGTAGTTTTTTCCCCCCTTTTTATCTATTTAAGCTTAAAACTGTGAATATGGATCACTACATAATTCTCACTCTTTTTGTTGTTGTTCACTAGCATTTTGTTTTCTTACTCATTTTCTTTCCTTTTTGATCTGATTTTTCTTGTGCAGGAAGACAATTGTATAAATATGTTTACATATATTGGATTTAACATATATTTCAACATGTATAACATATATTGGAGTACTTGCCATGTAAGGGAGGGAGTGGGAGAAAGGAGGGGAAAATTTGGAACACAAGGCTATGCAAGGGTCAATGTTGAAAAATTTTCCGTGTATATGCTTTGAAAATAAAAAACTTTAATAAAAGAATCACGCAAGTTTAAAACTGAACTAAGACTTTTGAACTACCCTGTATCATTGTTGATTATTTATCAGATATTATTGTTAATGTCTGCCCAACAAAAAGGGCAGTTAGATGGTGCAGTAGATAGAGTGCCAGGTCAGGAGTCAGAAGATTCATCATTTGAGTTCAAATCTAACCTCCATCTCTTATTCACTGTGTCACTCTAGGCAAGTCATTGCCTAGGTTTTCTCTCCTGTGAAATGAACTGGAGAAGGAAAAGGCAAACCACTCCAAAATCTTTGCTAAGAAACCCCCAAATGGGGTCATGGAGAGTCAGACGTGACTGAAACAATTGAACAAAACAAAGCACATCAGAAAATGCCAGGCTAGGAAGGGAAATAGGTACAGTTATTGTAATGAAAAGTAATGCAAAGCTATTCTAGGCACTTGTTCAGACCAGCTCTCATAATTCTCTAGACAGAGATCTAGTTCAAGGAGAGAATAAGGGAAGACAAGTAGAACAGCGAGGCAGTCAGCTACAGTAGCCTGGTTACCCTTTGGTATTTGACCTTTGGGTGTCCAAGTATGGAACAAAGTGGTCATGATTCCTGAACCCTAAAGCATCTCCAGCCATGCTAAACTGTCCTAAGATTTAAGGGAAACTATCATAGGAGTAAGAAGTATTCCATAAAGATTCCATGCATGGTAGTTAGCAAAAGCTGAGGATTTTGAAGACCAGTTTCTTTCCTATAGGGTAAGAATTAATATAGCTGGGGAACCTAACATTTCTCATGGAATAAATTGGTTTTTTTAAAAGTAATTTCCCACGGATGGAAAGAGAATGATATTAAAACATCATCCCTAAAAAATTTGAATTAGTATCTTGTCACAGGGATTTGCCAGGTTTGTTGTAATAATCACATTCTACTTAAAAATAAATTTTAGGATTTATTTTAATCATCCTTCTATCTTGTTTATGACAGGATTACTGTCCCAAAGATAGGAAATGATAGGGTCAATAATTGTGATTAATATTGCTTTTTTTATCTCATGTCATTGTGTTGTTTTTTTCCTAATTTTTAATTTCACATTTAAATTATGTTATTGGTGAAGATTAATCAGTGATCTAATTTTTGGCTAGTAGAACTTTGGATTTTGGTATTAAAAAACCCATTCTCAGAGAAATAACAAAGGAAAAAAATGATAGATTTTAGAGATTTAAATTTTTATTTATTAAGTTTTTAAAATGAAAATATGTCATTTTTAACTTATTAAACTTTAATAGACTTAAAATCATAAATTTTTAGAGATTTTAATTTCCTTATTACCTACTTAGCAATCTAGTTCTTTATTTTTCATTAGTTTTAATTGTTAATTTGTTTTGGTCTGAATTGGTGATTTTATTGGTAAAGTAAGTTTTCAGTTTGGAAACTCCCCTGCTAATATAGTTCTTCCACTATAATTTTTGAAAGGTGTGGGGACTAACCCAGAATCATGCAGCCAGCGTGTGTTAGAGATGAAATTTAAACCCAACTGGTCTACATTATGAGGCTGACCCCCTATTTACTAAATTGTTACCTCTCAACTGAAATCCACTAAAACAAATATCTTTGTATTGAGAAAAAAATATGTTTATAAGTCCCAACTGATGATTCAATTGTGTCAAACAATATTCTTAAAGAAATAGCTACATTAGTATCATAGAATAGTTAGGACTTCAGAAATCATCTAGTCCAAACAACTCATTTGAAAGATAAAGAAATTGATCCCTAGAGGTTGTTTCAATTAAATTTCAGCTTTATGGTATCAAGTACTGGAATTTAAAATATTCTAATTATACATTTTCATAATTAATGGAAAATTCAAAATTTTAATTTTGAAAAAGGAAAAAAATAATTTATTTTATGTGAAAAAGAAAATTAATTGTTCATTTGAGAAGAATCATTTTTTATCTTTAGAGATAAGAAAAATTCAGCACTTGAATTGTCTTGGAATTAAAAAAAAAGAAACATTTTTTATTTTTATAAACTTTTTTTAAAAATTGGCAAGGTGCTCAGCTTGCCTTACTTCATTTAGTAGCTACTTATAGAATAAGAGTTATAAATATCTGGAAATACAGTTGTTATTAATGCAACATTAAAAATACTAAATTCACCATAATTAAAACGTTATCAGGTTTCCCAGAAAATGAGTTTCATTCTTCTACGTTTTATTCACCTTTCACACTTTAAAGCAGCAATTCTTAACCTGGATCTTTGAACTTTTTTTTTTTTAATCTTGAGACATGCATTTTAATTTTATTTTCTTTGTAGTCCTACACATTATACTTTATACATTTAAAAAACATTACTCTGAGAAGGAGTCTATAAACTTCAAGTGATGGACAAAAGAGTCTGTGACACAGAAAAGGTTAAGAATCCCTGTTTAATGAGGAAGTATTGCATCATCTCTGAGGATGAGCAAGCTTGGACATCTTATTACATTTGTACAACCATTAAGTTCATATCAAGAAGGAAGAAAGTTAGGTCAGTCTTTATAATGGGACTTCTTATCCAGAACCAATTTTCTTGAATTTTACCTCCCCTTACAAAAAAGCAAACATGAAGCCTAGCTGAGTAAGTACACCTAACTCTTCTTCTAGCAATCAAACTGTATTAACATTTATACTAGCATTAATCAGGTGTGACTTCTTGAGTTGTAAAAGCATTATGCACACATTGTTTGTGTGCTCTGATTCAATAGAGCATTATCCTCCACCCTGGCATCTTCTATGCTTATAAAGACAATTTGTGCTAAAAGG
Source organism: Antechinus flavipes (assembly GCF_016432865.1). Taxonomy (NCBI): domain Eukaryota; kingdom Metazoa; phylum Chordata; class Mammalia; order Dasyuromorphia; family Dasyuridae; genus Antechinus; species Antechinus flavipes. The sequence goes on along the minus strand of NC_067402.1, from coordinate 133,559,831 downwards.
AGCCATGTACTAAATAGAGCCTTATAGTGTGGGGTTTCTTGTTGAACACCCACTACCCCATTATAATAACATCTTGTATTTCAAGAATACCTCTTCCTAAGGAACTCAAAGCCTTTTGTCACAATTAGAAAAAGACAAAAAAAAAAAATCATAGGACAATGTAGCTTTAAAATAGCATTTTTCATTTATTATTTCATTTTCGTTTCAGCTACTTCTTCAACAAGGAATGCATTGATTTGAATAAATATAAGTATATTACATATATATATGTTCATAAGAATGTATCTATGTATAGACATGTGCATCTTTCACACTTTTTGGTCTCGATCTGCAGTTTCATTAGTATGAGAAATTTAATATAGTGAGTTCCTCTATCAATACAGATCAGCAAATTGTCTATAATTACAGACATGGAAGAGTTAAAGGACTTGCTCGTGGTCACAAAGAATGTGTCAGAAATAAGACATGTATTCACACCCATATACACATGTAAGTATTTATGATAGGCTATATAGTATAATAGGGTGCAGGCACTGAAGCCAAGAAAACAAGCGTTCAAGTTCCATCTGACATATGATGATTTTGTGACCTAAGGAAAAGCCTTCTGTTAGTGTTGTACATGACCCTTCAAAACTATAAGTGTCAGAAACAATTCTGACCTGAAGTGATACAAGAAGTTTCCTCTCTTGGGAATTCCTTATATGGATGAAATCAAGCACAGGTCTTGTCCCTTTTCCTTTGTGATATGTGTATATATATATATATATTTATAATTATAGATATGGACATCTGTTTATACAAACATACACATGTTTTATACACATAAATAAATATAAATAAACATTTATACACACATATGTGTAGATACATTAATTTTAGGCTCAATGATGAACTATCACTTTCATTACCTGAAGATCAGACTAAGTAGTTCAAACATGTTCATTACGTGTCAGCTGCAAGATGATTAACATTTTAGCCACAAAATTCTCAAAAAACCATCCTTCTAAGTGACAAAATATTTATTTTCCTTTTTCACATGATAGGTTAACCGCCATGGCTAAATGACACAAAAGTACTCACTATTCAAAGTTCAATCCTCAACTTGTAGCAAACATAGAGACGCTCAGACTTCTAAGTCTTTCTACTCTAAGTGGCTTACAATTAAAAATTGATAGAGAATCAGGCACCTGGCAAGCTGTCAGAGGAACTCATCCCAAGATTAGTTCAATTTCCAGGGATAAAGGAACAAGGAATCTCTGGAACAGATGCACTAGTTTCCTTTCTAACTCCCATGGAGTTGTGCACATTAAAGATGTCATACTTATATAACCCTTTACAATTACAAATACTTTATAACCATAGCAAAACTTTTCATAATAGCAAGGAATTGGATATAAAGTTGATGTCTAGTTTAGCCACTGGAAATAGCTAAATAAATTATGATATAAAAATAAATTAAACTCTAAGAAATAGCATAAAATTCAGATAAGCATAGGAAGATCTATGAACTGAAACAGTAAAAAATTAAAGCAAAAGCAAGAAAACAGCATATACAATGACTTCAATGATATGAATGGAAAGGATAAAAAGCAAAATAAAATTAAATGTCCCTTAAAGTAGAATGAAAAAAATGTATGTTCATCTATTCTTTGCAGAAGTCAGGAGACTATAAGTATGCCATGTTATATATACCATCAGATTCCATTAATGAATTGGCTTGTCTTGTTTATTTTTCTCTTTTCTTTTTATTCTTTGTTAGAAAGAATAACTCTGGGGAAAGGAGAGGAAAGAAGTATATATTTCAAAAGTGAAGATGATATAAAAACAAAAGATACAAATAAAACTAAAAAATACTTTTTCTATGATCTCTTTAGTCATAAAATATTAGTGCTAAAAAGAACTTTAGAAATCATCTGATCTTATTTCATTTTATAGTCAAGGAAAAAAAGGCTTTTAGATAATGTAACTGGGTAACACAACTAATTAGTGAGTCTGGGGAAAGTCACCTCATCTCTAAGTATTCTAGAGTCTTTATTTCATGGCTATCCTAAGAAAAAGGCAAGACAATTATTTTTATCCCCATTTTACAAGATAAGAAAATTGAGGCTCTGAGAGATTGCATGAAAAGCGTATTGAACTTGAGTCAATAGGTGGTGGTGGTAGTGGTTTTTCAATCAGGTTTGATTTTCTTGGCAGAGATAGTAGAGTGATTTGCTATTTCCTTTTCCAGCTCATCCTACACATAAGGAAACTGAGGCAAACAAGTTTATTATTTGTCCAAAGTCACACAGTAATTGTCTGAAGCCAAAGTTGAGCTCAGGAAGATGAGTCTTCCTGACTCAAGCCTGGTACTCTCTGAACTACGATACCACCTAGCTGCCTCTTGTGTCAATAGGACCCAAGTTCAAATGCCAGCTCTGCTAATTATTCCTTTATCAATTATTTCAGTTTCTTTATCTATAAAATGAAAGGAATTAGATGATCCAGATAACCTCTAAGATCCCTACCTGCTCCAGATCTATGATTGTATAACTTTCTCAGGTTCATACAGTCAAGTGGCAAAACTAGAATTTGAATTCAGATCACTTAATTTTTCTACTTTGCAAATAATGTTCTTCTGCTGGAACTTTGAGGGAGTAAAGATGAGCCTTCAAATCAAATCACAAGATTTATATAATGTTATACTAATATTTCTCTCATTTTAAGACACAGAAAGGATTGCTAACTTACTATGACTGCCAGGATACGAGGGGTCAAATATGTTCTAACAATATTGATTAGAGTATTAATTTCCAAGTGACATGGTTTCATGTTGAGACATACCACCTTTTGGATTGTTCCCCCAATTGGACAGATAATGTCCTTCTACTGGAATTTTGAGGTAGTGGAGATGAGCCTTCAAACCCTTGGCAAACGCAGACTTAGTATTTAGGTAAGTAAATTAAAATGCCTTCAGATCTTCTAGTTCCATGAATATCCAACAGATATGCCGGATACATATCTGTGAACCCATCCCAAACGAGAAATGATTTGTCCTACTTTGAGATGCCTTGGTTACCATGTTTGGTTTAGTTCATCCTCCAGAGCTCTAAACAAGTTCATTATGATTTTATTGTCCAATAACTCCCTCCCCGTGCTTTACTGATTCATTAGCCTCATCACAAAGCATATGTGGTTCCTTATCCAGAATTTGTTGATCAGTTGGTATGGTTCAATCCACCATGTCATCTGAAATAAAACTCTTAACACTCATCTTCTCCCCGATCCCTCAAGCCTAAAAAAGCTATTATTTCAAAATGATATCTGACCAATCTGTAACTATTTCTAATTAAGAAACCCACAAGTTTCAATACATTTATAGGGCTTTACACTTAGGTTCTTTAAAAAGCCAAAGCTATCAATCTCTTATATTCAAATTGACTAATTAAGAGCTATTAATATCACACAAATACATCTTTTATAACTCCTGACAGGCTTCCTACTGCAATAGGAGAGAAAAGCTTTATAACGCTTCGCAAACAACTTTAATTGTTGGGTGTAGAAACAAAACTGAAAACTAAGGCTGCTGAAAAATAATATAACCTCTAACCTCAGTTGGATCCTTCATTCTCTAGAGGAGAAACAGCACATTATATTGGATAGAGGGCTATACTTTAAGTCAGTACAGGTTTAAGTCATGTTTCTAATTCACACTAGCTTTCTGTTTATAGACAAGTGTCAATTTTTCATTGGTCCCAACTAACTGTTCTGCCCTGGAAGTGTGGAGGGCAAAATCTGTTTACACTGAAAATTTCTCACACAAATTAAATCACTATTTTAATCCAAAAAAATTTTTAACTACTTCCACCTCCAATAAAATCCTATCAACACAATCAAGACAAGGACTTAACTTAGTATCTGCAGCAATACTAATTATTCTAGAGTCAAGAATAATGGCCTCAAATACTGATCAATTGCAACAATGATAACCTACCAGAGGGTTATAAACTGACAATTTTAAGGCTAGATCAGGAAAGAGGCAAACACAATTCAACCAGAGAAAAACAAACAAAAAGGAACAAGGTGAAAAAGAAATCAAAATAATAGCAAATTTCTCTATATTTCTGTCTTTCCTCTGATCAGCCACTAGATGGCACCTAGTATTTGGCAACCTCACACTTCACTATAGAGTTTGATAACTCTAGACCTGGGTCAGACTGACAGAGCAAAAATTCATCCTGAAACTGAAATTCAAGACTTATGCAATTGATTTCAAAACCCGGGATTTTTTTTAAGGGGGGGTGGTATTGGCTATTCAAAAAATAAATAAGCAAAGTCCTTCAGAGTACTCCAAAGATTATCTTTCTCTCTTCCTTTTTTTTTTTTTAAACAAAAATACTTTAAAGAATAATAAAGTCTAGTCAGGTTGTCCAAAATACATCTTTATTTGTCTTTTAAAATTTATTTATTTGAAACCAAATCAAAATAAGAAAAAAATAGAAAAAAAGCAAAAGCAAAACAAAACATTGTCTTATGCCCAGCAGAACACTGGAGAGAATTCAAAATATATAACAGTAAATTTCCATTTCAAGAAGGCATATATAATAATAGAAGACATTACATTCATGACTGTCCATATTTTCTTTGTTTCTCATAGGTTTCCTTTTGTTCTCTGCTATGCACTTTTTACTTTATTCTTTTTTCTCCCTTTCATTGCTCCCAACTCTCCCAAGCAGGCTACAATTAAGCAAGGATATATTTATGTGTATGTGTATGTATACAAACACACATACATAAATCTGTGTACATACATGCATATATACACCTATACACACACACATATAAAATACACACACATACAAAGACATCTACAAATGTACTTTTTAAAAATACAAAGACATGGATTACATCAAGTATAATTTAAGCCAAAATTTGTCTTCTTTCTCATTTAAATAAAATACAAGGAACAGGATAGTATAAGGGAAAAAACAGTGAGAGTCCCAGTAAAGTGGGATTCAGCAGCTTTGGGTTTTAGTCCTAACTTTTCATCTAAGTAACTATAACTTGGACAAATTATTTAAGTCCAATAACTTGGACAGGTTTATTTAAGCTCTTTGCCCTTCAGTAACCTATTCATTATTATTATTTTTTAATGAAGGGTTAGACAACATTGTCCAATGTAAGTCTGGAGTCTGAAGACCTCCTCCCCAAACTTTTCTTCCACATACACTCTGGTATTTGTCAACAATGTGACCCTGTAAGCAGGAGCATTATTTCTTTAGACTTTAGTTCCTAAAATAGAAAATGTGGATAACAATCTATTACTTACATGACAGGATTGTTTTAAGGAATGTGTTCCATATACTGTAAAGTGCCTTATAAATATGAGTAATAAATCAGAATAAGGAAGACTTGAGTTCAAGTTTCCAGACATGCTAGAATGTGACTTCATCTCATGCATCTCACTTCATCTCTCACCGCCTTCAGTTCTCTAACACTAAATTGCAGAGCTGATACCAGCTGATGGTATAATGAATCTTCATTACCAGACTGAATTTCCCCATTGGAAGCTCTCTATACCACCAAACAAACAAAACAAAACAAAACAAAAAGTCAGACAATGAGAAAAAGTTATTCAAGTGGTGAAATGTTTCCCACTAGCCAGCTCTTTGTGCTTGGAGGGAAAATGCACAGAAAAAGGAATATTGCATCTGGGTATATGTAAGGCATTTCCTTGAAGTACTTTTTGTTGATTAGGGGATGGATTCTTTGGCATGTTGAAGGAGTGAAAAGGAGTAGGAACTCTCTCAAGGAGACATCAGAGAAGAAGCCAAAAGATGAGAGAAAAAGAATGAAATGGAATATGGAATACATATCTACACAAATAGAAAAAGCTGTGTTCGGGCTGCATTTTACTTTTACAAGAACAAGCACTTACTTCTTCACACTTTCATGGTAGTGATATTTTCGGGGATTGATGTGGCAGCATCCTTTCTGTCCCTGAAGCTTCCCTGATTTCTTGCTAGGAAGCAATAGCTACAAGACTCTAAAGAATTGATACAGTCCTGATAAGAGAATGCACTATCTCCAGCATCGAGTTGGTGTTTTTCTCATAGAGAAGTTGTTAAGATTACTTTACTATTCCCTGCCTTACAGTGGTATGCTGATAAGTACTGACAGTACAGAAAGCAAAAAATGATAGGATTTGTGCTTTCTTTGGACTATAGACATGGAAGGAGATGGTGCTGAGGAATGAGCAATGGGAATTTTACTGCTTCCTTTAATTCCTTAGTATTCCTCTTGTATTTGTTTTAAGTAAAGTCTTTAATTCTGTCTGGTGATTGTAGGGAGGGAAGTTGGGAAGAAATAGATCAAACTGGAAAATGAGTTCTCAGTGAACAATGGTTTTGAATATATGATGGACTCAGTTTCTAGGCAGTGGAAATCTGCATACGTTAAAAATACAGATTTAAGGAATTCTTTGCTAGTACCATTCCTCTGAGATTATCTTCCATCCACTCTGTATCTATTTTATATGTACACAGTTGTTAGCATTTTCTCCCTCCCACAAAATGTAAACCTCTAGAGGTCAGAAGCCATGTTTTTGCCTTTCTTTGTATCCCCAGAACTTACCACATAGTATATGTTTAAGAAATGTTTGTTAACTAATTGAACCCAGTATATCTGAATTTAATAAAAATTATTATAATTGACCACTAAAACTCCAATATTTCCTTTAATAAGAAAGATCCTTAACCCACATCTATTATGACTTGACAAAAAAGGGGAATATGTTTTTCTCTCATCAGTTTTGTCCTTCTATAAGCTTTAGAAGCAAGATGCTCAATAATATTGCTCAATATTATTGCTCAATATGCTCAATAATTAAAAAGATGGTTTATCGGCTTTAACAGGTGAGAAGATTTCTTTGAAATATAGAATCAGTCAAACTTGTAAAATAAGTGTGAATGAGCCACATATACCACTATTGGATCAATCAAATATGTAAATGAATATAAAATTTTAATCAATTTGGGAAGTTTTTTTGAGCATTGAATGAAACCAGGAAAAAACTATAAATGAAATGTAGTTAGACTGATTGAAACTAAATATATATATTTGGGACTATATGTATCAGAGAAGGAATTCCAATAATTACTTGGTCAAATTTTTGGTGAAAATCAAGGAGGCAGACCTTTGAGCTTTTACAAAAAGAACAGTAAAGGAAGATGAGAAGGGGGCCAACAGAGAATGTTACAGTCTCTTCTCCCCAATGACCAGAAGATGATCTTATGAACTTCAAAAGGTCTAATAGGTCAGAAGATTTGAACTGCTCTGCAGTAGTGTATGCATTGAAAATTGAGAAATAAGATAAAGACCAGAGATATGAAGTGTGCAGTCTACACAAGTAACAAAAAGGCTGGAACCAGATGAAAATGTGATTGGGAAATAGTTAACAAAACAAATAAAAATAGACAAAATATAGATGATGTTAACATGAGGTGTTTTCAGTCACTATGAAGCTACAGGGACTCTAATATGTGGTTTAATTGCTTTATTTCTATTTTAATTTGATACCACTGATGAAAGCAACTTTGGGACCTTCAGAACCCATCAGAGAGCTGGCTGTACCTAAGAACTTCATGATGACTACAGAGGAAGAAAAGGACTTTCATTCAAATTCCTGGTTTCAGTTGTCTCTTTCCCTTATGTGTGAGCTTTCTCTTCCTCTCCCTCCCTCTCTCTCCCTCTCCTTCCCTTTCTCTCCCTCTTCTTTCCCGTCTCTCCCCAAGATTGACTCTACTTCCCCCTGCATAAATGTATTTAGGAAAGGGTGCATTCCAGGCTTTGGGGAGACATTTTGGTACAATTGTTTTTACTATACCACATTAGAAAATATCTCTTTTTACAAAGATAATTAAATTTGACTTATTGATAAGCACACAGAATGAAGGTTCCAGAGCAATAGTATTAGAAAATCAGCAACCCCTCAAGTTTATCCCTAGAACCCTAAGGGAAAACATAGCTTCCTGATGTGGGAAGAGAAAATTAAGAGAGAAAAACCAAGAGCAACTGCTAAATAAAGTTAACTCAACTATTTTGCTTTCAGGGTATTCAGATTTGTGGGTCTCTAGATAAGTATTGAAAAGTCATTATCTGTTATTTGATCTTTTGGAGTATGCTTTTCTGATTCTATAAGACAAGAGAACTTAGTCAAATCTAATTCTATCCTTTCAAAGATGAAAGTATTATACTTAATAATATAATTCCCTATCAAAAAGGGCATTCCATCTCCCACTTTTCAAAGTGGTCCACTACTCACTTTAAAGAATGTTTTACTTCTCTCAAAGCACAAGTAGCTCTTTGATTAGCTATTTCTTGATCCACCATTATTAACACTCTCCTTCTTGAAATTACTTTGTCCTTACTTGGTATTTGCTTGTCTATTTCCTTATTTTAGCTTCTTCTTTCCCTCCACCCATGTAAATTCTTTGAAGACAAGGACTTTTTCATTTTTGCTTTTGTTTCTCCAGCATCTACATAGTGCTTTGCACAACATAGACATTTAATAAATAATTATTGAATGATATTCATGTCAATTACCTAATCACATGAGAAGAGATTCTGTCATTAAAAAGACTAAAGGAAGAATTAGAAATTGGAAAGCATTTTTCTGACAAATCTAGTTACCGTTGAAATGGTTTGTGAAAAAGGAAAACAAATTTCCTACTTGATAGTCTTTTAAAATTGAATGATAATGTTAACATTATTGGATAATTTATCTCTTGTCCTCCCTGAGGTAGACTGGTGATCCCTCAAATTCTTTTAGCTTCTGTCTCTAATCTAACAGGAGGAATTATCTTGGTTACTTAGCTATACTTTGTCATGGGATTCTATGTATAACCTGAAAGGAAAAGGAGATCCCCAAGCCCCCCACTACTCCCTAAAAAAAATCTTCCCATCATCCCCTCCCCAGCCACTTTCCCAGGAAGGGTTTACAATATAGCTCTACTATTTGCCATTCTACAACTAGCATGTGGAAATGCAGTTGTTAAAGTTGGCCAGAAGAGTAGATATCTTTTGGGGAAAAGGGGGAGAGGTTTTGAGAGGTCTCTTAAGTCATTATCTCTATTTTTAGCATGTTAAATGTACACAGAATGCCAACCCTGAATCTTTAGATAATCTCTCACATATTACATATTTCATATGCATTTTCATGTTGCACAGGAAATTGGCAAAGAAAAAGTAATGAAATTATTGCCTAGAAGCCTATTTTTTGGCTCAGTATATTTCTTGAAATAGTCAAAGACAACAATGTTATTTTCCCATATACCACAGATCATCATAGGCTACCATAACTTCCTTCTCTAATGACCCCAACCTAAACCAGACTCATTCAACTCATTACAATTACCTCTCCTCAAGAGTACAATCTAGATGTCATGAGCCTTGGCATCCACCATATTGATGAACCCTTCTATCTGTGTTGTCTTACTCAGTTGAAAGACGAGCTCTTTGAGAGCAGAGACTAACTCATTCTTCTATGTGTATATTTAATAAATGATTATCTATTCCATTTAGTTATAATTTTTAAAAAAAACCTCTTCTGAAAAGGAATTTTGAACTGTGCTAAGAAAGGTGTTAACAATACACCTGTAGTTATGTTTCCTTGCCACCAGATGTCAATTTTTCCACAGTCAAATTATAATGTTAACCTGTGTGTCCTTTCCATTGTTTATCTTAGAATGTCAGAATGAGAAGGGACTTTAAAGATCATCTGTAAGGTTGTCAAGTGGCTCCCAATCTCCAACCTCCTTTGGAAACAGGCATTTTGAGCAAGCTCAGTTGACATGACTTAGGTAAATAGTAGACTAAATATGACATGAAAGATAGCATCATTCACAATGGATTAATATGAATTGTTCAGGGATACAGTGTAACCAAGACAAACGCTCACTAGTGCATAGCACACATACACCAAAAATATAGGGTATGACTATCCAAGGCAAATGATTACTCTATGACAAATTTCTCTTAGTTATTCTTGACAGATCTTTTTAGCACCAAGTAATAAAGTATCCTTCATGTCAAGACTTTGATAGCAAAATCCACCAGAACTAAAACAAAGCCCCTCTCAGATATCTCCTCCAACTCTAACAGACTAACCCCCGAACATCCACAGACCACCATGGGCTCACCAGAACTTCTATTCTAGTGACCCCATTCTAAATCATGCTTACTCATGTCTCACTAGAATCCCTCCTTCTCAAGAGTACAATCTAAATGTCATGTGCCTTACCATCCACCATATTGATAAACTTTCCTATTTATGTTATTTTGCCCAATTGAAAAACAAGCTCTTTAAGAGCAGGAAGTGCCTCATTCTTCCATGTGTATTATACAGTAAGTTTTAATAAATGATTTTCTATTCTATTTAGTAATTTAAAAAATTTTTCTTTAAAGGAATGTTGTTCTAATTTGGAACTTAAACTACCAGAAGATTGGCCTAAATTAGGTTTAGTCTAGAACATAGGTATTATTCTCAATTTAAACAGTGAGACTCCCAGATAAAGTTGCTCTATTTGGTACTATTTGGGTCCACCTGAAATCTCAGTTCTAACAATGTGCCAGCCAGAGAATATGATTTCTTCAAATCACAGGCATCAATTGAAACAGCATAGAGGAAAAGTAACAAGTATTTTCATCATGAATCTGAGCTTCACAATTCCAGAAAATGGATAGTCAATGAAAAGAGTAGAAGTACATAGGGAACATGCAGGGGAAGACACACACACACATAGGGAACACATTTGGCCAGTGAAGACATTTGGCCAGAGAACACGGGTAAGAAATAAGTATGGCCAAATCACACATGAGGGGCTATTTATATCTCTTGTGCCTCAGAATCATCAGTCTTTCCTAGTGGTTTCATATAGGGATGCTCCCAGCAGGGTTATATGGCATGTAATCTCTACTAGGTATGTAATCCCTGCTCTCTGCATGTTGATCCTATCACACACACATTGTTCTTTGTTGCTCTGTCATGGATAATGTTCAACATTGTTTCACTGATCCCCTAGTAACTGGTAAGCACAGATTTACTAAGCACAGGGTTATGGATCTCTTCTCTTTTGTCAATTTCTATCTTCAGATAGAGTCTGTAATTAGATTGATACCTTTTTCTTATGGAAAGAATGATCTCTGCCCTTGCTTTCTTAACTTTGAATCCAAAGGCTTTTCTGCAGTAGTCCTTTTAGATAAGGCAAAAACCTAACATAGTTACTAGAACAGGGAAGAAAAAAGTTTTTAGTGGGTTTTTTTTTTTCTCCCAACTTCATCCGGAATGAGCATTTCTCCAAAAAGAGATTCCTTGTTCTGGGATAAGCTCCTTGGAACACAGAGAGAGAACTTTTCCATCTAACTAGTGCCCTGAGGCTTAAATCTATCTTTTCACCTATATTTTCTAGTTACCAATGTTACAATCTACAGCTTGCTACTCAGGGTTAGAAATTATTGTGACTCTCTATTTTATTGCCAATTCTTATACCACTTCTAATCAGCATCTGTTTCAGAAGGTACCATCTCCAGCAACTTCCAAAAACTCAGGGCTTTATGGCAGGAATTTTTCAATCCCAAATATTATTTTCAATTCCTTTGGTCTCTCATGAAAATTAATGAGATGGTAAAAATACATAGGAACAAAGCTAAGCCCAGGAGGCAAGGTCATTGTCTTCCTTCTGCCTACCCACGTTCCTACTTTTATTATGTATATATAAATACCAACCAACCTGAGCCCTACACCAATATTTCAAAGACTAATGTTTCAGAGAATTGTTCTGTTATTAGTGCTCACTCTAAAGTTAAAAAAAAAATGGGATTCTTTAGTCTCTTAAGTTGAAAAGACTGAGCAGTCCTAAACAATGCAAGAAAACTGTGTGGTTGAATAGAAATCATCTGGAGAAAAACCCTAGAAAACATGGAGAGTATTGATATCTTCAATCTTAATGATCTTTGTCAAACGGCACTGACTAGCCTTTGCTTTTGAGTCAAGTCAAAAGCGTCTGTTGGCAGACAAAACATTTGCACACAGCTTCAAAAGAATTTTCAGCAAGGCTGGAGGGTGGCAGAAGAATTAATCCACCTGTCAGAAACATAGTTGACTGCTCTGCATAGCTGTTAATCTTCATTTTGTCTCAGGGTGGAGTCTCATTTTTAGCTGCATTTTAGGGTTGGTGATTTCCAGCTCCAGGAGGGAAGCATATACATAATGCCCAAGCTAAGCAGTTCAGTCAGGATTCATCCCATACATGGAAGTAATGCCATCGAATCCTACTAAGTTTCTTTGACTTACTAACAGCAGGGATCCCAAAGCAATCTTTTTCCTCCCTTTTATCCTTAATGTGGCAAAATTGATTATTTTAGAAGGCTATTTGCTACCCTCTAAAGACTTCTTTCTTTGTTTCTGAGACATGCCCCAAACAGATGTAATTTACACATCACAGGTTTACTCTAGCTGCTTTTCTAGACCTCTGATGGTTTGATGAAGTTTGGTCTTTCTGGTTTGCCTCTCAAAATGGGTAGACTGTCCCACTACAGACATACTTAATGCTTTATAGTTCCTTTCTAGTCTATGGGAAAGAGTTCACAATCATCATTGCCCTAGGCTTTCTTCCAGATAGCATGTGTATCAAATTCCCTAGGCAGCTGCTTTGTGGAGGTTTGTGACTGTGAAACTACGTCCAGAAAGTCAATTCTAATAACATAAGAGCATGTTTATTTTTTTGTTTGTTTATTATCAACAAGAAATCCTTATGTCTTAGACATCAGCAAAACAGAAATGTGTGTGTGTGTGAATAAATGTGTAAAAGAATATGGAGGGGTTCTGGGAAGATAGTGGGATAGATCAGAAAATTCCAAGCTTTCTAGATTTCCCTCACAAGCAAGGTAAGAGAGGGACTTTTAGAGGGGAACCCTACTTATATCAGATCTGAGTTAAAGAGAAAACATATATATTTAGAAGGGAATAAAGTTTTTCTAAATTTATAAAGAAATGAGAGTAAGGGAATAGTTTAAGGACAGAGGAGTATAGAAAGATAGGTGGATTAATGGAAATGAGATAAAGAAGATATATGTGTGTGGGGTGTGTGTGTGTGTGTGTGTGTGTGTGTGTGTGTGTATTTGGAAAGATATAAAAATCTTATAAATTCAGATAAAAACAATAAGGTATAGGGAAAGAGTTGGGGGGAGAGGATAAGGGAGGAATTCTTGGAGGGGATATGGGTTAAAAAGAGGACAAGGTTGTAATGTTCTTTGTTAGGTTTTCTGGAGGTCTTGGGGCAGCCTTCGTTTCAGTTCAGTAATCACCACAAGAACAGCCAAGTGCTAAAGTCCAAATCCTTTATTATCTCCTTCACAGTCTAGCTTCCTTGCCTGGAGCCCGGGCTAGCTTTCTTAAAGGCCTTCTGGGCTTGGTTTCAGTGGAGAAAGTAAGTAGGACAAGCCTGCCACCACAGCAGTGTGAGATGGAGTGAATAAGTATGTCTTTCACTTCGAGAGCCTTCAGCCACCACAGAAGTGGATAAGGGAATGAATCTCTCTCTCCTTGGCTCAGAGAGCTTCAGCTCCTGCCTCCAATCTACTTGTCGTCTCTGGCTCTGACTCTGGCTGAGGCTCCCAGCTTATATGCTCTCTTATAATTACATTATCATAGGTGTGAATCTTGTAGAACTATATTAAGTACTAAGTACATGTACTGAATAGAGAACTATTAATCACCAAGCTAAACTAGATCACAATTGTCTTTATCAATCCCACTGACTTAGCACCTTGTAAGAATCCTTGTTTCAGAGTTCTGGTCCATAACACAAGGTAGCAGATAGAAGTAAAGCAGAGAAGTTAGGGGATAGGAAATAAGAAACACAAACATAAAATAAAGATCAGGAATAGAATTTATTTGATTAAAAAAGAGCAAGGGTGGTAATCATGATCTCGGAACTAACATACATTTACTTAAAAGGGAAAAAATAGGGAAACTATACTACATTATCCATATTAATCAATATTGTTTTATACTAGTTAAAATAACTAGATAGTATAAAGTTAGAAGATTGCTGTGGTATAGGAAATGATGAGTTTGTGTATTTAGAAAAATATGAAAAGAATTGAATTTATGAAGAAAATTATCTATTTTCAAAGAAACAGAGGACAACCATAGTACAAATTCACATATATATATATATACATATATATATAAATACATATACATTTATGTGTATGATTATAGATATCTATATGTATATATGTGTTTGTGTGTGTTGTGTATGTTTGTCCACACTTAATTGTAGCATTATTGAGGAAGAAAGAGTAGAAAGGGATTTAAAAAAAAAGAATAAAGTAAAAAATACATAGTAGAGAATAAAAGAAAACCTACAAGGAAGCAAAAATATACTATTCTGTACACAATGTATAGTTTTTATTATGTATGCTTTCTTGAAATGGAAATTTATTGCTTTATATTTTGAATCCTCTCATGTTCTGCTGTCTATATGATAATGTTATTTTTTTCCTATTTTGTATTTAAGTTTTATACATACATATACACCAGACAATACAGAGTGAAGGAGCTCCCTCCATGAGAAACAAGATAATTCAGCTCAACCAAGAGAGAACGATCTCTCTCAGATCTCACCCAAAGGAAATTCCCTCAAAAGTCTTTAATGTAGTAAACTAAAAGTAAGCACATGATGGAGATTTCTAGTTCTTTGCATATAATGTTCCCAGAGTCAATTCCCCCATTAGCAACATGAAGTGGGGTCATCATCATTTATCTTTTCTCCCAATCAGAAACCAGAACACTGGAAGCAACTGCAAAGTCTTAAAGAGATTAAAAGAGAAGGAAGCTCTCTTCCTTCTTATTCTCACCAGTTCTGCCTTATTATTCCTCACTCATGTACAGGGACATTGATCTCAATCACTGATCTGAGGAAAGAGTTCCATAGCAATTATTTTTGGGACTTGGGTTAGTTACCCTCCTCTCTTGGGCCAAAACTCTTTCAGTATCATGCAAAGATCATCTGCAGCAAGTCTAAAACCAGTAACTATACCGTATGAACAAACAAAAAATGAGCTCCTTAAAAAGAGAATGACTTTACTGGCATCTCAAGTAAACAACCTTTGGTGTTGTTAAAGTTAAAATAAATCAAATGCTCATTAACAGTACATGCAATAGACATGGCACTCTTCAGAGTGTCACCTGGAAGAATATTATAATGTGAACATGTGCAACTAAATTCAGGATATATCACATACATATTTCAAAGGTACACACATATCCATCTTATGTAACAGTCACTCAAAAGCAAAAGTATGGCTGATTAATAAATTAAAACTAGCTAGCTACAGCAATATCTAGGCTTGTATATAAAATCCATCTTAATTATAAGCATTAGCATACATGTAAAACAATTGCCAACAGATGGTGCGACATGAAAATAACATAAAACAAAGGAATAAAATAAGAAACAAGCATTCTCAAATATGCAATGATTAACATGTACATCAGTAAATATATGCAGTTATATGCATGGTATATTTCACATGGACAGTCTCTAGAGTTTTCTCTTAGGTACACATGTAACTGTGCCTTCAGGTTTAATCGTATTTTCAGATAACAGCACAGTGACTAGCCTAAACAACTAGGTGATGCAGTGGATAGAGCGCTGAGCTTGAAGTAAGAAAGGTTGAGTCCAAATCTGACTTAAGTCGTTAGCTTTATGACCCTGAGCAGGTCAATTAACCTCATTTGCCCCATTTTCCTTACCTGCAAAATGGAAATGATAATAACACCTACCTCCCAGGATAGGATCAGTGAATTAATATTTCAAAATGTCTAGCACATAGTAGGCACTATAATAGAACTAGTTTTCTATTACTGATCCTGATTATGATCTATTACTGAGCTCCTGTACTAAAATTTGTAATTGATAGGGGCTGACCATCAGAATCATAGACTAGTTTGTGTATACCAGAGCTGAAAGACCATGCCAGGTTGCCTGATAATATGTTAATGTTTCGTAGGATGAATTTGTATCCCAGGAATCTTCATAGCAATTCTGGGCAAGAAAAGAGATTTCTCTGCATTCATTTCTCCTAACTACAATGTATTCTATTCATCTTTTTCAATGCTCCCTTTTGTGTCAAAAAGTCATTGTACAACTAGTAGATAATTTCTCTTCTCAACCTTTTTCTAAGTGAGTGCTATCAGTTTTTACTATCTGATCTTTAGAAAATCTAACTAACTCTCTTATGAGCAGAACATGTTTATTTTCAACATACGCCTTCAGATTAATCACTTGCAATCTTCATGTTAGGAATTAATCTAAGAATTCCACATCCATTGCTCCATTGTAAGAGAAGCCCTTCATTAAATTTTCCTCTTAGAAATCAGTACATACCATATCAAACCAGTGCTGTGTATATAATATAAGTCACATAAGCTCTGGTTTTTCATCTAAGTCATGCCCATTAAATGTGAATGACCCCCAGTGCTCTTTTTTTTTTTTTTTTTTGCTATTTATTATTTCACTTAGTAAATTCATCACATATCATGGATTCAATGATTTTGATTCCTAGATCTACCTACATATCCATTCCTAACCTCTTTCTTTAACTCTAGTATCCTCAACCATGTGAACATTTACACATCATTTTATAGGAAATACTACAAATCAAGGACTGACTGTTTTGTTGATTGTTTATACTTAATAGAAAATGTTAATAATGAAGATTAGAGTTAAAAATGTGATTGTAAACTTTCCCCTAAAGACCAGAAAGAAAGTAAAGCATTAAGTACTATGTATAGATGGGATATTCTTCCATTTTTGAGATGCAAACCAGACTGATCAAGCTTCATTACGTTAGCAGAGGTCTGGCAGCTAAAATAAATGTGTGACATGTAAATTAGTTCTGTTTGCGGCATGTCATAGATAATAAAATAAATAATAAATAAATAAAATAATAAATAGATAATAAAATAAAATAAAATAAAGAAGGGAATGTGTCTAATTATTCCTTTCCTCAAGTCAAAGCCTAAGTTTAAAAATGATGGAAGGAATTTCCACTTTAACCTTTTCTGTCTCCACTTCTCTCCATCTCGCTCTATCTCATTTCTTTTTACTCCAATAGAGTAAATAAACCAATTTTAGAGAAAGAAAACTTAGGATGAGGTTCTGAGGTAAGGAAGGAAACAGAACAGAAATAAATGGAATTGCAATAAATTAACACAGGGTTCTTTATTCAAAACAACTACAAATATGAAATAGAATGTAAGCTTCTTGAGGGCAGATAGCATTTCAATTTTTAATCCTGTATTCCCAACACCCAGTGCAGCACAAGAATGAATAGTAATCATGTAATTAATGCTGTTGAATAAGCCTAGTTGTTTAGTGTTAATTAAAAAAAAAATTCCCTTTAGTGCTACATTTACTTAAGGTGTGTAAAAGAATTAAAAATAAAGTCAAGAACAAACAATAACTTGGGAAAATAAAATGAATGCTAATTTATTTACTATCAAGTAAATCAAGTATTGCCTAATCACTCTTATCTGAGCATTCTCCCTAAAATAAGATATGGTTTTATGAGCTTAGCAGTACCAAAAATCCCTGGTAAATCCCAAGGTAATTCAGAGGAAATATTATATTATTAAAAATCAAGTCAACAACCAAGCAAAAAACTAGGCAAAAACATCTTTTTCTACTTTTTACTTCCTTCTTCTTTTGAAAAATGAATGAAGTACTTCACAAAAGATTCAATTTTGGAAGTTACCTTCCCCAATCCTACTAAAACTAAGAAATCCATAATTTAATTCAAAGCCACTGGAGAGTTTTTTGTGCCCAAGTTTTAAATTCACAAGTTCTTTCCATCTAAGTAACTCAGTACTGTGTATTTTTGTATTCAGGACAACAACAAAATACACACACACACACCCCATTGTATAGTTCTAGTAAATGTATCAAGCGCCATGTCAACACTGAGTCAGAAAACCACAGATCACAACAAACAGGGGCTGAGCCAAGCTGGGCTGGATGCCCAGAAAATATATGAATTGGATTGAGAAGGAAGAAAATAAGCTGTAGAAACAATATAAAATGAAGATGGTTTAAGGATGTCTCAAGAAAAAATAAGAGAAAAGACTGACACTAACAACTTACTTCCTCACTTTAGCTCCCCTCCCAATCCAAGCAGGATGCTCTAACTAGTATCTTTAGATCTTGCTGATCTAAGTAGCATTTCTGAGAAAGGAAATTCCCACTCCTGCTGTATGTAGAGGGAAGAACAGAATGGAAAAGTGACATTTGAGCTAACCTGGTTGTCTTAAGGAATCCACATAAAAAAGTGAGATCCTTCAGCCCAGATTATTTGGTGCTTTGGATACATCTAGGAAAAGGTCCATTTAATTTATAGCATAGTCATACTCGTCGGATCAAACAACAAGCACAGAGCAAATGCTTCCCATGGTCCAGATGCTGTGAACAAAAGGGAAACAATCTCTGCCCTGGCGATTCTTACATTCTGAGTAGGGAGTCAAAATGCGTATTAAAAAACATATACATGACAGGGACAAAAACAGATACTAGGGATTATGATGCAATATAATTGTTCTAGGGAAATTGATGAACAGGATATTCTCAGAAAAACCTGCAAAGTCTTCCATGAATTCATGGAATTGGACTGTATACAAAGTAATAGCTATATTGTGGAATGAGCAGCTATGAATGACTTTGCTTTTCTCAGTAATACAATGATCCAAGAGTACTCTGAAGAACTAATGGTGAAAATTGCAATCCTTACCCAAAGAAAGAACCTATGACATCTGAATACAGATTGAAGTACACATTTTTAAAAATTTATTTTTCTTGAGAGGGTTTTTTTTTTTTTTTTTTTTTTTTTTGCGGGAGGGGGAGAAGGAGAGATTTATGTTTTCTTTTGCAACATGATTTCTTTGGAAATATTTTGCAAAATTTCATATGTGCTTTCTCAATGGTGGGGGTGGAAGAAAAAGGAAGAAATCTGGAACAAAGTTTTAAAAACAAATGTTTAAAAAAATTTATATGTAACTGGGGAAAATAAAATATCAAATAAATGAGAATCAATGAGATAATATTTGTGATCAGTAGTACAATGCCTAGCACATAATAGGTGCTAAGTAAAATTGAGTAATTAAAAAAACAAAAACAATCACCAGATAGCTAACTAGAAGGATCAGCTGGGGCAATCAAGAAATGCTTCATATAGAGAAAAGAAGCATCCATGGTTTCCTCTAGTACTCAGCTCAAGTACCATCTAACTACAATTGACCTCCCTACAATACTACCTTGTATTCTTTCCATATATATTTCATATATATTATGCATATACTTATATAGGTGCCTGTTGGCTCTTATGCTAGAATGTAAGTTCTTTGTGGATAGGGACAGTTTCCTCATTTTTCTTTTGTGTTCCCAGTGCTTACTGCAATGCTAAGCATACAAATGGCACTTAATGAATATCTGTTAGTTCATTGCCCAGACTCAGGTAGTAAGTCAGAGAGCCAGGATCTGAATCAAAATCCTCTTGATCCAACTCCAAAGCTGTTTTTTCCATAACTCAGTCCTCTAAATAAAAATTTCTTAAACTGTGGGTTGTAACCCCACGTGGGGTCTCATAACTGGATGCGGGGCTTGTGAAAAAATTGGCAATAATAAAAAGTTTTTGAACACCACAACAGAAAATTAATTCAAAATCAAATGCCCAATGAAAATGAGATGTTTTTGTCAAGACTTGCCTGTGTTGCATCATGAGACTTGACTTGGTTCTGAATATACAACATCCATACTTTGCATTGCACATTTATGAATTATTTCCAGAAACACCTCAGCTCAGATTTGACAGAGGGATGCCTAAAAATTTCTTTGGAGAAAAGAGGTCATGAGTGTGGAAAAGTTTAAGAAACCCTGTTCTAATCATTCAATAACTGGACAGATCATTTGGTAACTATATTTTGAAGTAGGTAGTTACCAAAATAATAAAACCATTTCAATATGTTTTCCAAGAAAACCTCATATGGGTTACACTGAATGAAAAATGACCAAACTCTATTTGGTAGTTTTTTAAATGGTATTTATTATTTATTATTTTTATTATATTATTATTTGTTATTATTACTATTTAACTTTTAAGCATGACTTTGTGGAAAGTAAAGTTAGGTCACTAGAGGGAATGTTCCTTTTATAGAGAGGAAAGGGTAGAGAAAGTACAGGATGAGATCAGGGACCTGCTGATAGTTTAATTTAGCTGGATTGTATTCACACACACACACACACACACACACACACACACACACACACCACAGCCTTAGTTTTTTATCTTTCCGACCAGGTAATAAATCGTACCATAACTTGACAAGTGTTTCCTAGATTTGTTCAAATTTCTAAAAAATGCTGGCTTTGGAGTTTCCTGCTAATGATCCCCAATTTACTAAGTTGAAGCATTATGCATTTAATATTCCAAAATACCTCACACATATACATCAAGACAACATTCTTTTTTATCAGACAATAGTGTAGTAGCAAAAGCATTTAATTAAGACAAAAAAAAAAAAGTGTACATTTTCCAAGAGTACTAGAACATTCAGTGCCTTCAAACACAAGTTGGTTGATACAATATTGTATAAAATCCAGGGGAATTATATTATATAGTCTTCACTTAATTCTCACTTATATCAAACAAAAAGGAAAAAGAATACAGTCATTTAAGAATTTGAAATTACAGGGGTCTAAGTTTTAATGACATCTGTTTTATGGAGTTCAAAAGGAATTTCTCAGGACAATATATAAAACAGATGAAGTCTTGGTACTGTAGGCTAGAGATCTGAGATCTTTTAACTTGGCTTTGGGATCATCAATATTTGCTTGGACTTCTGGGTTAGGGAATATTATAGTAGTAAAACCTCCATTCAGTTTCTTTTTCTTCCATGGTGCTTACATGGAGGCCTAAATTTGGCTCTCCGTTGCTACTCTTCCTATGGCTCTGATACCCTGGTTTTCAAACAGTGCTCTTTAGAATACTAATAAAGTGATTATTTTATATTACACTTCTAGGTACAGATACACAACTTTCTGAGAAATGTGATCTAATAAATTTTTCTTCAATGATCAATTCTCTGGCAGCCCAAACTACCATGGGAAAGGAAATTTGGGGGACTTTTCTCCTTGTTCATCCTTACAACAAAAGTGCAAAAAAGTCTTCCTTAGTTTAGTACCACTATTCGCAATTTGCAGGGGGTTTTTGTCTACATCATCTCTCTTTCCCTTTCTATTTCCACTCCCTAGTTGTTGTTGTTTTGTTTTTTTTTTTCATTTTTCTGAGAAAGTAGTACTTTTCTTCTCAGAGTCATTTAGCTTCTGACAGGAGCTGAAAGACTTGCCCTGAATGTGAAAGCAAATGGCTACTGTGGTTAAGCAGATGAAGTTCTATATTGTCTATGCCCCACTAAAGATATATAAACACCTAATCTAAACTGGTGTCTTTCGGATATACAGATTGTCATGTCAGTTCATAGAATTTAATAGTATCTATCAATATCTATCAGTAGTATCAATATCTATCAATGGTATCTCTATCGGGGGTGTTATACTGTTAAATGGTCATTGAAAATACTTGTGGGCTCTCTGAATAACAAACAAATAAGCCTATATTCACAACATATTTGAAGTTAATTAAAATTAGTATTATTTTCTCTATCACTGTCTTAAGATTAGAAAATTTACAAAAATCAAACTCTGATTTTTAGCATTTGACAATTTCCAAGATAAAAATGCTCACACTGAAAATTTATCAATTAGCTCTCTCTCAGGCTGAATCTAACATATCCCTGATTATAGACCACATAGGACCTAAGGTATACTTAACAGGATTTAGATCTAGAGAGGCCTTTGGAGGAGATCATCTCTTCCAAATTATTGAGGAGGGAGGCTATCCATATTTTGGTTTGTTTGTTTCTTAACAAATTCAGAAACTAAAGCCCATAAAAATAAAGTGATTGAACCATAGTCAAACAGAATTTGAAGCCAGGACCTCCAACTCAAAATCCAGGGCTTTTTTATATTAATCCTGACATGATATTTCATTGGCATGTAGGAGCCCATTATCATCAGTTCTTGAGTCCATTGTTAAATTTTTTGCATGAACATTTACTCATTGGAAATAGTAAATGTTACAGATTAGAGCTTGGTTTGTTGCTTTGTTGATTTCTTGGCTTAAGAAAATGTAATCAAAATGTTTTGATAGTGGACTTAACATATTCCTGATTATAGAACACACAAGACCTCAGTATTCTGCTAAGGTACCCGGTATATTCTTTATTCCATGATGGTACCATTTACCACTATCAAAACATTCTCTGGATAATATTGTTACTCAGCTGAATTTGAACCAGAATCAAACCTGAACCAGGATAATTAATTTGTATTCTAGCTCTGGCTATAACAACTCTACCCTAATATATTAAGGAAATTTATCCTTTTAAACCCTTGGCTTGTACTGAATCAGTACAAGTCAGTAAATGGACTTTTAAGAAGGCTTCCTAGCACAATTAGCACAAATAGATAGTACCCAAGTACTAGTGTTGGTCAACAATTATTCAATCAATATGTTCCAGATGCTAAAGGTACAAATACAAAATGGGACAGTTCTTATCCATAGATAAGTAAAAGCATGATATATAATATAATATAAATACATAATGATATAGGTGAGACAGTGATTAGAAAAATCAGAAAAACTCTCAAAGGAGGTACTTTTCAATTCTCTTAGAGGGAGCTAAGGTTTTCAAGAGACTAAGTGGGAGAATACTCCATGTAGGGGAGAATTCTATTTTTATCTAGTGGGAGATGGAATGTTGAGCACAAGGAATAGCAAGCTAATCAATTTTGCTAATATATAGAATTTATGAAGGAGAGTGATGTATTAAAAATATAGATTTAGGTTGAAACCAGAATTATAGAGAGTTTTAAATAACAAAGAAATTATTCTTCTGTCCTAAAGATAATGGGGAGTCACTGATGCTCTTTGAGCAAAGGAATGATCTGGTCAGTTTTATGAAGAATCGATTTGAAAGGGAAAAGATTAAGTGCAAGGGTTATTGCACTAGTCTAAACTGTCACCATCCCTCAGTTTGATGCCTTGGTCTATTGGACAAATATTGGTATGTTGCAGGGTCTCCCAACATTATGATAGGTCTTAGTTATAATCTCTTAATAGTATTGTTACAAAACAACTGTCAATAGATACAATATTTTAAGGGGCATGTCTGTGCAGTAACTCCTAAATAAGCCAAGGTATATTTGTGGGAGAAGAATGTGATTTCCAATTCTGACAATCATTCTACATTAAGGGATCTGTCCACAAGAAAAATTGATAGTGCTGATTTATTGGTACTCAACTTTAAGTGCCACTTAAGGAAGCAATCAGCGATAAGTTCCATATCAGTACTCAGAATCTTTTTCAGTTCTCTCCTGTCTACTCTTTGAATTTTTATGGCAACATCATTGGCATGCATATAATGGTGTATATAGAAAGACTCAAGTACCAGGAATTTCATCAGTGTCAACCCTGATCCACAAGGACATCCATTCTATAGGGTTCACCTTTTTTTTTTCTTTCTTCTTGGCAGGTGATGATTTTAAGTAATCCCTTCCAGACAAAATTTATAATGAAAGTATCTAGTTTACAATCTCATGCCTGTGTTCACAATATTTGTGGACTTGATTGTATGCAACAGCTAAAAAATGTGTTTTTTTTTAAGTCACATCTATTTCTTTCTGATTTTATGCTATCAAGATCCTTCCTCTGATAAAAATAAAGGAACTTCAAAAATGAATTTGATAAGGCAGTCACTGCTAAAAGAAATTAAACCATTTTATTTCGTGTACTTCAGGAAAGAACAGAAAGGGAAAATTTAACTGAAGATACTCAAGTGATCATGATCATGATCAGGAAGCAAGGACAAAAAGGAAAAAAAAAATACTAGAGTATACCACTAAGCCCCTATATAGAAAGCAAGATTGACTCCTTCCAACAAGAATAGCCCATTAATCCCTTCAAACTTGGACTAAAACTAAATACCTCCATATCTGGAAGGAAAGGGGGCCAGTGAAGGATTCAAATGGAGCTGTTGCTGGTGGATCTTAAGTATAATGATTTTCAAATAAACCATGACAAGAAGAAGTTCGTGAATGTAGGGAGAATGAGAGAATGTTCCCAGGACTGGTACATGATTATGCTGAGTTCTTTCTGGGACTCTGAGATAAATCCTGAAGGATGTCTTAGAGGATCCAAGGGAATTTAGGGCATAGAAGAGCTAAAATTAAAGAAACTCAAATATAGATGAGAGGGGTTCTGTTCAGGTAAGTGTGATTAGTTTCCTACCTGTGAAATCAAAGGAAGGGAGGTGATGATCACCTAGAAAATTGGAAATATCTAACTCTCAAGTTTCCAAATATAAAAATTTTTAACTATGGAGTTTCCAGAGAAGAGGAAAGACAAACGAGAAAAGGAGGAGGCATGGACAAGGGGAACAAACTCAATCAATTGTATAACACCCAGAGTTATCTCTGAACTACAACATATTTTAAATTTCATTTCTCATCAAAGACTTAAGAGATATTCAATCAGGCTTACATGGTTGAACATGTGAAACATGTTCAAAAACATCTCTTGGATGTTTTCCAACAAATTCAGCATTCTGTATTTTCTCTTTCTTTCTTTCTTTTTTTCTTTCATCACACGAGGTAGAAGGTATCATAATGTTTAGGAAATGTTCTTTTCTTGGAGTATGGAGACTTGAGTTCTACTCCTGGCTTTCCCAAAGACTTTCTATTTGATGCCAAATAAATTATTTAACTGCTTTGGATTGCCATTTCCTTATCTAGAAGCAAGCATGATACAATGTAGAGACAGTTGGATTTCTGAGTCAAAAGACCTGCATCTAGACACCAACTTTGCCATTTCCTATCCATGTGACTTTTGACAAGTCATTCTTAATCTATAACTTAATCTATAAAATAGGCAGGTTGGACCATATGACCCCCAACATCCTTCCTCATTCTAAAGCTCTAATAATGTTGAACATTATTATCCCTAAATTCTTTTTTAATTCCTCTATTCTGACACTTTGCAAATCAAATAAATAAATAGAATATCTAGGAATTTGTTAGACTTCAAAAAGCAATGATAGTCATTCTAGGTTTTTTACTTTCCATTTTAGTGCCCAACAGGAGTTCTAATGATTTTTATAGCTGTTCTAATAATAACACTAAAATTCTAAATGATGGTGTAGACCAGTGGTGTCAAACTCAAACAGAAATATCTTTATGGATACATATTTACTTAGAAAATCATAAAATTAACTCTGTGTGGCATTGTATTTTTATTTATTTTGCTAATCATTTTTCAGCTATATTTTAATCTTGTTGCCACTCAGGACTTGTAACTTCATATGAACTTGACTCCCCTACTACTATAGCAGTGAAATACAGAGATTAAATAAAGTTTATCAGAAAATTTGATAATAGCTATTTAATGATCTATTAGATAATCTAAGTTCCTCTCCCTTCCTTTCTTCCTTCTTTCCTCATTGATTAAATACTAATTATATGCAAAAGAATGTAATAGGATATAGGTTCCTGTTTTCTTTGGATTTACAGAATAGCTGGACAAACAGACAATGATAATATGTAACATTTCATCCCAAGTGTATTAGATTTACTAAAAAAAAAAAGAGAGAGAGAGAGAGAGAGAGAGAGAGAGAGAGAGAGAGAGAGAGAGAACTATGGGAGTTCCACAAGGGAAGATTATTAACTATCAATGACATCCAAGAAGCTTTCCTCAAAAATGTGGCATTTGAGTTGGGCCATAAAAAATGATTACATGGGTATCTACATGATGCAGTAGATATAGCATCAACTCTGAATTCAGAAGATCTTGAGTTCAAATCTAGCTTAAACATTTAACATTTACTAACTGTGTGAATTTGGGCAAGTCGCTTAACCCCATTTGCCTCACCAAAAACAAAAATGGTTATAATTTGGTCAGTAAAAGAATGAGAGTAAAGGCACTTTATGGGCAGGCAGGAGAAAGGGCTGAGAAGAAGCAGAACAAAAGAAGCATCTAAGAATCAAATGTCTACAGACTTAGAAATAGAAGGGACCTTATGAATCATCTAGTCCAACTTAATAATTTTCAAATTAATAAACTAATGCTCAGAAAGAGTGAGTAAGTTATCCATATATAGATAGTAAGTAGCAGAACAGGAATTTTAACATAATTCTTCTAGATACGGTTGGCAGGAATATAGGGTGGAATAAAATAGGAAAAAGCTAGAAAAGGTAAAATCATGCCATGTGATGAAGCCTTGAATCCCAGAAAAGGGTGGTTGAACCTTGCTCAAGAAACAACTGAAAGTCAGTCACTAAAGATTTTTGATCAGAGGATGATTAAAGCAAAATTTTGTGAGGGGAAGAAAATCTATTCTTAGAAACATATTCAATTCAATTTGGCAAATATTTTTTAAGAATCTGTAAGCAGTGAATCAGAGAGGACTCGGATTACCAGTTTACAAAATAATCTACCTTTGTTAGGTATTCATTCCTTAGGAAGCATATGGTACCTCATAAAATATGGGTTTCACTGGTAAGGGCCATCCCCAAAATGACTGATTGATTTCTGCTGTTATGAGGAAGAACCAATCTGGTTTTTTTCCCCCCTTCCAATTTTCTTCCAAAAAGATCCTAGAAGTATTACCAATCAAAGTAACCTGACTCTTACTTACCATGAGATGATACATGACTGCTATATATGCTACTGCATACAAGTCTTAAAAGAAAAAATTGTGGACAAAGTTCATTTTCTGGCTCCAGTCTTAGGTTCTTATAAGCAAACTTGAAAATGGAAACCATGGGGTTAAATAATTAGAGTTCTTGAGAGTTGCACTTTAACAACTGTAAGTTCAACAGTTCCCAAATCCAGCCTTCTAGTCAGAGAAGCAGGATTTCCAAGATATCACTTGCCTCATGGGTAGGTCCAAGTCTGAGAATTTTTTAATAAAAGGAGAGGAATTTCCTGAACATTTAATTTCTATTGAGAGAAGAATATTACACAAGTAGCTATCAGTGTTAGGAGGAGTATCAAAAAGAATTAAAGTCATAATATAGAGGAGCATAGAGCCTAAGTTTTGCACTCTGCTGTTATAGTAATTTATTTGGACTATCAAGGCATTACTACATAGATCTAGACAAAATAATAACAAAGTGCACTTGAAAGAAAAAAACTAGAAGAAACAGCATGAAACCGGTAGGAAATAGCATTTCCAGACTTCAAAATTATTTGGTTCTGGTTTAAAAATAGAAATGTAGATTAATGGAACAGAATAAATAAGTAAGAATTAGGAAGGGAATATCAATACTCAAATTCTGTCTTTGATCAATTCAAGAATATGGTCTACTAGGGAAAGGCCAACTTGATGAAAAAGAATCTCTGTGGAACCTAGCAGTTTGCCCAAACTTATATATAGACCAGAGTCTTGTATCATACACTAAAATAAGGCCCCCAATAGATTCTCAAATTAAATATAAAAGATCACATTATAAAACAATTTGAGAAGAAAAAATGAATGGAAGTAACAATGGCTAGAATAAGGATTCTTGGCCAAGGGGGAAAAAAAAGCTCAAAAAAAATTTGTAAGACCATTTTGATTACACTAAGAACAAGAACTAAGATATACATACCTAGATATAATCCTGCTAGACATAGACTCCACAGAGCAGGGCTTCTTTAACTTTTTCTACTAATAATTGTTTTCCACTTGGAAATTTTTATGTGACCTTAGGTATGTAGGTATATAATATAGGTATACAAATCAAAGATTTACTGATAATAAATCATAATTTTGTAACCCCCCTACATTCAGTTAGAAGGTTACAAAATTATGATTTGTTATTTATTTATTATCATTCAGTTAAGTGACCCCATTTGGAATTACAACCCATAGTTTAAGAAACTCTATAGGAAAACTTCTATAGAGGTCAAAGACAAAGAAATATCCAAAATTTCCATAATGGTACTTTTTGGGATAGGAAAGAAATGGAAAGTAGTTGTCCATCAATTGGGTACATGGCTAAACATATTGTTTTATATAAATATGATAGAATATTACTTTGCAATAAGAAATGTTATATATCAAGAATTCAGAGAAATAGGAAATTTTTAGTTAATAGACATACAAAAAAAGTAAATGGAAGTCAGGGAATAATTAACAAACAACATAACAATATAATGAACTGTAACATAAATGACTATATATGGGGGAGAAAATAAATAAAATTGAACATTGTGTGATATGACCAAATATGGCCTTCGAAAATAGTTGAGAGAACAGATGAGAAAATGTACCTTGCTCTTTGCATTGGAGGGTATGGATCTATGGATATAAAGTAATTCATATAATCTTCTATGTAAGCAATGTGTTGATTTCCTTCTCTGAACCTTTTTTTTTTCCTTTTAAAATCTTTGTTACAAGAGTGGTATTATTGGGTAGAGGAGGGAGGGAGGATATATTTATAAATGAATGTGATACTATATTAAAAGAAAAGGCATCAATGAAATAGGGAAAAAAAAGGGGGGGGAGGCACTTTCCCAGAATAAAATCTAGGTAAGGATATAACAATTCCAAAAGTGTGTATGTGTTTGTTTTTGATGCTGATATGAATATTAGAACTAGCCTACATGAGCCCAGAACTTGGACCAGGAGTTACATGTCTCATAAAGGTAAGGCATAGTGTTCTAGGTTCTTGTGATGCAAAACCAAAAAATGAAAGGATTTTACATTTTATGACAGATTTAGGGGGAAGGTAGGGAATAGAACATGTACACAAGTAAGGAAATACAAGTAATATTAAAAAAAAAAAAACTACAAGAGGAAGAAAACACCATCAACTTTCAACTGGAGTAATTAGGAAAGGCTTCCTTTAAGAGGTGGTATTTGAATTGTACTTTGAAGGAAGATAAGGATTCTGAGAAATAGATGGAGGTAAAGAGTGAATGCAGCCCACATATGGGAGATGGGTACAACTTTTACTTGTACAAAAGCATGGAAATGGTAGAAAGAATTTCATATACAAAAAATAAGGCAATTTGACTATAATGGAATGCATGCAAAAGGGAATAATTGGAAATAAGTGTGGAAAGTTAAATGGGAATGTGAGTACTAT